>NC_137787.1:12970538-13570538 GCF_963383645.1 Muscardinus avellanarius | reverse complement strand
TTTTCCACACAATATTTCCTTTCTAAACTTCGCCCCCTCCCATTTAAAACAATAAAGGGGCTGGTTGATATATAACTAAGACTAATATGTGGGAAATGGCATATTTCTGACTGCAAGATGTGGGTTGAAGATTAAAACATTAATGAATAATTGCTAAGTAGTCTAGCAGTTCTAACTCAGATATACTGTAGCAATTTGACTTTTTTACATAATTATTTCTTCATCTGACTCCTTCTTGTCTTGCTCTCCCTACCTGAATCTTTAGAAAAGACTCATACCCAAGGAGAAAGGGATTTTGGAGGGTAAAAATTACAGATCAGGTAGCAGTCGTGGTCATGATATAAGTAGTATGCTTCCCCTCGCCTTTCTTTCTTTCATATATGTAACATTTTTTAATCTTAGTTCCATATTTATGCTTACTACTACGTCATTTTATTTATCCGAAAAAAAAACAATGTGCACTAGAGATTGAACCCAGAAGCATTCTGAGTTACATCTTCAGGCCTTTTAATTTTTTTTAATTTTTAAACAAGGTCTTGCTAAATCGCCAAAGGTCTTGCTAAGTTGCTGATGCCAGCGTCAAATCTGCAATAGTCCTGTCTTGGCCTCTCAAGTTCTAGAATTATAGGCTTGTGCCATCATGCCAGCCTGGTTCTTTAGAAATTTTAAAGATTGAAACTGATATTAAGGAATATGAAGTATGCATCATGATTTTAAATGTCAGGCCTTGAGAAATTGGGTAATCCCCAGAGGTCTGTAAAGGATCAAATAATTCCCACATTTGCATCTGTTCTTCTTGAAATATAGTTCCACACAACCTAGTACCTGCCCCTTGAAATGTCATGTTCCAAATCAGCAGAAATTCTTTCAAGTAACTCATGGGGTAGACAAACTGATGGGATTTCTGCTAAAGGAGAAAAAATCTGACAGTGAGGCCACCCCCAATGATTTCTCCAACAAACAAAACCAGATATTGCTGGTGCTTATGAGACTGAATCTTATGATCCGGAATTACCGGCCTGTGTCATTTCATTGGTTTAGAGAAGGGTCGTTTGAATAAAAATGTTATTCAAAAGCAATAATAGGAGGATATTGCACTCGTTTTCTAACAGTATTTGTCTTGTGTACTAGCAATTTGCAAAGAATAAAATTAAACTGTTTGGGGAATCTGAATTCAAATTAATAAGTCAGAATTTGCAAGATGATACTCATTCAGAATACATGTTAGAAGTACACATTCTACCTCTTCCTTAGATTCTGACTCAACAGGCATTTTTCATAGTCTCTATGGAGATTTTTAGCAAGTGGTCTATAAATTTAGCCTTATCCAAAGCTGTCAAAGAAGTCAACTCAAGGTTGTTGGACAGTAGGAAAATAGCTGGGCACATAGTAAAGGCTCAGTCAATATTTGTCAAATTTTATCTCCAGCTCTTTTTTCCTAGAAATTGAAATTATTTTCTTTGGCTTTCATTGAGCACATTGCTAGTGGGCACATTCATATCTAGACTGTGAGAAACATCTACCTTCAGGCTACACATTGTGTCATGTGAATCCCAGTCATCATTAAAAAAGAAAAAAATCTCCAGTTAAATGTCCTAGCAATGTGACTTTGAGCACTTCTTTGAACTCCCTTGGAGTTGACTTAAAATTTTTACCCTGAAAAAGTGAGTAATAACCTCTCAAAATATAAGCACTGAAAATAAAAGAAAAAAGAAAACTAATGTATGAGAAAAATGCAGCACAAATGCTACACTGTTGTTGAGGTTATGATTCCTAGAAACCAGTTGTAAACTAAACTCAGAAATTGAGTAATGTAGGGTGCATTATTTTTCTGTCACTGTGACAAAATACCTGAAGAAATCAGCTTAAAAGAAGGAAAGGATTATTTTGCCTCACGATTTCATAGGCACTTCACTCGGTTACTTTGGTCTATGGGGTGCAGAGCATCATAGTGGAGGCGCAGGACCTTAGGGTGGGGACTCATGGCAGAAAAAAAAAATGCATTCACACTCAGAGCAGCCAGAACTGAAAAGGAGATGAAGAGGAAGGTCTGGGATCCTAACATCTCTTCAAATACACACCTTCAGCGACCTAAATCCTGCTCCTAAACCCATATTCCAAAGGTTTCACCATCTTCCAGTAGCACTATGGGATGAGGACCAAGCTGTCAACACGTGGGACATTAAGAGTTAGTCAAGATCCAAACTAGAGCGCAGAGAGAGCAGCAGTGAAATACTTCTAATCCTCTGCTCCAGGAAATGGTTTTCCCCATAACGCCTGGGAGAAAGCTGGGTTTATAATGAATATGCATTAAACCGTGAGAGAGGAGTTCCAGTTTCAATTTTCCCACATCTTTTTACTTTGTTGTTTCAAGAGTCACCATCATTGGGGCACTGACGACTTTAATATTAGTTCATTCTAAAGGCAGAGACTGCCCCAGTAGCACTGGGGTCCATTAACCTCTAAGAGGGGAGTGGGTGGTTTGATGGGGAAAACTTGTTAAGATGGTCATCTTAGCTGGGCATGGTGGCGCATGCTTGTGATCTCAGTAAATGGGAGGCTGAGACAGTAGGATGGCAGGTTCAAGGACAGCCTCGGCAACTTAGTGAGACCCTGTTTCAGAATATAAAAATAGACCTGAGATGTATCTTAGAGGTAAAATGCTCCTGGTTTCAATCCCCAGCACCCACACCCATCAAAAAAAAAAAAACTTACATTGGCACCTCCCTGCCATGAAAATTTTGTTGCACATGGGTGCACACACACACACACACACACACACACACACACACACACACACACGGAAGAGAGAACAAGGCAAAAAGCAGATGTGTGCACACAGTTCCTTTAGACTCTTAATTCTCCCCCTGTAAAATATGGGTCAAATGTGTTCCTCTTCCCTCCCTTTAAACTGCTGTATGTGGTGAAGGCTAATTCTTTAAGGGTGTCAGTGAGCAATTAAATGTTGGAAGTGGGAAAAGAGGTGAGTGTCTAAAATTAATTTCAAAGCTTTCTTTTCTTTCTGATGAAAGAGATACAAACATCTCTGGAAAATGAATCATTCTGTCTCAGGCATGAGAAACACAGGTACTTCAGTGTTGAAAGCTAGAATATTAAAAATAAAGAATAGATAGTGTGACAATGGAGGGACTGTGGCGGGGATTAATCATACTGCACAAGGCAGCCATCCAGTGCACAAAGCAAGACTGATTTCAGGGCAGGTGCTGCTTCGTCTGAAGGGCACAGTAACCCACCAGAGTCTGGCTCAGCTCAGTCTTTGGTCTGGAGTAGTCAGGATTCTTGTGGTCTATACATCAGATCTGCTACTTGGATTAGCTGAAGAAAAGAGGAATGCACTGGGAGTTTTCTCCATTCCCATGGGTGAGACTTCCCTAAGAGGAACAGACCAGAGAAATCATCCCCTAAATCTTGTGTATTTCATCTTCCAGATTCAAAAAGATAATGTCATGGTAGAGTGGGTCAGATCTGAGATATAAAGGGGAGGTAAAATCACAGGAGTTGGTATGTGTTTTGGAGAGCAGATAAAGTATCTAAGAAGAAAACTGGTGGTGTATACGATGATCTTACCTACTGCTCAGATGTCTCTTCAGGAAGATTCATGATTCATCTTGGGAGTTCTCCTGTCTTCTCTCCCGAGGGCTCTTTTAGGAGATTTCCCATAGAAGGCACTTATCTTTCTCAAGGTAAAATCCCTTCTCAGGATAGTAGGCATGTAATGAGTGATTGAGACAAGAACACAAAGTCAGTCCCCTCACTCCAAATTTAGCAGATCTGAAATGTCCTTCTGCACACTTCTGATTCCTTTCTTTTTATGGGTGCTCAATCCCAGACAACAGCTTAATGAAGACCCTACACATTCATCCCCTTCTTCCCAGGGAAGCCACCCAGTGAGAGCTGAGAAGAAAGAAGAGACAGAATACAACTCTGTAGACCACCAACCTTTAAGATGTGGAAAGAGGCCAGGTGTGGTGGTGCATACCAGTACTTGAGAGGCTGAGACACAAAGATCCCTACTTTGATATCAGCCTCAGCCATTTCATGAAACTCTGTTTAAAAAAAAATAGAAATGGCTGGGGATATAGCTTGTAGGTAGAATGTCCCTGGGTTCAATTGACAATACTCTCCAAAATGTGCAAAGAGGAAGGAAATAGAAAATGAAGAAGACATTGAGAAGGAGGAGACTGGGTCAGAGGGAGAGGTAGTGGAGATGGGATGCCCTGCACCTGATACACTTCATTTATTTATATAAGTGAATTGGCTTAGAATAAGATAAGAGAGTTTGGGATAGAGTATTTGAAGACCATAATAAAAAATTCCATGGCAGAAAGAGGGACTAACCATTAGAATAAGACAGAAGATTGAAAAGTAGTGTTGAGGATCCAGATAATTTTGAGAACCTGATGTATCAACACAAAATTGCAGAACAAAGCAGATTATTCCTGTTTCATTCAACTTTCAGGGTGTAGAAGTGAAAAAGAACTAAAAGAATTATACTTCTCATTTAGGAGTAAATATGCATGTGCATATATACACACAAATACAGTATATTATTGTTGGTTTTTCTACATCAATGATATTTATATTATTCACATTTTCAAGAAATATTTGCAAGGTGTCTTTGCACGTTTCCATCACTGTTTCCAACAGGTCTTCACGTGCATAATTCTTCCATGATTATTAACATAATTCTGTATTATTTTAATGTTGTGGTCATTATCCCATTTGCTTTGTTCTGTGTACATAGCAATAAATAAAAAAAGAGACACGATAATGTACATGTAGTTACATAAGCAATTAAATGAGAAGGCATGCATTGGGTCTTTCTCATTGATTGGTTAGCTAGAGATTTTTAGCCCATGGTACATGGGAGGAGCTTTAAGTTCACTTTCTGTTGCCATGACTTCTCATCCTGGTATAATAATGCAAGTCATGCTTGGGTTGGGGCCCTGTAGATGAGGGATATTGGGGAATTACCAAAGTCCTGTCTTGGGCCTCCCAACAAGATTGGTAAGATATGCACTGACCAAATTCAAGGCTGGCCTTCTTTCAGAAGGTCATTATCCAAGGGGACCAATAGATAACAAAAACAGGACACTCAATCTTGTTCAGATAGTTTACAGCCCAGGCTTATGTGCCTCATTCAGTACCATCCACAGTCTTTTTTCTAGTTCCCTCCTTGTTTACTAATTTGTCTCTACAATTAGGGTAGAAGTTTCATAAGGGCAAGATCTGGGTATCATTTTGCCTTTGTGTCTTCATAACTTAGCATAGAATGTGGCTTTTGATGTCCTATATGAAAGAGGTAGGCTGAGTTAACTCAATAGACAAATCTGGCAATCATTTTCTAGCTATTTAACATGAATGTCTCAAAACGTAATCACAGATAGTAAGTTTTCTTATATTGAAATTATAGAAGCCAGGCTTGGTGGGGCATGATGTAATCCCAGTACGTGGGAGGCTGAGACAGGAAGGTTGCAGGTTCACGGCCAGTCTCAGCTATTTGTGAGGCCTTCTGCAACTTGGTGAGACCCTGTTTCAAATTAAAAAAAATTAAAAAAGGATGGGGGCTTAGGTAAGAGTTAGAATGTCCCTGAATTTAATCCCTAGTACTGCCCAAAATAAGAAATTATAGATATTTTTAGTAGTTAATCTCACACTTCAAATCTGTACATTCCTGTATAAAAGTTGAGTTGCCTCTTTCCTGCCCAGCATAATTATTGTATTTCGATTGATTATTTATCTCATGTGTTGGGAAAGTTCCACAAGGCTCATTGGGGAGGTGGAAGTAGATCAACTCCAATATTTAAATTCCCAAACTCTTTTCAATTAAGAAATGACTTCTGGGTTTCTCCCAGTCAAGTGCTTTTAATTAGCATGAGACACAAATATGCAGTCACACAGATATACACATACCTTGTCAAAGCCTGCAAAGGCTAATCAAGTGCTCAGCTGGCTTACATTTTTATACATTCCTTAACAACACAGATGCTTCTTGAACTTTGTGCATTGCTCCTGGACTCCACAAAGCCAACTACAATACAGCCAGCTTTGTTGTTGTCTTTTTTTATTTTTATACTGGGACATGGTCTATAGGAGCAAGATCTTCTGGTGAACAGCTGTGTGACCTTACTAAGCCGAGACCTTGATGTTCCTGGAGTTGCATTTGGGTTATGAATATTTTCCACCACTGACAAGTGGAAATAGATCACTTGTAGATCTTTAGAAGAAAAGATGAATGCTATATTAATCTCAACTCTATCAGTGACCCTGGCATTTGGACACTAGGCTCAGATGAGAGTCTTTAATCAAAAGGTTGGAAGAGAGGATCCCTTGGTTCCCTCTTTCCTGCCTTGGAGCCAGACAGATTTTTTTCTTGTCTAATTAGCTGATAAGCTTGCTTTACTTCTGAAGGGCACTGGCTTATCCATGACTTTTCACATAAAATCTGAAATTCCAGACAGGTGTTATAGGTCTCCACCTCCCTGTGTAGTCCACTTACAACTAGTTCCCCCTTTTGTGTTGCCTTAACCCTCCAATCTGCTATTTGCTCTACACACTGTTCCATACACGCTCTTTTCTGATTACCCCAGCTCCTCCCAACACAGGCTTTCATCTTATTACATAACTCTCCTTCACAGCATTTTCCCAAGGTGCAATTTTCCATAGGTCTATATGATTACTCAAAGTCTTTTTGTGTACTCTCACATAGAGACCATGCCCAATCATTCTATGGTGTACTTCCGCCATGCAATACACATAGGATAACATTCTGCTGAACTACGTATAAAATATGCTGTGCAGGAAAGAGGCCACTCATCCCTTATTCTGGAATATACAGATTTGAAGTGGGAGATTAATCGCTAAGAGTAATTTGAATAATGGCCAAGCAAAGCTACCCCGATGCCCACCCCTGCCTGTGTATGTCTTTTCTTTGTCTTTGTCTGCTACTCAGCCTTCAAAGTCAAATGAGCTTCTTACAAGGCTTAATTAATACATTTTATGAAAATTAGTCATGATAAGGTATTATTTAAGATCAATTAGAGGTATATACTAGATAATCTATACCAAAATGACTTATAAATTCATAATTGGACCTTAAAACATGTGCTTGCTTTAAAAAAAAAACACCCAAATCACATAATAATTTTTGGTTTGAACTTACTACCCAATGCATAACAGATGTCTAATAAAATGTGCTATCTAGATCAATACCCATGCGTGTCTTTTTAGCTTTGTGGAACCACTATCCCAATAATTATACCAATATACCCTCATAGCTCTTCTTTACTGACTTTCTTAATGTCCTTTAATAAACTATCATTTCAATTGTTTTGTATTTCCCAGGCAATGCAATCTCAATTACCTCATTTATAGTCAGTCTTAAAATAAACAATTTCTGTCACGAGGTCCAGACGACGCAAAGCCCTAGAAAAATTTAGACAAATATTTTGATTTTGTTTACATAGGTGCCACCAGCTGCTTCAGAAAAATCTTCTCGGGGAAGACAGAAATCAGAGAAGAAGCCCATATCGTAAACACCTGGATTTAAATACTCAACAAAAAGCCAGAAAGTAAACATTGTAATATTAAACTCAATCAACTAAAAGAACCCTACTCCTCAGTGAATTAGAGACAGTTGAATTTCACATAAAAGATACTGTGAATAAGTGGCAGAGAAACAGATGAAAAGAAAGGCTCATTATTTTACGTATACGTACACTACTTACCAGTGTGAGTGCTGGCAGATTATTGAAAGGATTAGGGCACCTCACGTATACTGGGTATTTCTCCTGACTACAGCTTGTAAAGACAATCCAAATAATATTATGTGCATGTATGAATCCTACTATTTTGTACGATCACAATGAACCAATAATTTTCTTAAATGCAAATTGTTTAACCACATCTTTTATTAGTAAAAAACACATTTGCTAAGTGACAGAAACCCAGATGAGCATTTATTGAGAGTCCATGACTTAGTGAGCATTGGGTTAAGTGTCAAAAGAATCATTTTCTGAGAGAAATAATACAAGCAAACCATTTTATTGGGTTGTGTAATATTTACATTTAGAATGCCCCACAGTCCTCAGAGAAACCAGGGAGCCATGTTGGAAGTGGGATTTGGTTGCTAAAGAGAGACTCCTGAGGAAGTCTTGGGGACTGTATATGATCCATCCTCCCCTTACTCTCTCAATTTTCTTCCAGTTTCCATGATGTGAGTGCAGATCATTTGCTGTCTCCATCTCTCTGCTTCTTGGTACTATGTCCTGAGCTCTGCAGACCTGGCCTAACATAGACTACACCCTTAAATTGAGCAAATAACTCTTCCTCTAAGTTGTGTGGTCAGTTGTTTTAGATTACATCAGTGAGAATGCTGGCTGAAACAGGTTGTACATTTATTGTAAATCAGTCAGTGTATATTCATTGATGAGGGTAATTTTGTTTGACTCTTCCTGTTGAGGAAAAGTGATATGTCATAGATGCTTAACATAGCTATTACTATTGCATAACATTGTGATACCAGAGTCAAAAAGGACAATGTCTTCTAAAATTGACTACACTGAGTTGTGGTTTCCAATCCTGGCATTGAAATCAACCAGGGAGAGTTTAAAATTTGCAGTTCTCTAAGTTCTTTCATAACTGAGTTAGAAACTCTGGGGTTTAAGATTGACTATATGAATATTTCCCAAGCTTTCTTGAGTTAAACTTTATACGCAATAAAATCCTTACTTTTTTTTTCTTTTTGGTACTGAGGACTAAACCTAGGGACATTGTATCTTCAAGATACACATCCAGCCCCTTTTTGTTTTTATTTTAAAACAGTGTCTTGCTATGATTCAGATCGTCTTACTAAGTGGCTGAAGCTGTCCTCAAACATGCAATCCACCTGTCTTGGCTTTCTGAGTACTGGGATGACAGGTGTGTGCTACTATGCCCAGCTAAATTTTTTACATTTTAAGGGTCTTTGATTTAGTTGTGCCTTTTCTAGAAGGCCACATAAATGAAAAGAGAGGTACTTAGTCTATTTCTTTATACTGTATTGAGAATCTCGAGTAAGATTCTACAATACAGTTACACTTCAATTTGTTCTTTCATTCTCTAGATGATAGGACCATCTATATTTCAAAAAAAATTCCATTTGACTTTAAGGTATACCACGGGTTGAGAACCATAACTTCAGAGAATCTTAAATATAAACATTATTTTATGGTACTAAATGCCTTTACTTGATCAGTTTTTATGGTTACACTCATTGATTTAACATGCTGTGAATAGTTAGAATTAGAAAGAGCTCATGTCAGTTTAATTGTTTTGTTTGATAACAAATAACTAAATATACATAAACTTTTCAATCGCATACTGAATTTATTTATTTATTTATTTATTTATTTATTTATTTATTTATTGGTGGTACTGGGTTCCTGGAAGCCCTTCTACTTCCGGGCTACACTCCCAGACCTATTTTTACATTTTTATTTGGAAACAGGGTCTCCTAAGCCAGCGCGTGCGGCTGGCTTCGAACCTGCGCGATCCTCCTGTCTCTGCCTCCCAAGCGCGGGGATTACAAGCGTGCGCCACCACGCCCGGCCTGCATACTGAATTTTTAATACCCACATGTAGCTATTCCTGTTATCAATATGTATTGAAAATATTGATGGAAGATTAATAGAATAAAATTTCACAATCTAGGTCATCTTCTCCCAGATACAAATGGAAAATCACTGCCTCTTAAGAGAGATTAGCTTTAGGACCCATGATTATTAAAATCTCTAAAATGTTATAATTTTGACCACTTGGAAAGCATTAAATGGGTATCTTAGTGCTGAGTCCATAAATTAGGACTAAGAACAAATTAGGAAACGGGTATGGCAATTTTTTAATGTATTCTTGATTGTGAAAGTCTTTCTGTGCCTCTCCTCTCCTTTAAAGGTAAAACTTAGAAGCAAACTGATCAGAATATCTTGGAAACTTTAACACCATGATGAAGGAGAGTAATTGTCAGTGCTTTTTTCTTTGTTCTTTTCTTTAAGTGAGTTTCTTGGAAATTGGCTTGATAGATTATGATGACGTTGGGTACACAGTGCAACTGAGAGTGATGCCCAGATGGCCAGAGACTTGGTGACTCCTCCAAGGCTGACATGCAGGTCCTGATGCTGGAGAACAAAGGCTTCAGTCTGGCTTACCAAGACTAAGACATGAGTTGTGGCTGTTTCTCTGAGTAAATAAAGTGTCAGCCTTATTGTTTCAAATGAATGAACCACATGAGGTCATGTGGTGGTGAGACAAGACAAAGGACAACCTGTGAACAATTTTTACTGATGT
This sequence comes from Muscardinus avellanarius, assembly GCF_963383645.1. Classification (NCBI taxonomy): domain Eukaryota; kingdom Metazoa; phylum Chordata; class Mammalia; order Rodentia; family Gliridae; genus Muscardinus; species Muscardinus avellanarius. The sequence goes on along the minus strand of NC_137787.1, from coordinate 13,560,194 downwards.
TCTTAATATGATGCTTCTGTGTCCACCCTAAAAAAGCTGCTACTGAGAACTATGCTCTCTGGGCTAGCACTGATCATAACTAATGCACTCCACTGGCCTCAGGAAATGAAACTGGTACCTGGAATTTCGAGAGTCTGCTTTGTCTATACTGAAAAACAATTGCTGTCTGGATTGTGACTCAACTTTCACTCTGCAAAAGCTAAAGAGCATTTCTTACTCATCTTTAATGTTTCAAAAATGCTAGGGAGATTTATTTCTCAGCCTTTTGCCGGCCATTCCATTAAACCCATTGAAAAGTCCTTTTTAGGAAACCAAGGAATAAGGGAATATTGATTACCTAAGGGATTTTTATTCTATCTCCAACATACATGTACACACAGACATAGTATTGGAGCAATCCTTGATTTCTGAAGATATGCCAAATCTTGCAGACAGCAATGAGGTCATTCTAAAGTGAAAGATGGCCACATTTCCAGCCAGCCAGCCAAGCAGACAGGCAAAAACAACTTAAAAAATTAGACAGGAATTAAAGAAATTCTTAGTTAGAGTAAAATAAGGTAGAAGAACTTTATATTATTTCATAATACCTAATAGTTTACTTCTTGTGTACTAGTTTGGAAAGTGTTCCTCCCCAAATTCAAGCCCTTCTAGAAACTCCAGAATGTGACCTTATTTGGAAATGAATTAACTGCAGATATAATTAGCTAAGATGAGGTCATACTCAATGAGGGTGGGGCTTAAATGCACTATGGCTGATGTCTTCATAAGAGCAGGAGCTGGGAGACAAGAGAGAAAAGAGATGTGAGAGAGAGAGAGAGGGAGGGAGGGAGGGAGGGAGGGAGGGAGAGAGAGAGAGAGAGAGAGAGAGAGGGAGAGAGAGAGAGAGAAGACAGCTATGTGAAGGCTGAGGTAGAGATTGATGTCATGTTGTCACGATCCAAGGAATAGCTGGGCTACCAGGAGCTGGCAAGAAAAAGTTCCTCAGTTAGACACTTGGAAGGAAGCGTGACCTCGCCAACATCTTGATTTTGGACTCCTAGCCTCCAGAACTGTCAGATAATAAATTTCTGCTTTTTAAAAAACCACTCGCCTTGTGCAATTTGTTATAACATCCCTAGGGAACTAACTCAGTTTGACTACAGATTTTTCACCCAAGTGAGAAGTAAAAGCTTACAATTCTACAGACTGGTGGCTCAAGAGAGGTTGGGAAAACTTTCAGAGTCAAGAAAGAGAACAGCACCTTCCTCCTGCCGCTCAGAAAGTCTTTATGGCAATATTATGTTGGGATCTGTGAGCTGCTCCTGTAAGGATCACTTGGGGTGCAAGAAATGCAGATTTGCTGCCTAGGACCAAACCTGTGGGCTTAATTTATGATGTCTGGTTATATGAGAAATTCATAGCAAATTCCCAATTTTTTTTTTTTTTTTTTTTTTTTTTGCAGGTCTGGGGATGGAATCCAGGGGCATTTGACCTCCGAGCTACACCCCCTGCCCTGTTTTTATTCTTTATTTTGAAACAATGTCTCATTAAGTTTCAGAGGGCCTCACTAAATACCTGAGGTTGTCCCGGAACCACGATCCTCCAGACTCAACCTTCCAAATGCTGGGATTACAAATGTGCACCACCACGCCCAGCTCCAAGTTATTCTGATGAATACTAGACTTTTAGAATCATACAGAATGTCATCTATTACCTTCTTTGAAAGATAAACAAAATTTCATCATCCCACTGAGGGCTAGCAAAAGAACCAACCCTATTCTCAAGTATGTAGATGGAGCTAAATAAAATCCAAGAATTAGCAAGCCCCCGAAGACACAACCTTTGAACAAATGCAGGACTTACCAACAGTATATAACCAGGGTGCCCTTTCTTCCCTGGGTTCCGGCCCACACAAGTAATGACAGCAAAGAATTGGTCCTCTTACCTTATACCAAAGCCACAGAGCTTTACCAAGATGAATGAAAAATAGAAAAACAGTAAGTTTATATCTTACTACCTGTATGGTTTTCTTCTTGATATCTTTCATACAAATTAAATGATATCCCATCAAAGTAAATTAAAAACCATTATTAACATCAAATTGACAGAAGGAAAAATTTTTTTCTACAATGAAAGCTCACTTAAAAAGTCCTTTTCAATCACATAATCTGAATTTATATTCATAATAAATTAACAAGCAAATCATTAAAGAATTTGAAATTTAAATTCTACATAGATTAGAAATTTAAATTCTATATAGATTAGATAATCAGGATTTTTATATTTGTACAGTGCCTATATAATTTATGCAAGTGATATAACTTTTCTATGCCTCAAATAAATATAGATATATGTGATTATAATTAGTAATTCCTCTTGATTCTTTTATAAATTATTTTGAATTTTGAAAAGTTTAGAAGTATAGAAAAGATAAGAGAGTACTATGGCAATTATCTTTGCAGCTACTTTCTCAAATTAATAATTGTTAAAATATTTCTAGTCAGGCCAGTGCCAAACAGCTGTGATCCCAGTACTTGGCAGGCTGAGACAGGAAGATTCCAAGTTAGAGACCAACTGGTGGTAACCTGTGATAACTTAGTGAGATATGGTTTTAAAATAAAAAATAAAAAAGAACTGACGGTATATTTCAGAAACAGAATGTTCTTGGGTTCAATTTCCAGTACCATTATCTAGATATCTATTTCTCTTTCTATATTTATAATACGAAATTACCATGACAAACTGTGTAAGTCATTATGGACAAAATTAGAGATTTTATTTGCCTTTTGAGTACATTTTTTCATTTCTTCTGTAGAAGTAAATACTATTGTATCTTCCTAAAGTCTGTGTTTTCTTTCTCTTGCATATATCACTACAGTGTATATGTATATACAAATGTATTTTTATTTAACTTAACCACTAAATAGTGTTTTATGATTTGTAAAATTCTTTTATACATTTTCTGAATAATATATTATTTTTCTCAGTATTCAAATGTTGAATCATCATTTTTTAAATTATAAATTATGCCTTTTTTCTGTACTTTTAAAAATATATGGTATCATTAGCACGAGGACATAGCTAATTTATATGTGACTCTTCTACCCTATAACCTCGTTTCCATATTAGTTCTAATAATCCTGGAGTGTAATTTGGACTTTAGCTTTAGGTAAGCATATAAATTGCAGAAAAGAGCACAGCAAAGATTTATTCTTTTTTTTTTCAATTTTTTTTATTGAACATAAATAGTATACATTTAAACTATATTTGGTGCCCTCTTCCCCCTGCCCCCATTTTCCCTTCGCCCCTCCCACCAATGGTTGTCCAGGTTAAAAATGTCTTGTTCATAAATTTTACACATGTTCAGGTGTAGACCCTCATTAATCAAGATCGGCCTTTCTCCTCTCCTATCTTTCCATTATAACTTAGCTAGTATTTCCCCTCCAATATCTGGAGTCCCACTGGTATCCTTTGTGTTTCCTAGTTTGGGCATATTAGAGGAAACATATGTATCTTCTCCTTCTGTGCTTGGCTGATCTCACTTAACATAATGTTCTCCAGGGCTTTCCATCTTCTTGCAAATGGTATAATTTTGTTCTTCTTTATGGCTGAATAGAATTCCATTGTGTGTATTTCCCACAGTTTTGCTATCCATTCATCTGTTGATGGTGATCTGGGTTGGTTCCATATTTTGGCTATTACAAATTGTGCTGCTATGAACATAGGTATGCATATGTTGCTGTATTTCTCTGAATTCAGGCCCTTTGGAAAGATACCCAGGAGTGGTATAGCTGGATCATATGGTGGATCTATTCCCACCTTTCTTAGGAATCTCCACACAGATCTCCATAGTGGTTGAACTAGTTTTCATTCCCACCAACAGTGTAAAAGAGTTCCTCTTTCCCCACATCCTCACCAGCATTTGTTGTTATTTGATTTCTTTATGCTTGCCACTCTGACTGGGGTTAGATGGAATCTCAGTGTAGTTTTGATTTGCATCTCCCTGATGGCCAGTGATGAAGAACATCTTTTCATGTATCTATTGGCCCTTTTTATCTCTTCTTTTGTGAAGTGACTATTTAGTTCATTTGCCCATTTCTTGATTGGGTTGTTTGTTTTGCTAGTGTAGAGTCTTTTGAGCTCTTTGTATATTCTGGATATTAGCCCCCTATCAGAATGGCGGCTGGTAAAGATCCTTTCCCATTCTGTAGGCTTCCTCTTTAGGTTATTGATAGTTTCCTTTGATGAGAAGAAACTTTTTAGTTTGATGTTATCCCACTTGTTTATTCTTGCTTTAATTTCCTGAGCTTTGGAGGTTTTGTTGAGAATGTTACTGCCTGTGTCAATATGTTGTAGTGTTGAACCTATGTTTTACTCAACTAACTTCATAGTCTCAGGTCTAATTTCTAAGTCTTTGATCCATCTTGCGTTGATTCCTGTGTTTGGTGAGATATAGGGGTTTAGATTCATCTTTTTACAAATGATTAGCCAGTTCTCCCAGCACCACTTATTGAAAAGGCTGTCTTTTCTCCAGCGTATGTGTTTGGCCCCTTTGTCAAAGATTAATTGACTGAAGATATGTGGGTTTGTTTCTGTATCTTCTATTCTAATCCATTGGTCAGAATATCTATATTTTTGCCAGTACCATGCTGTTTTTACTACTATTACTCTATAGTGTAGTTTGAAGTCTGGGATTGTAATGCCTCCTGCATGTTTCTTTTTATTGAGAATTGCTTTGGCTATTCTAGGTCTTTTCTTTCTCCATATGAAGTTCATGATTTATTTTTCTAGGTCTCTGAAGAATTTCACTGGTATTTTAATGGGAATTGCATTGAACCTATAGATCAGTTTTGGCAGAATGGCCATTTTGATAATATTTATTCTGCCTATCCATGAGCACAGGAGATCTTTCCATCTTCCAAGGTCTTCTTCAATTTCTTTCTTTAATGTTTTATAGTTTTTGTTGTAGAGGTCTTTTACATCTTGGGTTAGGTTTATTCCTAGGTATTTTATTGGTTTTGAGGTTATAGTGAATGGAATTGTTATTTTTGTTTCTTTTATTGTGTATTCGTTGTTGGCATAAAGAAAAGCCACTGATTTCTAGAGGTTGTTTTTGTAACCTGCGACTTTGCTGAATTTGTCAATCAGTTCCAGAAGTCTTTCGGTTGAGTGCTTTGGGTCTTCCAGATAAAGGATCATGTCATCTGCAAATAAGGATAATTTTAATTCCTCTCTTCCTATGTGAATTCCTTTGATTTCCTTCTCTTGTCTGATTGCTGCAGCAGGAGTCTCAAGAACTATATTGAAAAGGAGTGGTGATAGTGGGCATCCTTGTCTTGTTCCTGACTTTAGCAGAAATTCTTGTAGTTTTTCCCCATTCAATATAATGTTGGCTTTGGGTTTACAGTATATTGCCTTAATGATGTTGAAGTACTTTCCTTCTATCCCAATTTTTTGCAGTGTTTTTAACATAAATGGGTGTTGGATTTTGTCGAATGCTTTTTCAGCATCTATTGCTATGACGATGTGGTTTTTGTTCTTGGTTCTATTCATGTGGTGAATAACATGTATTGATTTGCGTATGTTGAACCAGCCTTGTTTTTCTGGGATGAAACCAACTTGATTGTGATGTATTATTCTCTTGATATAATTTTGAATGCGCATAGCTAGTATATTGTTTAGAATTTTTGCATCTATATTCATTAAGGATATTGGTCTGTAGTTTTCCTTTCTTGAGGTGTCTTTGTTTGGTTTGGGGATTAATGTGATACTGGCCTCATAGAAGGAATTTGGAAGAGTTCCATCTCTTTCAATTTCCCGGAACATGTTATGAAGTATTGGTATTAGTTGTTCACTGAAGGTTTTGTAGAATTCAGCTGGGAACCCATCTGGACCTGGGCTTTTCTTTGGTGGAAGAATTTTTATTGCCATTTCCATTTCTTTGGTTGTTATTGGTTGGTTTAGGCTTGCTATGTCCTCTTGGCTGAGTGTAGGAAGGTTAACTGTGCTTAGAAATCTATCAATTTCTTCCAGGTTTTCAAGTCTATTGGAGTATACATTTTTAAAGTAGTTTCTGATAATCTTTTGAATTTCTTCACTATCTGTGGTGATATCTCCTTTTTCATTTCTAATTTTGATAATTTGAGTTGATTCTCTTTTTCTTTTGGTTAGGTTGGCCAGGGGTTTATCAATTCTATTAATCTTTTCAAAGAACCAACTTTTTGTTTTATTGATTCTTTGAATTGTTTTTTTGTTCTCTATTTCATTTATTTCTGCTCTAATTTTGATGATTTCTTGTCTTCTGCTGGCTTTGGGAATAGACTGTTGCAGAATTTCTAGATCCTTGAGTTGTGTCATTAGGTTCTTTATTTGGTGGTTCTCCATCCTTTTTATGTGGGCACTCAATGCAATAAACTTTCCTCTTAGTACTGCCTTCATGGCGACCCATAGATTTTGGTAGGTTGTGTCTCTGTTTTCGTTTGATTCCATAATTTTTTTTATTTCTTCCCTAATTTCTGCACTTACCCATTCATCATTCAATAGTGTATCATCCATTCTCCATGAATTTGAATACTTTCTTTCGAGTTTCCTGTTGTTGATTTCTACTTTTATTCCGTTGTGGTCTGAAAAGATGCAAGGAATTATATTACATTTTTTGAATTTGCTGGTATTTTATTTGTGTCCCAGGATGTGATCTATTTTGGAGAAGGTTCCATGGGCTGCTGAGAAGAAAGTGTATTCTGTTGTTCCTGGTTGAAATAATCTGAAAATGTATATTAGGTCCATTTGGTTTATGGTTTCCTTTATTTCTAGAGCATCTTTACTCATCTTTTGCTTTGAAGATCGATCCAGTGGTGTGAGAGGCATATTAAAGTCTCCCAGAATTATTGTATTTGGGTCTACTTGGGATCTTATGTCCAGAAGGGTTTGTTTTACAAATGTAGTTGCCCCCACATTTGGGGCATAAATACTTACTATCATTATATCTTCTTGGTGTATTGTTCCTTTTAATAAAAGAAAGTGCCCTGATTTGTCTCTTTTGATGTGTTTTAGTTTAAAGTCTGTTTTGTTGGATATCAGTGTTGCTACCCCTGCTCTTTTTTGGTCACTGGTGGCATGGTATATCTTTTTCCATCCTTTCACCTTCAGCCTGTGAATGTCTTTGGCTGTGAGGTGAGTTTCTTGCAGACAGCATATATTTGGATTATGTTTCCTAATCCACATTGCCAGTCTATGTCTTTTGATTGGTGAGTTAAGTCCTTTGACATTAAGAGATATTATTGAAGTATGATTTTTGTTTTCTGCCTTTTTGTGTTCTGTCTACTCTTGGGTGGTGTGATCTTTCTTCTTACTTAAATGGCCCACTTATTAACTTCCTCTCTTCTCTGATTCTGAAGTCTGCTTCTTTTTTCTTCCTTATGGTTTATTTCTTTAAGAATTTTCTCTAGTGTTGGCTTTGAATTCATGAATTTTTAAAATTTCTGTTTATCCTGAAAGACTTTGGTTTCACCATTGATCTTGAATAGTAGTTTTGCTGGATAGATGAGCCTTGGCTGGAAGTTATTTTCTTCCAGGGTCTGAATCACGTCGTACCAGTCCCTCCTAGCATTCCTGACCTGGGTTGTATAGTCTGGGGTGATTCTTATTGTTTTGCCTCTATATGTCACCTGTCCTTTTGTTCTCACTGCTTTTAAGATTCCTTCTTGGCCTCTATGTTGGTCATTTTGGTTATTTTGTGTTGTGGAGTGGTTTTTCTTTGGTCCTGTCTCAGTGGAGTTCTGTATGCCTCCTGGACATGAAGGTCCAAGTCTCTTTCCATATTTGGATAATTCTCTGAGATTATTTCCTTGAAGATATTACAGATGCCCTTGGTCTGTACCTCTATCCCTTCTTCAATGCCTATTATTCGTAGGTTAGGATGCTTCATATTATCCCATATTTCCTGGATGTTTAGGTTTTGTTGCTGTAAAGATTTCTGTATATCGCCGATCGTGTTTTCGGTTTTGGATGTACTGTCTTCTAATATTGATATTCTGTTTTCCATTTCAACTAATCTTCCAGAATTTTTCTATTGCTGTCTTCATTTCACTTATTGCCTCTTTCATTTCATTCCAGACCTCTTTCTGATTCTTTTTTAGTGTTTTTAATTCACCTTTAACCTCCTCTATACTTGTTTTAAATCCTTTCATCATATTGTACATCAAGATTCTGAACTCCCTTTCTTGCATTTCTAGTAGGTTAGTGTTCATGATTTCTGCTGTCTCTTCATAATTCCTGGTTCTCATATTTATAGCGTTCTCTGTCCTGTTTTTCTGATTTCTACCCATCGTTCATGAGTATTATGCTTAGTCTAATCTTAATATTAGGAGATTAGGGGTATCGGCAAGTCAGCAGAGCCTTTCCAGTGTTGATGGTGAGTGATGCGGGAGGAGCTGGGGTGATTGGTAAAGTAGTCGGATTAGGTAGAGTATATGTTTAGGTTGAGAAAGACTTTAAGTGTGATAAGGTAGTATCTTGCTAGGAATGAGAGAGTTAACTAGTAGGACTCTTGTCGTTAGTAGAGTAATTATGGATATAAGAAATACTTTGAGTATTAAACCAGGAGGTATATTATGGGAAAAAGTTTTGGAGGAAAAAAGTATGTAGGTTAGTGTGGGAAGGTTTGTAAATAGGGGTGATGGCACATTAAAAGTAAAACAAACAGTCCTACTTATTTATGCATATGGAGTCAGGTCCATATAATATGTGCGTATCTGATTGGTTTGGTAGCTTTCAGAATATAGTCCAATGTCTCTTAGTTTTCTTTGTACTCTATTTTTATCTTCTTAGGTCACTCTGGGTGTTTGGACACCTTTCTCTCCTTTAACTTCTTTAGGTTTATGTGTCTGGATGTCTGGTTTCACTGTTATTTGATTCTGTACAATTCATAGGTTCTGCGAAATTCCAACCTGTAGTCAGCACCTCTGCACTCACCTTCCTCGACTCCTGCCTGTACTTCCCTACAGCAGGGGTGGAGGATGACCAAAGTATAATTGGAACCTCCCCCTGAGGTCCTGTGCAGATATTGTGGCCCGATTTATTTTTCTGTGTATCTGGAAATTCCAGCTGGGCTAGCCGGTGTGGTCCCAAGATGTACCCTGGGCAAATGGATGCCAGTTCTTGGATGCCCACACTTACTGCCAGAGCTCTGCCTATTCCGAGAGTGCAGGCTGGGTGCGCTGCTATTACTGGACCCAGGTGTGAGTGGATGCAGCTGCCTATTGCTGCTGGTATGCTCTTCCAAGGTGTATTGAGCTGTGTTCTCACTTGGAACTAAGCGTCTGGCTACCAGGCAGGTGGGAACACCCAGCGGTGGGCCAGGGGTGCAGGATAGGTGCTCACGGGTCCAGGTGCACAGGCAGTACGCGGTGTCCAGCAATGGTCTCTGCCTCCCGTGGGACGTAGAAGCTGGGGGTGCCCCAAGGAGTTTTCTGGGGCATACAGGGCTTTCGCAGCCTGAAAGGCAGGCTCTGGAAAGGTGGCGGGGGCTAGACACTCAGGCAAGCAAGCTCCGATTTAGGAGTGGCAGTGGCACAGGCACTGACTACTAGCAGGGGACTGGGGCACAGACAAGGTGCGCGAGGAGAGTGCTGTGTTCCGGGGCTTGGGCCAGTGCTGGGGGGCTGGGGCTGCAGCGCATGCTGGGACCCGTACTTTCCCTTGGGCGGACTCAGGTACCTGGCGTCCTTGGTTCAGGTTTCCGTGGAGATCTCTGCGCTGTTGTGATCCAGTCGCTGGTGACACACAGAGTTCTAACGTGGGTGCTGCTCGCTGCTTAAGATGAGGTCTTAAGTCCGTTTTCAGTCCCGGATTATCTTGCCGCAGTAATATCAGGCAGACAGCCATGCAGGCAGCCGTGCAGGCAGTCAGCAGATCGGCGATCCGATTGTATTTGCAGCAGGTCCGGTGTCCGATCTTCTTCTTCTTCTTCTTCTTCTTCTTCTTCTTCTTCTTCTTCTTCTTCTTCTTCTTCTCCTTCTCCTTCTCCTTCTCCTTCTTCTTCTTCTTCTTCAAGTTCAGGGTTCCGCCAAGGTACCTGGATCTGTTTTGGTTCCTGGGATGTATTTATTTTTTTGATTAAGACACTACTTTCTAAGTATTTGAACTTTATTTGCCTCAGCTACCGAGAAGTGCTGTGTCCCTCAGGCGCCATTTTGGAAAAGAAAAAAAAAACAGCAAAGATTTATTCTCAAGTTTTCTTTGTATCACCCAATGAAAGATCCAGTATTCCTCGGAAGAAAACTTGATTTCAGGCCTCCAGGAGGGCAACATTGCTCCTGATGTAATGGGTATCTGTGGATTTTACAAAAGTAAACAAAGTGATCCGGAGAGACCAGACTTTCATTTTTTAAAAAAATTTTTACTGGTGTATTGTATTCATACATCTTAATGGGATGCAAGATGGTGGAGACATACATGCACACATCACACAATTAGCCCTTTCCCAGTTCCCACCCATTCTGTCTCCCTCCCTCCTTCTCATGTTTGGCTTAGCGATTGACATTGATATGTTTAAGTACATCATGTGCATTAGAGAATTTCCCTCTTTTCCCTCCCATCCTCTCACCTTATTTGCTCTTCTATAGGACGCTCTCACTAATATGCAAAAGCTAGGGAGAAAATGGGTCAAAGGAGGAACTCTAGAAGAAAAAGGACATTCCATAAATGAGACCAGACTTTCTTTTTGTAAATTACTACTACATATCTTCAGAACCTAAGAGGAGAAAGATATCAACAGAGTTTCTAAAGGTTCGACAGAGAAAAATTAACATATTTTATAAGATAAATGGCATAACTATTGTTCACATACAAATGCTGGTTATGACATCAGCGGGCTGCATGCTAAGTGGGGCCGACTTGACCCCGGGGGTCACTATCAGCAACACCCTTCAACATAGAATATAAAACAAATCTGGGAATTATAAAATGAAATAAATAATAATTATGACCACACACAAAAAACACAGAGAACATTTTATTTTACTAAATTTGATGTATATAACCAAGAAATAAAATGAAATAATTTTATTATATAAAACAAGGAATTAATTGATATGTTTATGTATTATTATTTTATTGATTGAACCCAGTAGGGTTCTACCTCTGAGCTACACTCCCAGCCATTTACTTTTGTTGTTTTTGTTTGTTTGTTTGTTTGTTTGTTTGTTTGTTTGAAACAGTGTCTTGCTGCCCAGGAAAGCCCCTCAGACTTGTGACTTCCCCTCTCCCTTCCCAAGTCCTAGGATTACAGGTGTGTAGTACCATGCCAGGTTTTCTTGTACTATCCTTGATATTTCACTACCAGAATATATTATTGCATATACATTGAATACAGGTGTTTCTCATTTTTTCTGTTCTTTGAAATGATTCTGGAAGAATCATATTTGATGAATTGGTAATTCAGACTGCACGAGTTACCTACTCCTTGGAGTTTTGATAAAAGCTCACTTACGAAATCTCTGGATCTGTTTTTTTCCAAGGTTTGTTTATGAGCTAGGTTGGGAGAGAGTTTTTATTATTTTAATAAGCGGTTTACTTACATTAATGGTTATTGGTCTACTAATGCTTTCTATTTCTTATTTGAACAGCCTATTGAGATCATTTACATACCATAAAATTAGTATACAATTTAATGAATTTTACTAAATTAATAGAATTGTACAACCATCACCATTGTTTAAGTTTAGAATATTTTCATCATATCAGAAAAATCCTTTGTGCTTATTTGGAGACAAATTCCATTCCCATCTCCAGCCCTAACCAATCACTTATTTTGTATCTAAAGGAGATTTGCATTTTCTGGTAATTTCAAAAAATGCATAAAATGTGGCTTCTGTTCTCTTTCATTTAGCATAATGTTTTTGAATTCAGTGATGTGATTGCATAAAACAGTAATTCACTGCTTTATATTACGTATGAATCTTTTTATTTTTTAGTTTGTTTTGCATCTTTTGTTTTCCAGTACATTATTTTGTTTATGCTTTAAAATTCATTAATGAAATTTCTGACAGAATTGTGGTATTATTCTCTTATAATTATTTAAATCTTTTGTTATTCTAATTTCTCAGGCCCAAGCATGTTTTAAATAAGATTATTCTTGCTAGATTGAATAACTTGACAGATTTTTATATTTTTACTGTTTTCTAAACAAATGGTTCTTGGTCTTGTTATTCTATTTCAGTTTTATTATTTTTAACTTTTGTCTTTTACTTTTCATAAATTTATTTTTAATTTTTATTTTTTGACAGTACTAGGAATGGAACCCAGGAGCATTCTACCTCCAAGTTACATGCCCGGCTCTATTTTTTATTATTTATTTTGAAAAAAACTTCTCACTAAATTACAGAAGGCCTCAATAAGTAGCTGAAGCTGTGCATTAACTACAGTTCTTCTATCTCAGCCTCTCAAGTAGTGGGATTACAGTGTGCACCATCACACCCAGCCATAGGTTTATTTTTTGTTGGTCAAAAATGAAGTTCTTCAATGAAATAAATACGTGAACTTATTTTAAGTCTTTACTTTCAAGATTTATTCAAGGCTATCATGTTTTTGCTCTCTAAAATGCTACTTTGGTTTACTTTAGAAGTTTTAATATGTGACATTCATCCTCACTTTGTCATTATGAAATATTTTTAAAGTGTGTGCTTTATGTGCTACACCATTGTAATCTCCTTTTTATTTTTTTATTATTATTTTTTCTTGTGGCACTGGAGATTGAACCCAGTGGCATTCTAAATCTGAGCTACAGCCAGGTGTGGTGGCGCACGCCTATAATCCCCGTGCTTGGGAGGCTGAGAAAGGAGGATCGCACAGGTTCGAAGCCAGCCTCAGCTACTTAGTGAGGCTCTCAGCAACTTAGTGAGACCCTATTTCCAAATAAAATATAAAATAGGTCTGGGAGTATAGCCCGGAGGTAGAAAGCCCCTGGGTTTCATCCCCAGTAACACCATAAATAAATAGATAAATAAATAAATAAATAAATAAATAAATAAATAAAAATAAATCTGGGCCGGGTGTGGTGGCCCACACTTGTAATCCCCGCACTTGGGAGGTGGAGACAGGAGGATCTCGCAGTTTCGAAGCCAGCTGCGCTGGCTTAAAGAGACCCTGTTTCCAAATAAAAAAAGTATAAAAATAGGTCTAGGAGTGTAGCCCCGAGATAGAAGGGCTTCCAGGAACCCCAGTACCACCACCACCAAAAAAAAAAAAAAAAAGAATAATAATAATAAAATAAACAAATCTGAGCTACACCTCCAACACTATTTTATTTTTCTTAGAAACAGGTTCTGACTAGATTGACAAGGGTCTCACTACTTGCACTTTCTGAGACTATCCTCAAACCTGAACCTGTGATCCTTCACTCTCCCCCTGCCAAGCACTAGGATCATAAGCATGCATCACTACATCTGGCTATAAATGTTTTTGTTTCTGATTGTCTCTAGTCATTAAGATAATTACCGTACTAAATTTGTAATTTATCAATCTCTTGTACTTACTCATACTTACAATACACAGATATTCCTATGGATTGGGTTTAGAATGCCCTCAGACTTCTTGTCATCAAGAAGGCAGCCATGTTGAAGGCGGGGCTTGATTGTAGAGGTCATAGGTCATTAAAGGTGTGGCCCTGAGTAATATATATGCTCCTGCTACCTTGTTCTCTCTTGCTACTGCCCCCGTGATGTGAGAGCAGCGCTCTTCCACTGGTACTCTTGCTAGCTCTGCTTCCTTCCAACTCGTATGAGTCCTGTAGACATGACCTGGACTACCTCTGAAACCTACAGAACTGTAAACAAGTAAATCTCTCTTCCTTTAAACTGTAGTCATCAGGTATTTCTTTTGTCAAGGCAGTGGGAATGGTCACTGAAACAGGTTATTTCTCCTGAACCTGCAGCTGCATGTCATTAAATGCATTAATATAACATATTATGTATATCTGGGGAACATACTGAAGTTATTTGCAGACTATTATAAATAGGCACTTTTATTAAAAACACTTTATAGTATTTTATATTTTATGTATCTTGAGTGAAATTTTCTAGAATGTAAAAAACTTAATTTCTGATTCATACAATGTGATTGTTCTCCATTTCACTATAGGTTTCCATTTTTATTAATAATATTCTATAAAAGTAGTGGTTTCAAAATTAGTTGTCTACTATTCAATTTTGTTAGTCTGACACCAATAATATCTGAGTAAAAAAGAGTTGTATCACCATTGGGCGTTATGGACCACTTCTCTGATGTCAATTCTTTTCATAAGATCAAGTGCTGGGTTTATTGACCCAATGTAATGTTTTATAATTTGTTGTTGTTCTGGCAGATTTAGACCACAGTAGTCTCAAAAATAATGCTGGAAACTTTTCTTATATATTTTTATTACCTTTTGTGAGTTTACTATACATATTTTTTTTCTTTTTGGTGGTACTGGGGTTCCCAGAAACCCTTCTACCTCTGGGCTACACTCCCAGACCTATTTTATATTTTTATTTGGAAACAGGGTTTCTTAAGCCAGCGAAGCTGGCTTCAAACCTGCGCGATCCTCCTGTCTAAGCCTCCCAAGTGCGGGGATTACGAGCATGCGCCACCACGCCCAGCGCGAGTTTACTATATTTTTTAAAACTCAAGTTTAGACTTGAATTAATGCACTCATTTCTCAATTCTTTACCATTACTGATCTGCTTGTCTCCCGTCTCTTATATTATTATTAACCCAAAGTTCTAATGACTATGGTTATGTTTTACTTTTAATAAAAGATAATTTTAATTCTAACCGATGTTAGCATAAACAAAAGCAATTAATATATGACTATCTTACATACTTTTTTTTTACCTCCTACTTATTTGGCTTAGCGAATATTAAGTCCAGCAAAGTAGATGTTCTTCATATTTTTTTGTTCTTTTAGTTTAGCTGGAGTTTTAGCATGAATGTATTGCATTGTATTGATTGTCTATTCTGGAGCTACTAAAATAACTGTATTTTCTCTTTAAATTTATTATTATGGTGCTTTTATCAGTTATTATTTTTGTTCACCTTTGCTTTCCTGTGATAACCTGACGTTTATATTATGCCATAATTTTAAACATATTCATATTTTTGTTTTCTTTTTTCTTTTCTTTTTTTTTTCTTTCTTTTTTTTTTTTTTTTTGGTGGTTCTGGTGGTGGAACCCAGGGGCTTTCTACCTCCAGGCTATACTCCCATTCCTATTTTATATTTTATTTGGAAACAGGGTCTCACTAAGTTGCTGAGAGCCTCACTAAGTAGCTGAGGCTGGCTTCGAACCTGTGTGATCCTCCTGCCTCAGCCTCCCAAATGCGGGGATTACAAGCATGCACCACCATGCCCGGTTCATATTCAGATTTTTGAAGCATACTTCTTATGATTTTAGTATACATATTCAAGAGATAAGTCCACAATTGTTTTCTTGCTGTAAAAATCATGCATAATTGTAAATTCATTATTGGCTTTATTTTTAAATGCCTTGGTTTTAGAGGCTTTAGTTAATGCTAGTTTTATGGCCCATTATAATCATTATTTTGTACTATGTTGTTATGCTATTATTATTTATTATATTACCACTCTACTAACCATATCATTCTATATTAATAAGTAAGTAATATAAGTAATATACATACATATTATATACTATGTATAGTATATATCATGTATATTTTATAGTGTATACAATATTGCATGTCATATATATGTGAAAATATACAAATATATATAAAATATGATATAAGTTTATATATGTAACTGTTATCTTTCATCTCTTATAAAAAGGTTGTGTGTATCTGAAATATTTCTATGTTTTGTAAAATCTTTACTCATACAAATTTCTGACTGAATTTCATGGACACTATGCTAAACTCCTGCTACGGATGCAGAAAAAAATACCCTATAATGGGTGATAAAATTTTTGTGCACCTTGGTGTGTTGTACAAGTATTTTCTTGACACCCATGATTCTTTTCATCATAATATTTCTGGGCATTTATTCAAAACTCTTTTGCCCCTCCTCTTGCTCTTGAAGTTGAAAAGGCAAGTGCATAAAATATATTGTGTATATATTTTTTTCCTTTTTCAGGGAAAAAATTACTAAAATTGTGGCCTTGAGTTATATAGATCAGCACTATGTGATATTTCTTCTTAGAAAATTACAGGTGTTTTTAATAAAACAATACAATTCCTTCTTTGAAGCCAGATAGATATAGCTGCATCTTTTCTTTTGGTGGTACTGGGGTTTCTAGAAACCCTTCTACCTCCGAGCTACACTCCCAGACCTATCTTTATATTTTTATTTGGAAACAGGATCTCTTAAGCCAGCACGACCTGCGCGGTCCTCCTGTCTCAGCCTCCCAGGCGCGGGGATTACAAGTGTAAGCCACCTACGCCCGGCTGATAGCGCTGCGTCTTACAAGAACAGAATGCTTACATGAGTCAGGGTACTGGGCTAAGTTTTAGAGTCTTTGATTAGATATGTCCATTGCCTTAGCATATACATTGAAAAATCAGCTTATTAATATATTGTGATTTAAACAATACTGTTAACTTGAAAGTGCTCCAAATATTTGTATTGTAAAAATATTGGAAGCCAGGTATGGTGGTGCACACTTGTAATCCCAGCATTTGGGAGGCTGAAACAGGAGGATAGCAGTTCAGGGACAGCCTCAGCTACTTAGGCCCTTTGGAACTCAGTGAGATCCTGTTTCAAGATAAAAAATAAAAAATAGGGCTGGGGTTGTAGCTCAAAGGTAGAATTCCCCTGGGTTCTATCCACAGTACCACAAAAAAAAAAAAAAAGGTTTATCTATCTTGATTTTTTTTTCTTTTTTGACGAACAAGCGTTTGGTTTTGTGGGTGTTTTGTTTTTTATTCTCTATTTCTGTTTCAACAGGTGAGTGGATTATAAAACTATGGGAAATGTACACAATGGAATTTTACTCAGCCATAAAGAAGAAAATAATTATGTTATTTGCAAGGAGATGGATATAAGTGGAGAACATTATGCTAAGAGAAATTAGTCACACAAAGTAAACAATTGGATGTTCTCCCTAATATGCAGAAGTTGGAGAAAAAGAGGACATAGGAGGGACTCCAGACAAGGAAGGATAAAAGTAGACGAATGAAGAGGCGACGTGGAGGGAGGAAGAGGGAAGCATCTCAATGGACACGATGGACATACACAAACTTATCAAAGTCAATCACTGAGCTGAGCAAGGAGGGAGGAGTAGGGGAGGACCTGGAAGAGGGCTCAGTTGGTGCTTTGTGTGTATGCCTCTAATCAGACATCTTCACCAAGATGCCTGATTACAACATACCAATAAATGAAAAATAATGGTAGTATAAAATGTTATATTTGTATCTTGGAAAGTGGAAACGATAGCAAAAGTTTAACAAGGGAAAAAGAAATCTCACATACTATTAAAGAAAGCATAAAATTATGTTTTCTAGAGGATAATTTGGGAATATCAGTGAAAATATTAATTAGCATATTTAATATAAGTTCTAACTATTGTTTATTAACCTTGTAAATATTTTATCTATGTCAAAAAGGTTAGGTATAATCGATATCCAGAAAAAGAAAAATGTTAAAATTTTTACTGCTACATGCATGGAATGCGATTACATTGCTTATATAAGTATATAGCGATGTTTTATGTAATTATAAAAAAATTTATAGGGGTTTTATTAAGCCTACATATCAATTTAGAATACTTGTCTTTAAATCAATAAATATGGTATATCTCTTCATTTACTTAACTTTTTTATAATTTCTCTTTGCATGTGATTTTCACTATATACATCCTGAATATGTGGTCCATAATTTATACTTTTTATTTTAAAGATAAAATATGGTCTACATTCTACGGGCATTTTTAAAAGGAGGTGTACAAGGATTTTTGTTGGGTGGAGTGTTACAGCAATGTCATCAGTCTATTTTTGAATTCCTTAATAATATTGCACACTTTCTTTCTTTAATTGGTTATTTTAACCATTTAATTTTAGTATAATTATTGATATATTATGGTCTCAATGTGTCATTATATTTTTGTACCTTCTTTTTGTATTTTTGTATTTTCAAATTTTTTGCTATTCATGGATTAATCACATATCCCTAAGGAAAATATTTATATTAATTAGAACATCCTTTTAGCTGTTCCTGTAGATATCACATTATATACTTATGTTATTACAGACTACTCTTTCAATATTTTACCAGTTCAAATGAAGTGTTGAAATTACCTCGCTTTAATTTATTTTACTCTTATTTCCTCTACAAATAGATTGAGACACAATTGACAGGACTGTAGTTTTTTCTTGACTCATCAATCATAACTTTGAAAACATTTGAAGAAAAAAATATTATAGTAGTCTTGTTTGCTATGTTTCATTCTTTTTTGTTATTCCAAGATTATTTTTTACTGTGTAATTTATGTTGGAAACTTTTATAATCTTTAGGATTATATATTTTGCAGAATTTGGAAAATTTCATCCAATTTATTCAGTATTTTTCTGTCCTTTTTCTTCTTTTCTTCTAGTGAAATGAGATGAATACTAGGTCTTTTATTATAAACTTTTTGTTTACTTAGGCTTTGTTAAACTATTTTTAGCTTATTTTCTCTCTTGTGTTTAGATTAGATAATTCCTAGTTTTATTACCCAGTTCACAAATTATTTCCACTTTCTTCTCTAGTTTGCTATCACTCTATGCATCAAGCTTTCCATTTTAGTTATCATTTTCTTTTAATTCTAAATGTCTTACCTTGTTATTTACAACTTAACTTTTCTTTGCTAGGATTCTATTGATTTTCTGGGGCTTTTAATTTTCTTTTCTTTTTTGTTTCTTCCAAGTATATCCACAATGAGTTTTTAGAATCTTTTTAAAATTAAAATTAATTTAAAAATTCTACTTTTAGATAACTTAGTTTTCTTGTCTTCTTGCTTTTGGCATCTGTTGACTGTAGTGTTTCATTGAGTTTGAGATTGGGATTGATAATTTTGGATTCATACATAGCCTTATTTCAACTGTTACAGTCTTTATGCCTTTGTTCTCCCTTCTACTTCCTGAACACCCTTCAGTCTCTGTTTTGGAGTTTCTCCTCTTCTACCTGATGTAATTTACTTCCAAATTTCTCTCTAGTTTTCACATATAAGACAAAACACACATCTTTTCTTTTTTTCAGAGACTAGCTAATCATGCTCAACATAATGTTCTCAAATTCCATCCACTTTCTGCAAATTACATAATTGTGTTTTTTTTTTTGTGTGTGTGTGTGTGTGTGGTACTGGGGTTCCTAGAAACCCTTCTACCTCCGGGCTACACTCCCAGACACCTATTTTTTATATTTTTATTTGGAAACAGGGTCTCTTAAGTCAGCAAGGCTGGCTTCGAACCTGCGCAATCCTGTCTCTGCCTCCCAAGTGCAGGGATTACAAGCATGGGCCACCATGCCTGGATCATAATTGTGTTTTTTTTTTTTTATTGGTTGAGTAAAACTTCATTGTGTGTATATACCATAGTTTTATTATCCATTCATCTATTGATGGACATCTCGTCTGGTTACAAAGTTTGCCTGTTGTAAATTGTTTAGGTATGAACAAGTATATGCAGGTACAACTCTATTATTCTAACTTCAATTATTTTGGAATGATGCTCGCAAATGATATGGCTGGGTCATATGATACTTCTATTCCCAATCTTCTGAGAACCTCCACAGTGATCTCTATACTTTGAAATATTTATAATACCTGCTTATTTTTCTTTTATGGATTAATAAAGTGTGTTATTTGATTTCCAACATTTGACTTTTGTAGATATTTATTAATTTTTGTTTTGTAGATATTTATTAATTTATTATGTTTCTAAGCTAACTTCTATTGAGATCATGGAATGCAATCTATATCATTTCAATCCTTTACATTTTACTGAGCATGCTTTATGGCTTAAAGTGTGTTCTTTTTTCTTAGGTCTACTTAATTCTTGTTTTAGATATATGATATCTTTTGTTTCATTTGTTTATTAAAATCATCCTCAAGGGACTAAATATGCAATGGTCAGCATAAGACAAATTTTGCATCTCTCTCTATATCACAAATAATAAAAATACAGCCTTTACCTTCAGTGCAATAAATTATTTTACAATTTTATTTATTTAATTTTGGTGTTAGAAGAGACCAATTTGTTCATCTCTTCAATACAAAGAATTAGGTAGGGCAAGTGTTGTTCATTATTACAATATTTTTTGGTACTAGGGATTAAATTCAGGGACAGTCTACTTCTGAGCTACATCCCCAACCCTTTTTATATTTTATTTTGAAACAGGGTCTCACTGAGTTGGTGAGGGTGGCCTGAAACCTGTGCTCCTCCTGTCTCAGCCTCCCAAGTACTGAGATTGCAGGTGAGCACCACTGTGCCTAGCTACTATCACAATCTTATAAATGACAAAAGGAGTATTCATAGACTTCTGCAAGGGATTTAAGTTCTATCTACTTAGTCTTAAGTATAGAATAAAAAAAAAGGAATGATGTATGTGAAATTGCTTTGTATAACAACTGGGTTTATACAAGTGAGGGTTGTGCAACAACACCAAAAATAGTTCTCCAGGAGAAAAAGAATACTGTTTAAAACCATAACTCTCATTATCATCACTCTTTTGTACTTAATTCTATTATGTAGAGACACTACTTCTTACTGATAACTCTCCAAGAATGTGATTACTGCTTAAGAACCTTGAAGCCTAATTGAGAATAAAAAATTCATACATTTCCCCAAAGATTTTGAAGAGTTAACATATGTATTTTCAGCCTAATTTTGCCATGAATTTTCCTTGATTCTCAATAAAGAATAAACCAAGGACTCCAAATCGCCCTTTGAGAAGGTTTATAACTTAGATTTAGGGAGTGTTTTTGGGTGGAGACTGCCTGGTGGTTATAAGCTTTAATCTTGACCTACACTTCCTCTTTCCTTTAAAAATAAACTCTAAGCATTGTTCCTTGGCTATAATTATAAATAATCTTTCCAGAAAAAGAACAACCCTGTTTTGAAAGAACCTAGTAAGTACCATTGAAACCTATATGATTGAGGGTTGTTCATACTCTACAAGGCGAAAACTGGAAATTCCTCCAAACCATGGCATCCTTTCATCGCAGCTAAGAAGGAAACAAGCCCATCTAGGTCTAAACCATTTGGCCTAAGATACTTCCCAGAATTAAAATTTTGTTTGAAATGACTTTCTTTAAACTCTGTTTTTTTAAGACTCGGCATCTGAGTTAGTGCCATTGTGAACACAGGACTTGTCTTATTTTTTTTCCCCCTAAAATGAGCATAAATGGAATGCTGAGAGAGAGCCAATATTAACTTTATGGCATTCAGCTAATTGAGATGGGCAGATGTTGGCATACTTTCTTTAAATAAAATGACTTTGTCCTTTATCTAACACACTGAGCACTTTTTAGAAATTAAAGAACATTTGTTTACAAGAGGAAAATAATGGTCCCAGTTCCATGAAACTGATTTCCAGGGTCCAATGCTGACGCAAGTAGTACCATGCTCTATTACTACAGACGGTTTCACGAAGCAGTCTAGACAAATGTGTTCTTTTTGCAGACTTTGGTCAATACAAACAAACTTGCAAGTTTCTGTCATGATGTTCACAAGAAAAGTACCAAGAATTCCATGAGTTTGTGAAGTTTTTTTGTTTTGTTTTTTTGTTCTTAACTATTATTTTAAAAGTGTTCCTTTGGGCTAAGGATATTGGTCACTGGTAGAGTGTATGTTTAGCATAAGCAAATATCTGGGTTTGATCCCTAGCACCACACACTCACATATGCAAATGTTTTTGGATCTTAAAATTTTAAAGTGAAACTCTAAAACTAAATTCTTTTAGAGAATATCAGTATGTGCTAGATGCTTTATTCAAAAATCATAATTTATTCAACATTATAATTCAAAGCTGTCAGAGTTTTATAAAATATAATGTTGTGAATAGAAAACATGTAAAATACATGCAACCATGTGGCTTTAGCGAAAGACAAGATTCTTGATGACTAGATTCAGAAGAATCTTCTCACCAGTTATTCTTGTCTATAATCTACATGGTCAAGAAACAAGCTCAGGGAGTTCTTAACATCAATACCTGGACATTTACATGTGCTTTGCTGACTACTTTTCTCTGCTCTATGAATATTTATTGACAACCTGTTTTGTGCCAAGAAATGTGCTAAATATTAATGATGTGAAGATAAATACAGAGTGGCTTCTATTATACTATATGCAGAAATATACATATAAACAAAAACATCCTTTATAAGTTATGTTAGACAGAGTTTGAATTAAAGTGCTATAGAGTACACCTAAATGGATAGAATAATTTCAAAGATATGAATAAGACATGGCTTCACAGAAGTGGTATAATTTAAGAAAGCCATTGAAAAGAGTAGGAAACCTTAAAAATATGAAAATTCCTGTAAATATTAAAAGCACATGCTAAATCTTGATTCAGGACAAAAAATCCAAGTAAAATTTTAATGGGCACTAGAATCCACAGGGAGGGTCCAATGATAGCTATTTCTTTCCAACTCATCTCGAGAATTTCTTATGCTTGGCAAGCCCTGCTTAAAATTTATTATAGAAAGAAGTCACTGCAAATATTGTGAGAGTATTATGTCCTTCAGGAAGATGGGAGACAAAAATAATTGAAAGCCACTGGTTTGTGCAGAACTACCACTGATAACTGGATAAACTGCTTGAACTGGTTGGAGTCAGCTACACGCAGGGTTTTTTATGCACTGACCGATGTCAAGGAGGTGCACCTGTTCTAGAAATGAAGGTAGTAGCTACAGAGAATTTCTCCAATAGTATGTAGCTGAGACTTTATTCTATTTATTTATCTTGTTGTCTTTTATTGTGATACTGGGGATTGGACTTGGGGGTATTATACCTCCAAGCTATACTCCCAGCCCTATTATTTTAAACAGGTTCTCACTAAATTTCTGAGGGTCTCACTAAGTTGCCAAGGCTAACTGCAAACCTGCAATTCTTCTGTGTAAGCTTCCCTAGTCTGGGTTGACAGACTTGCACCACTGTAGCTGGTTGAGACTATATTTTAATGTGAGGACAGTGACTTGTCTTAACATATGTATCTCTAATACTGTTACTAAGAGTCCAGGTCCATGCGCATTACAGTTACCTGGCATGTTAATAAAAATGGATTTCTGGGACACTTCGAGATTCCTTGGTTCTATAACCAACTTCTCTGAACCTCAGTTTCTTTGTCTTTAAATCGAACTCAATAATTATGGAAGTGGATGATTTTTAATTCACTCAATTATTCATACTCTCATCCAGATCACGGTGTTTTCAGTACCTACTCCGCGTGGTAAGCCCTGTGGTGGGAAAACCACAGGTAAATCATTTTCAGGGAGGATCATGGTTCCAAACGCTGTGCTCAGTTGTGAGATGACATCTACTACAGTTTGGATGTTGTCTATGGTACTGCTGCTCTCAGGAAGGCTAATTCTTCTTGGTAAGGCTCTTGTTTTTGTCTCTGAGTAAGTTCCAAGAATTAAATTTCCTCTATGCGGAAAGCTCTGTTAAGGTGGATTTACAATTAATGCCCTTTGGGGATTTGGAGACACTCACTTTCAAAGAATCTTAATGGATACAACAAAATTTATTACAGGATTCTTAAGATGATAGAAGTCAACTCTGAATTTTCTGGTATAGTGCTGAGTGTTAAAAGGCAAAATTCCCTTTTGGAGATTATAATGAAGAACCTTTAGACAGATAGTGTACCTTTGGTGAATTAAGAAGAATCTACATGATAGAAGACCATAAAATTATGAAAAGAGAGTAAAAATTTATACTGCCTTAGGACTTTTAGGAGACCCTTTAGACATCTTCTTGAATTAATAAATGGATGTTTAGATTCTTCCTCCTAGGGTCAACTGTACGTAATGAATCTGAACAGTGATAGATGTCATGAGGAATATGTTTTTTAACTTTTTTTGTAACATTGGGGATTGAACTCAGAGGCATTCTACCTCTGAGTTACACCCCCAGCCCTTTTTATTTCTTATTTGGAAACAGGGTCTCACTAAGTTGCAGAGGGCCTTACTAAGTTTTGGAGGCTGGCTTTGAACTTGTAATCCTTCTGTCTCAGACTTCCAAGTACTGGGATTATAAGTGGGTGCCACCACCCTGGTGTCATGAGGAATATTTGTGAGTCTTTCTAGCCCTACAAGAAGCAAAAGAATAAAAAAGCACATTATGTAAATCACATCTAGTAACAGAACTTTATATATTCTGTATGTTTGAATTCTGGTTCCTATATTATTCATTAGCTATGAGATCTTTAGAAGAATTGACTACAGCTAATCATTGCAATGAGTGCCATGAGAAGATCAAAAGTAACTATATTAGAAGTTTACAAGATATGTTTCTTATAATAGAAAATCTTTTTGTGATCAGGTCCCATCCCATAAAGATAGTCTGATTTTTTTTTTGTATTTTCTCTCCAAAATAAGACTTCAGGTCAAAGGGATTTGTTTCCAAACTCTGGAGCATGAGGGTTCTGATTCTTTTTTTTTTTTGTTGTTGTTGTTCAAATTTGCTTTCCCGAGGTTCCATGCCATTGACTCCTCTTCCTACCTGAAGTCTTGGCTCTTAATTGACTATACTCATTATTCTCATTGGTCCTCGGGCTTCAGCTCCCTCTCCATGCCAGCACTGCATCCTGAAGTCTGCTGATCTTCCTGCTGTATCAGTCCTCTCTGAAAAGCTCCCTACACATCACAGTTCAGGAAAAGTATCACCTTTTCCAGATAGTAAGAATAGCATCCATATGATAGTTTCTTTTTTTTTTTTCCATGCATAAGAGACAGTAACTCTCAGGGGAACCCAAATTTCCAAGAACCAGGAAGCCTGATTTGATGTCTGAGGGCCTAATAAGATGACTTTCTTAGCTAAGAGGAGACAGTAAATTAGCTCACCCTCAGCATTTTGTCTATGGAGACTCCGGATAGTTTGGAGATGTCCACCACCTTGATGAAGGGCATGATTTTGCCTAATCAGTTCACACATTAATCCCTTCCAGAAACCTCAGCATAGATACACCCAGAAAGAAAGTTTTGCCACTCTCTGGGCATCCCATAGCTCAATCAAGCCAAGACATAGATTAACCATCATGGATCCTCTGGAGTGTTCTTACTGTCTATTTTATTGCTAATGAAAAAATATAAGAAACAATTTCTTTAGAAAGCACAAATAATACAGGAAAATATATCAACATTATTTATGCATGTTCTTTTTGATAGTATCTATATAATATTTTTTGTACTAGACATTTAATTTGGTATTGTTCTGCCTCTGAGATACATTTCCAGCTCTTTTTTTAAATTTTGAAAAAGAGTCTTACTAAGTAGTTGCTGAGGCTGGACTTGGACCTGCAATCCTCCTGTCTTAGCCTCCCAAGATTACAGGTGGGTACCACCAGGCTGAGCTTTATATATTTTATAAACACATGGGACAACACTGAGCACTAATTGGAGAAGGGAATGCTTTAAAAGACTTGGCAAAAGTTCCTTTAAGCTTTGACTTCTGATCATGAGCCTCAGCTTTGCTCAGCTAATGTACATTCTCACTAAATGATGAGAAATAAATTTTTGCAGATGAAGCTGTTATTTTCATTATAGGAATCCAAGCAAAATAACACAGTAGATAACATTTGCATGAGTATTAACCAGGGACTTTCTTTTTACATACTAAATATTCCCCAAGATAAGATTTTTTTTTTTTTGGTGATACTGGGGTTCCTGGAAACCTTTCTACCTCTGGGCTACACTCCCAGACACCTATTTTTTATACATTTATTTGGAAATAGGGTCTCTTAAGCCAGCGAGGCTGGCTTCAAACCTGTGTGATCCTCCTGTCTCCTCTTCCCAAGCGCAGGGTTATAAGTTTGCGCCACCACACCAGGCAAGCTAAGATCTTTATATTCACTTTTAGTCCAGGCTGAGGTGTGTGTGTGTGTGTGTGTGTGTGTGTGTGTGTGTGTGTGTGTGACAGACAGACAGACAGAGACAGCAACAGAAGTAGACACACAGAGAAGAAAAAAGCTATTTACATCTCTTGGTTTCAAGTTTTTATAACATTTAGTATATTAGTAATTTTGTTTTATTTGGAAGAGGTACTAGAACACTATTCTGCATTTCTTACATCTTAAATCTTAACTGAAGTAAAAAGAAATCAAAGTCGCTCATACTTTATAGTGTTATGAAAACAAATCACCTTTTCTTCAGTTGATGATCCAGCAAGCCAACGTGGGAGTTCCTGCCTAACGACCATCCAGTCTTTTCAGCTTAACGACAAAAACACAGAGCAATTGAGAGAACTAAACTGTATCGAATTTGGGGTCTCTTAACCCTAAGTTAAGATGATTGGCTGTGGGTTGTTTTCATTTTATTGTAGAATCAAGGCCTACCGCTTCTCAGAAAGACAAATTCATATTTGTTCTTGACAACTTTTATTTTTGTTTTAATTTGAAAAGTCTGCAGCTGTGGTTTGCAGTGATTTCTTCACTATCCTGTTTTCTTTGGATGCTGATGGAGTAATCCAGAACACATTTGGAGGCTGAGCAGAATACGCATTTTGTAAACTACATCCTTCTCAATGATAAAGCCTCATCAAGCACAGACAGGTCATTGGCCATTTCCTGTTAGGTAAGCCTTGTCCACGACAAGACAATACATTCAGAAGAATAACATTTGCTTCTCCCTCCAGGAATGTGGTGTAGTTGAAAATCACGTTCCCGTAACTTCATGTTTTGACTGGACAGCTTCATGGTGAAGTCAGGTTAAGAAAACTGTGGAAAACTGTGGGTGGTTTCCTCTGACACATTCTTAGAATGGCAGAAACTGCTGGATCCCTCACACAGAAATGACAGCTGCCTTTCCATGTGATGAACTCTTCCTTAGTGTACAGGAGGAGTTGGCTTTGATTACCTCTGCACTTTGTTTCCCTTTGGTTAGCATGTTTGTTGTTTTTGACATGTGTGTTTCTGTGATGAGGGGAGAAAGGAAGTTGAGTCAGCTGAGCAGGGATTTCTTTTATACGTGTAAATGTCCTCGATGAGTTCAAGGCCATTTATTTCTTGTTCATTGTCTGTAATGAGAATATTGTTGGCAACCATTGACTACTTGATCTCTTAGTCCTGGATGTCAAAGAGCTGGTCCTGTCCATGCAAAGGTCATAATTAATCTATTTTTTAAATCATCAGCATCCAATGAATCCCATGACGATGCATGTGTATACCAAAATTTGAGTATCTTTGGATTCATTTAACCAGCATTATTTTTGGGTTTTGCTTCATGTTTTATTGAGGAGACACCTGAAAGAACTAACATGTGTTACGGATTTCTACTTTATGACCTACAGCATATTTATTAGATAAAACCAAAAATTTTATCAATATACTTGTCCTTAAAAATAATTTAAACATTTAGCTTTTGAATTAAAATGCTTAACCTTTCAATTAACAAGCATTGGATATTTGCAATACCTGAAGTAACATTTTGCCTTTGACTGTAAATGTCACCAGAGGGGTGCTAAAGCTTTAGTAGTAAATGATTGCCTGTAGAGATGTATGCCTGTGATGAAGACTGCTCGATACCTTCTACTATCTTGGCTTGTAGTTTCTACTTTTTAGTTTCCTCTTGCCTCAAGTGGTTTGAGAGGCTGAGATAGGAGGATTACCAGTTTGGGGCTAACCAGCCTCAGCAACTTAGCAATATTTTGCTTCAAAATAAAAAGGACTGGGCTGTAGCTTGGAAGTAGAATGCCCCTATGTTCAAGCTCCAGTACCAAAAAAAAGTGATGTAAGTAAATACATAAATAAAACTGATATTCAGAACTAGCTAGACAAATATTTTATTGTATTATTTTGCTAATTTTTTTCTGTCTCTTTTCTCAACTGATAAATTTGGCTGTGAATCTTCTACAAGTTAAGATTTTTGGAGCAGTTGGGACATAATGGGCATGGTTTTCATGTTAAAAGAAAATAAACTACTTTTGGGGTAGGGGTATAATATTATAGCTAGAATTTTGTGTCCCTCCATTCAAGTTCATATGAAAACTGTTAACTGTAATATAATGGTATTCACAGGTAGAGGGCTTCGGAAGGTGATTAGGACTGCGTGATATTGATGCCATTACAAAAGGAATTCCATAGTTCCCCCTTGACCTTTCTACTATGTAAGGCCTCAATGATAGGAGCATCTGTGGATCTGTGGCCTGGGAACTGTGTCCTCAGTATGCACCAAATCTGCTGAAACCTAGATCTTTGAGTTTTGGCTTCCAGAACTATGATAAATCAATTTCTACTATTTATTTATCATGGTTCTTGTTTCTATTGCATATAAGCCGCACAGTCTGATAATCTGTTTTAGCAGTCTCAATAGACTAAGATATGCACAAAACTTCCCAGAGGCAAAAGCAAATATATATGTATATTTTTTTTTCCAATTTTATGTGCAACTTTTTGCAGTTATCATTTTCTTTGTTCATTTTATTTTCCCACTCAAACTTTCTGTAATACCTACTTAGAGAAATTTTGTAAGAATAAATATGAAGGCAAATATAACATTTTTTATCCACACAGTTCTAGTCTAATGAAAAAATCACCTGTTTTATTCTAATGGATAATCCAAACATAATGCATGTAACAAACTCTTACTTAAACAGTTAAAAAGTTAAATCAGTAAATTGAGATAAAATTACAATATTTCTTTCATATTCTGTGTAACTAATCTATTTCTTTTAAAAATCATGTAGATATAACAAAAACTTTTTCAAAAATTTTTTAATATTACAAAATAATTATAAAATGAATACTAAACAAATAATACATTTCTGCTATGGGCTTGGTACTCTGCAAGGTTCTGGGCACAGAGGGAAAGGACAAGTTTCTTCACATCTACCTAGATCTTACAACCTGCACTCTAGAGGTAGAAATAGGCCTTAGCATATAAATGTTCTGTGTCAAACAGTACCAAATGTGATGAAGACAAAAAAATAATTAGTACATCATGTACATTAAGGAATTTCCCTCTTCTCCCCTCCAAACCCCCTCAGTTAGGTCACCTTATTTGCTCATCTATATTATCTCCTTTTTCGTCTAGAGTTGCTCCTATGACCCATTTTCTCCTTAGCTTCTGCATGAAAAGGAGAGAGGGGTGGTAACTGGGTAAGGGCTAATTGGGTGATGTGTGCATTTATGACTCTGCCTTCTTGTACTCTATTAAGATGTATTATTATATG
Organism: Muscardinus avellanarius; assembly: GCF_963383645.1. NCBI lineage: Eukaryota > Metazoa > Chordata > Mammalia > Rodentia > Gliridae > Muscardinus > Muscardinus avellanarius. The sequence goes on along the minus strand of NC_137787.1, from coordinate 13,530,860 downwards.
CCAGGCGTATTGGCGCACGCTTGTAATCCCAGCATTCAGGAGGCTGAGACCTGGAGAATTGCGGTTCGCGGACAGCCTCAGCTACTTAATGAGGCCCTCTGCAACTCAGTGAGACCCGGTTTCAAAATAAAGAATAAAAAATAGGGATAGGGGTTCCGGGAAGATGGCTACCGAGAAAAGCGGGGCTTAAGAGCCTCGCTAACAACCAATCTCCATTACCACAAAATCAGCGCCTTTCATAGCCAGAAAACACCATCACCAGAGAAACAAAAAAATCACCAGGCTCCAGAGAGAAAGCGGTCTGAGAACAGAGTTCAGAGCCACAGAGAAGATACACTGGCCTCATGCTCGAGGACACGGCAGCAGTGCCATACTGCCGACGGCAGCAGCGAATTCACCGGACGGCTACAGCAAGCCGAGGTGAGCCACTGCGGAACAGCCAAGCGGGATTTTTCAGTGCAGGGAACATCTAAAGCTCCCAGTGGCTGAGCTCAGCACATGCTGCAAGAACTCAGAGTGGAATTCAAAACCAAGAAGAAATAAGCCAGCCTTATGGCCGAGGGCGTAGCAGCGGCGCCATATTGCCACCGGCGGCAACAGCTGTGAATTCAACAAGTCCAGTACAGCTACATCTGCGAACTCAAGAACAGTGAGTCAAATTGCGAGCCACAGAGGAGAAATCCCAGTACTGTACTTCCTGGGACTTGACCCAGTGGGGGAGTGGGGGTGGCAGAGATATCACACCATATGAGAACGTGCAACCTGGCACGCCCCATAGTTTAAAGCAGCCTCTATTGACTCCCTGGGTCGGACACTCTGTGATACAACCCAGTAAAGGAGTAGTGGGGTCTGAGATACTACAGACTCAAGATCCAGAGCACCTTAAGTGAAGTCATAGTGACCCAACGGAAGAACCCAGAGAAGGCACAAACTTCCGAAATCATGGGAAAGAGGAATAACACTGGAGCAATGAATGCCCACAACCCCACAACATCAGAACCCGATAAAACAGAAAATCAGAGATTTCTAGAAGATCAAATCAGGAAAATAACTGTAGAAATAATAGAGGTGCTTCGAAAAGAACTCAGAGAGAGCCAAAAAGAGATAAAGGATGCAATTAATGAAGTAAAGGCCTCAATTCAAAGCACAAACAACCGATTAGAACACATGGAGAACAGAATCTCACTCTTAGAAGATGATCATTCCAAAAATGAACACATAGTTTCTAATCTAGAAAAAAATATCCAACAGCAGGAATCTGACATTGAAGAAATATGGGCCCATTTTTAGAGCGCTAACCTAAGAATAATTGGAATAGAGGAGGGAAAAGAAAGTGATACCAAAGGGATCAACAATCTCTTCAAGGAAGTAATAGCAGAAAATTTTCCAAACATAGAGCAAGAGGTTGATACACAGATCCAGGAAACGTATAGAACTCCCTTTAGACAGGATCGGAGAAGAGAATCCCCACGCCACGTAATTGTCAAAATGACCACTGTGGAAGCCAAGCAGAGAATCTTAAAGGCAACAAAAACAAAGGGCCATGTGACATTCAGAGGCAAACCGATTAGAATCACTCCAGACTTCCCAAACCAAGTCATGAGAGCCAGAAGGGCTTGGAGTAACATATTCCAAACTCTGAAAGAAAACAACTTCCAGCCAAAAATTTTCTACCCAGAAAAACTTTCTATCAAATTAGATGAAAAAATAAGAAGCTTCCATGACAAACAGAAACTGAAGGAATTTATGTCTTCAAAACCAGCGCTAGAGAAAATACTCAAAGAGATTAGCTACAAAGAAGAAATAGGTAACACACTCCAGAACTAGAGAAACAAGATTTTCCATCCAACAGACAACTAAGATTGGTTATCTGTGGAGATTCATTATTTATGTTAGTCTTTTACCTATCTCTAAAGGGTATTGTTTGACTTTATTGTTGTTAATTTTTAGGATTTCTAGTTGGAATATTAATATACCTTCAGATATAGCATTTGGAAATATTTTATCCCATTCTATTAGTAACTTTTAACTCTGTTTACATTGTATTTGGATATACAATATTTTTTTATTTTTTAGGGAGTTTGTATACTCTTCTGTTGCCTGTGCCATTGAAATCATATCCAAGAAATCACTGCCAATTTCAATGTTGTGAGGTTTTATGACCCAGATTTTCTTCTAAAAATTTATAGTCTTAAGATTTATATTTAGGTCTTTTATCTATTTTGAGTTAATACTTGTATATGGGATTAGGTAAGGGTCCAATTTTATTATTTTCCATGTAATTATTATTTTTCAACAATATTTAGTTAAAAGATTATTATTTCCACCATCAAATGTTCGTGGAAACCTTGTCAAAAATAACTTGATAATATAGGGAAGAATTTAGCTCTAGGCTTGTATTTAACTCCAATGGTTTATATATCTGCCTTTAGAACAGTACTACACTGTTTCAATTATTGTAGCTTTATATGGTTTGAAATCAGAAAATATATATCTTCTAGCTTTGTTCTTTTTCAAGATCGTTTTGGGTATCTAGAATCCATATTCCATATTAGGATAGATTTTTTTCTGAAAAATAAATATATAAATATATGATAGTTTCACCTAAAAATAGAAAAAAAATATTCTCTGGTAAGAAAGAAAGCAAAAAGAAATATTGAAATGTTATCTTTAAGTCATCAAAAGCTTGGTATCAGACAAATGAAAATGCTATGTGAGATTATCATTTTTAATTTTGGATAAATTGCTATAATACTAGATGTCAACCACTAAGCCAAGCATAGGAAGGAGGGATGGGGAGGGAATGTGATGGGGATCGGGTGGGGGCTGACTGGGCGATGTGTGCATGTATGTCTACAAAAGTTTGTATCCCACTATGATGTATGAATACAGTGCACCAATAAAATAAATTAAAAAAAATAGGGCAAGGGTTGTAGCTCGGAGGTCAAATGCCCCTGGGTTCCATTCCCAGATTCACACACACAAAAAAAGATATATTACTACAATGCACCAATAAAAAATTTAAAAAGTAAAACAATAATTAGTACAATGAAGAGTAAGTGGAGAGGTATAGATAGTACTATGTAGAGTAGTCAAAGAAATCTTACTGACGGACAATATTTTAAGATGTAGGAAAGGGGTTGTTGAGAAATTCCAGAAAATAATTGTATATGTGCTCTTAGGAATTATGTCTAGTTATAATTTTATATACCATTTTGATTAGACTATGAAAAAGAACCAAAATCATATGTCACCCTGGAAGATGAGCTCCTAATATTTTATTGACTCCAAAACTCTTTATTGAGTGCTTGTGGAGTTTCATACTATGAGTTAGGACACAACAGCCTCCTCCAATCCGTCCGAGTACAGGCCTGCAGGGTCACTGACCTGCAGGAATGAGGAGTGTGGTTCGGTGATAAGTATCCTTCTTGAATAAAAGCAGTCAGATGTTAAAAACAAACAAACACAAAAATAACAAAAGTGAGAGAAAGGAAGTCTTAAATTACACGACACTCACAGTCCTTCTTCCTTGGCTAGAAACTTCAGTTTCATCACCTGTCCCAACAATCTCTATGATGAGAAGTGCCATATTATAGCTTAAGCTGAAGAAAAAAACAAGAAGTCTCTTTAATTAGATGTCGGCAAAAATTATGAATGGTCAGTGCAAAAAAGGGAGATGGCCAGGAACTTATGTTGTTTTTGTTCAGTCCTCCACCTGCTCTTTAAAGCCAGGGCTTGTTTCCCACTAATTACCTCTGGCATGGAGTTGGCAAGCTTATCTGCAGGACTTCTCTATTGTGGTCGAGGTCCAGCCTCACCCCATGGGAGAAAGAAAGGATCTGGTTCATTGAATCAAAGACCTAAAAAAAGTCACTGGGGCAGTTTTCCTATAATCGTGAAGTTTGTTTTCTAAACAAGTCTTCTTTAATCATGGCCCACAAGCCATTCATATCACTTCAAAGTATTTCCACACTAGCCCCAGCTCACATTTTTGGTGCTTAGGCAAGGATTGAGCCTGGAAGACCTAGCCAGCCATGACTGCCACTCAGCACTTAGTCTTTTTTTAAAAAGCTTGAAAAGCCACAGTAAGTTTCCTAGATAATTATTAGGAATAGTTTTTCTAAAAGAATAAATCCTATCTATTTATTACAAGCTGTAACTTTAAAAAATCAACTGTCAAAAGGGCCCTATACTGAGGGATGCAAAACAGGTAATATTTCTCCTTAAGGAATATACATCTTCTTAAACTTGTGTGACAGCCAAGAAGATGGGCCAGAGTGAGAACAGTGTTAAAGGCATAATGAAGTGTTTTGCATTCTCAGAGGATGGAGGACATAGGAATCCAGCCCTACTGTGCTGACCACAGTACTCTTTAAGGGCTAATGGAGTGATGTGTGCATGTAAGCTGCTAGAATCTTGTATGCCATTAAGATGTACGACTGCAATGCACCAATAAAAATAAAAAAAGAATCACAGATTGAGTGATGACATAAAATGCTCACAATGAAGGTAGTAAGGGATTCTGAGGTATTTTGTGTGTCACATACTGTCCAATTGTCTTACATATTCTATTGTTTTATTTTCCCATAGTATTGTTACTCTTATTATTGCCCTCTTTTTGGCTTCTTTTTTTTTGAATTAGGAATTGAGTCCAAACACTTGCACATTATAGGCAAGTGCTGTTCCATTGATCTACACTCCCAGCCCTTTTTATTTTTTTATATTGAGATAGCGTCTCACTACATTGTTCAGGCTGGCTTCTTACTTCTGATCTTACCTTCATTTTTCTGAGAGGTGAATTGAGTGAAATAAAGCTCAGGTGACACACACACATTATTGCACAGCAAGTGGGTGGTAGAAAAGAGATTTATTTCTGCTACAGAAGCATTGGAGCCCACTGCCTTAAAAGCTAAGCAAGGTCACTTTTCATCCAGGAATGTTAAAAAGCAAGTTCTCAGTGAGTAAGCACCACCTACATAAGTGTTCATCTTTTTATTATATCCTGTCATTCATCTGGTCAATGTTAAGTTGAAGCCGGAGACAATGGTGCGTGCCTGTTACCCCAGTACTTGGGAAGATGAGGAAAGAGGATCACACGCTTGAATTCAGCCTCGGCAACTTAATTAGACACTCAGCAATTCAGCAAGACTGTATTTCAAAATAAAATGGGGGTGTAGCTTGGAGGTAAAATGCCCCTGGGTTCAATCCCTAGGAGAATTATATGATATGTATACATTATATATTAATTATATATTATACAGTATGTATTCAATCCCCAGTACCAACTATATATACATATTATATCTGTAACATCATATGTATATATAGATACTAACATACACACACACACACACACACACACACACACACACACGTATATTGAACTGAGTATACTATTTCTCTAAAGGCTTCTACTATTTATGCACCATGAACAAAACAAATAACAACTTAGACAAAGGATCTGTTTGAGTGTAAGTATACCAGGTTTCTCATAGTTTTCTGCATGGATTTGGTACAAGAACATGAGAGTCAAACTGTAAATGACTAAAGTAGCCTTCTAAATAGGGTAAAAAAAAAAAAAACTAGACTTTGTTTCCAGGGCAGTTATCTCTTGAGCATTTTGGGGAGGTTCTTGTGATCTAAGTATGCTATACCTAAAGGAAAAACCGCCAACTTAGAGCTCTCTGAGGATGAAGGACGTCAGTGAGCACAGCTTCCACACACACGAGGTGGGATTTGAGCCCCTGAACTCCGGCAGAGAAGCTGCTCTTTAAGAAGCAGGGGATGCACTGGTCAGTCCCATGAGGAGAGGTCAGGGACTAAGCCCAAGTGTCTTAGTGTCCTGTGGTGACCATAAAAATCACAAATAAGAGACTTAACATAACAGGTACTTGTTCCTACAGTTCTGGAAGCCAGCTGTGTTACTCAGAGTCTCTGGGGAAGCCTGTGCTCTCTGCCCTCCCCGCTCCTGGTGGCTGGTGGTTGTCTTGGACTTACAACTGCCTCACTTTCATCTCCTCCTCTAGAGTCACAGTGCCTTCTTCACTTTGGTCTTTCTATTTGTTGCAAATTGCTTTCTGCTTTTATCTTATAAGGGCACTTTTAATTTGAGGGACCATGCAAATGGTCCCGGCAAATTCAGGATGATGTCCTCATCTCAATACCCTTAATTCAGTTATACCTATTAAGACCTTAATTCTAACTTAAAATACAGTCACCAGTTCTGGTGGTTCAGATGTGGACCTATCTTGCTGGGACCATTATTTGAACTACTGTATCAAGTAATCACAAGATCGGTCAGCAGGGATCTTCTGTGGGGAAGTCCTCTTTGTGAATCCTTTTGTCACCAACTTCTCCTTGACCTGAACCACACAATCCCAGGAAAACTGCCAAGTTCAAAGTCATGAAGTCGTGTTTGTGTGTCTGAATGAGGACACATAGCCTCAGAGTAAGTTATGTCTGAAGTTGCAGTGATGTGTGAGTTACAGTTCTATCAAGCTCTCCTGTTCATTCCTACAATTATATCTTGTGAGATGCAGGTAAAGAAAGCCACATAAAATAGTACTACTGCCTTACATTGATTAGTATCTTGAGAATGGAGCCATAGACTAATTCACATAATGCACCAATAGTTAAGTATCCAGCAAGATTTTATATTCCTGTCTGTTAGTATTTCTTCTCTTATCAGTCTGTGGGTTCCTTGTCATTCTCCATCAATCCTGCATTGCCAACCTAACAATAACCTGGAAGTGTCTGGTGTTTTGAGTCTTAAAGCCAAATGTGTCATGCACTCGAGGAGACAAGAGTTTGCAGTAGGGATGGGAACCCTGACTAGAAATCAGGCAAGTGGCCAGTCTCGCACTCAGCATGCAAATCAGAACAAATAATTCAATTTTAAAAGTCTCCCAGCCTTTAGGATATCTGTGTTGTTATTTGCGTAAGCCCTTACTGCTAGTTTCCCAACATTAATTCCTAGCTATTCTTGTTTACATGTAATTCTGATCATCCCAATTTAGTGGTTTTCTGAGTTAATTAGAAATAACAAACTCAAGTGGACATGTGGAGAGCAATAAAAAATTACAGATGTAAGCCTGTCAGGAAATGATTAGAACTAGAATTTATATTTTATATGATGTTCTCTGAATATGTGGTTGTTAAACAAGAACCCTGGTTTTATAGCAAGTTTTGTTTACTTATCTACAAGCCTAATTATTTAATAAATCTTTATTATAGATTAGCAGATAAACTTCAAAACGTGCATTCTGTCTGATCATTGGAAAATAACTGTATTGCTTTCATCTAAAATAATGTGAAGTAATTATTATACACACCCATCAGAAATAGCAGCTCATAGCTATCAAACACACAGTGTTTATAAAACTAGTTTCCTATTTGATTCCCATAGGACTTTCATGTCCTAAATGATCGGATTCTATTATCACCAAAATTGTACCCGTAAGGAAGCTGAGGCTCAGGGTGGGGATGTGATTTTGCTGAGCTCACCCAGCTGGGGATGTTTCAGTGGGATTCTAACTCAGAGGTATAATGATGGTCTGACATAGACTATCCTTAATTAAATTCCATTTATAAATGCAGTCCCTGAACTTTCTCCCACTGTCTCTGCTTGGTGCTATGAAGTCTTTCTCTTATCTTGGAAGCTGAGACATCTCTGGAACCCACCTGAATCCCACTACATAATGATCCTTATACTCGCTGGTCAACTGCTACCCCATCATTTCCATCTTTGTCTTTCATGAACCTCTATTACTTTTCACATGTTTTCACTCTCTGTGACAGTTTCAGGCCCTTTTTTCAGGAATATGTTCCTTCCTTCCCAATTAAGGCAGCTGGTGAATCTGTAAACAGCTGCGTTCATGTGCATTTTACAGCAAAGATGTGGATGTGATAAAAATAAAGTAAAGAGATGATTTTGAAATCTGTGAAGGATCATGGTTTCAGAAACAAGGTTGTTTGTATTATCTCCATTTTCAGAAGGCTTCGTTGAAGGAAAGAACATAGAACTTGAAGTGAGAAGACCACCTCTGGTGTCCATCTCACTCAACTACTGTCTCTCGGAGCCTCAGACCCTCATTTCTAGAATGACAATATTATTGACACATGCAGCTTTTGAGATAGGATAAGTGAAAAACATTGACAATATTATAAAAAGACAAAGGAGTGTTCATCATTTGCCTGTCTGTTTCTAGCACCACTTTGGATAAATGAATCCTGTTTCTTATCACAATCTTCTCTTATAGCATAGTCTTCTCTTGACTGAGGAAGAGTGGACTTGCTCAGGAAAAGTGGACCTTGGCACTGATGTGATTTGTGCCTTTCGAGGTAATGCAAGCTCCCATCAGTCCAGGTGAAAGATGAAACCATATTATAATACAGGGGGCTGTGTTAGTGTCAAGATTACATTGAGATTTTTCTACCTTGACTTGCTTGGTTCCTGCAAATATACAGATGGTCTTAAAGAAACCATGTCGCTAACGCCCCCTATGGTTCAGATCCCAGTTGGCTTCCAGAACTGGGGTCCTTAGCTTTTTCCTTTTCAAGAGTTGGTGATTGGCTTGTATTCCTAAAAGCCATTACCTAATATATGTTATTTATTTTGTTCGATTCACATAAACTCTACCTACATTATGAACTAGATTTGAGGCAGCCAATCTATAGTTTTGAAGAGAAGAAAGCAAAACAATTTCTAATGTGTACTTCATTTTGACTAGTATGCTCTTATTTCCTGAGTTTATTAATTTTCATGACATAAAGCAAAATCTGCCTTACTGTCTGCCAAGATGAAAAGCCACTATGAAATATTCTGTATTAGATTGATATCGCTTTGACTTAATATTTTAATGAATGGTTTTCTTGTGTTCATACCCTTAGGCTTTTTAAAGTTAAGGGCATATTAAAAATACAATGGCAAAGTAATCTTGCAAAGCTTATTACCTATCCGTGGGTGGTGACAGTAGACTGTCACAAAGCTCTCCTTTACTGAGAGAGGTGGGCCACTTTGGCACAGCCAGCCCATTCTGCAATCCCAGGACTCTTCACACACATATTCTCTCAGAGATATCAAAGGGCTTATTGATTCTGAATACCCTTGAGCACATTGAGAAGATTAACTTTCTCCATCACAAAATTTGTTCTTCTTGATTTTTATTGGGTTTATGGGTTGCTTAGAAGTATGTTGTTTAATTTTCAGATTTTTCAGCAATCTTTCTAATTATGATTTTTTGTTTAGTTTCATTGTGGTGGTCTGGAAGTATATTTTGCATTTATTCTTTTTATGTTATTTTAAAATTTTAAAGGCATTTGTGGCCAAGGAAATGAACTACTAGTGAATGTTTCATGTGAACCGAGAAGAACGTCTAGCATATATTGATGGGATGTGTATTGTATACATGTCGGTTAGATCAACATGGTAGCATGTTCAGTACATCTCTGTCCTTAATGGTTTTCTGCCTGCTTGACCCATATTTTACCTTAAGGCTTAATTCCATGTTGAGTGTAAAAGATGTGAGATCTGTGTTCAGATTCATTTATTCACATGTGATATTTTAGTTGTATTAACACCATTTGTTCAAAAAACTATTTCTTCTCCACTGAATTGCCTTTGCTCCTTTTTGAAACACCAGTTCACTGCATTTTTGTGTGAATCTACTTTGATGCTGTCCATTCTGTTCCATTGGTACCCATCTTGTAATTATAGTAGTTGAATAAATACAGTCTTCCGATAATGTTCTCTTCTAATAATATTTTGGGTATTCTAGGTGTTTTGTTTTTTTATATAACCTTTAGAATAAGGTTATTGATATTTACAAAATATCATTCCAGAATTTTGATTAAACTGTGCTAATATATAGATCAAGTCGTGAAAAACTGACTTGACATTAAATTCTTTATATTCACATCCATAGAATACATCTTTATTTATTTAAATCTTTGATTTCATTGATCAGAGTTTTATAGCTTATAGTTTAAACCTTGCTTGTAGAAGACATCATTTGTACATGTTTTGTTGATTTATACTTACTTGCCTTTCTTTGATGTTAATATAATGATAATCTTTCAAATTTCAAATTCCAATTGTTCATTGGACTTTTATATATTAGTCTTATATCTTGGGACCTGGCATAAAATTTTGAGATTTTTGTCATTGTTGACACTTCAGGATTTTTTACAAAAATAATTATGTTTCTGTTGAATGATGTTTGTTTGTTTATTGATTGATTGATTGATTGCACTAAGGATGGAACTCAGCAGCATTCTACCTCCGAGATACACTCCCAGCCCTATTTTTTTATTCTTTATTTTGAAACAGAACAGAGTCTCATTGAATTGTAAAGGGCCCCACTAAGTAGCTGAGGCTGTCCACAAACCATGATCCTCTTGTCTCAACAACCTAAATGCTGGGATTATGGTGTATATTCACAAAGATATCAATCACTAAGCCAAACATGAGAAGGAGGGAGGGAAAGGGAATGGGGCAGGAATTGGGTAAGGGATAATTGGGTGATGTGTGCATGTATGCCTCCACCATCTTGTACCCCATTAAGATGTATGACAATAAAGCACCAATAAAAATAATAAAAGAAAAATAAATAAATAAATAAGTAAATGGGATTATAAGCATGGACCACCACATCCATCTAGCTTATTAATTTTCTAATCTTCATATCTTTTTGTGGTGGGCTTCTTCAAGAACTAGATTCAATCAGAGAAAGAGATAGGGATAGAGGTACAGATAGTTATAGAGAATCACATGACCTATTTAAATCACAGCAACAAAACACTATAAACTGGATTACGTTTAAATGACAGGCATTTATGTTTTTCCAGTTCTGCAGGCTGACATGCCCAAAATCAAGATGTCCACAGATTCTGCCTAGTGAGGGCCCCCATTCTGGTTCATGAACAGTGCTGTCTAGCATATTATTAGGTCACAGTTATTAAGAAGCTCCCTGGGCCTTGGAGCTTTCTACTCATGACAGCTTTGGCTTCTGATAATAAGCAACCATCTTAATAATAAAAATTTAATACCACATTTTATTTTTTTTATAGAACTGGGGTTTGAACCCAGGGCCATGCTTCTTCAGAGCTATACACCCAGCCCTATTTTTTAAAATTCTTTATTTTGAAACAAATTCTCACTAAGTTGCAGAGGGCCTCACTAAGTAGCTGAGGTTGACTTTGAACCTGTGTATTCCTGTCTCAGCCTCCCAAATATTGGAATTACAGGGGTACGAAACCACGTCCAGTTCCACCTCACACATTTTAGTGCAAGAATTAAGAACATATCACTTGCTTATGTAGCCTTGGCACTCTTAAGATCTTCCATTTAAAGCAGATCTGATGTTTTAATGAGCATCTAAGGGAAGAAAAAGGCCATGTCATAGTTTGAAGGTGACAAACTAAGAAAAATCTTATGCTACACAGGAGAGTATAAGTCTTTTTCTAATTATGCCTTCAGCTAATGTGTGATGCCATTTATATAAGAGAGAGTATCTATTTAGACTCAATTTGAATGTCAATCAAACTTGTAATCAGAAACATTCTCAGAGAGACACCCAAAGTACTGTTTGACCAAATATTTAGATATCCCATGGCCCAGTCAAGGAGACACATAAAAGTAATTATCACAATTGTGTTTCCTTTTGTTGTCTTATTGAACTATTTAAGACTTTCAATATAATATTAAATAGGAGTCGTGAGAGATGACATTCTGTCCTTGGTTGATCCTTAAAGAAAAGTGGCCTTTCTCTTATCCTTAAGTGGGATATCATTATTAAGAGTGATGCTATCTACAGTCTTTTTATAGATATTCTTTACCATTTTAGAAAATTGGCCACTGCTGCAAAGTATACTAAAAGGCCTTTGTTTCTATGAATATGATCATGTAATTTTCTTCTTTATTGATGTGATAAATTACATTAAGTGACTTTTAAGTATTAAACCAACCATACATACCTAGAATAAGTCCCACTGATATATATCATATAATTTTTTGCTTTATTTGCTATTTTAGGATTTTCACATTTATGTATATAGAAGATATTTGTTTCTAGATTTTCTATCTTGTAATATCCTCAGTTTTGCTACTAGAATTTCTGTCAGATTTTGTCTCAAGTAAAAAGAGCATAGGCAGTACATACAAATTTAGGATTGTATATATTGTTGGAAAATTGCCTCATTTATCTTATAATATCTCCACCTCTGATAATATTCTATTTTTGGAAGACTCCTTTACCTAAGTTAATGTAGCTAGTACACTTTCTTTTTGTTAGTCTTATCATAATATAGATTTCTTCATTTCTTTTTTAATTTTTTATCAGTGCATTGTAGTCATATATATTAATGGAGTACAAGATGGCAGGGACATATATGCACACATCACTCATTTAGCCCTTCTACAATCCCCCCCCCCTCCTTCTCATGTTTGGCTCAGTGATTGACTTTGATGTTTGTGAATGTACATCATGTACATTAAGGAATTTCCCTTTTACCCCCTCCAATCCCTCTCAGTTAGGGCACCTTATTTGCTCATCTATGGTTTCTCCTTTATCTAGAGTTCCTTCTATGACTGTTTTTCTCCCTAGCTTCCATATATTAGGGAGAACATCCAATGTTTTACTTTTTGCAAACATAGATTTGTGAACATAGATACACATGCATTAGTTTGGTAGTTTGGTTTTCCTTCTTTTGGGTAGATACCCAGAAGTGGTATTGCTGGATCATATGGTAGTTCATTCCCATTCTTCTGAGGATTCTCCAAACTGCTTTCCAAAGTGTTTGCACTAATTTGCAATCCCACTAATAATGTATTAGAGTTCCCACTTCTCCACATCCTCATCGGCATTTGTTATTGTTTGTGTTTTGAATGACTGCCATTCTAGTTGGAGTTAGGGAAAATCTCAGGGTAGTTTTGATTCAGATCTTTCTGATTACTAATGATGTTAAACATTTTTTGAATATCTTTTTTGTGAAGTGTCTATTTGGTTCACTACCTGTTTTTTGACTGGGTTATTTGTTTTCTTGGAGGTGAGTTTCTTGAGTTCTCTGTATATCCTAGATATTAGTTCTCTATCAGAGGAATAGTTGTCAAAAATTTTTTCCCATTCTGTCAGCTGGCTCTCTGTTGAGGTTCTTGATAGTTTTCTTGCTGTACATAAGCTCTTCAGTTTAGTGAAATCCCACATATTGATCCTCCTTTTAATTTCCTGTGCCTTCTGAGGTCATTTCCTGTGCCTTTGGGGTCTTATTAAGAAAGTTTTTTACCTGTGCCTATATGTTGCAGTGTTGGACTATTGCCCTATTCAAGGAATCTCAAGGTCTCTTATTTTCAAGTCTTTGATCCATTTTGAATCGACTCTTGTGCAATGTGAGAAAATAGGGTTTATTTCCATCTTTCTGCATATGGTTAACCAGTTTTTCCAGCACCATTTGTTGAAGAAGGTATCTTTTTTCCATTGTATATTTTTTGTCCCTTGGTCAAAAATAAATTGACTATAAGTGTGAGGACTTGTTTCTGAGCCTTCTGTTCCACTAGTCTATTTGTGGTTTTTTTGTGTGTGTGACAATACCATGCTGTTTTATTACTATGGTTTTGTAGTGCAGTTTAAAGTCAGGTATTGTGATGCATCCTGCATGGTTCTTTTTGCTGAGAACTACTTTGGCTATTCTGTGATTTTTGTTGTTGTTGTTTCAAATGAATTTAAGAAATGATTTTTATGTGTCTGTGAGCAATGATCTTTGTAATTTAATGGGTATTGCATTGAATCTATAGATCAATTTTGGAAGAATGGCCATTTTGATGATACTTATTCTACCTATCCAAGAACATGAAAGATCTTTACATCTCCTAAGTTCCTCAATTTCTTTTTGCAAGTTTTTTTTTTTTTTTATAATTTTCCTTGTAGAGGTCTTTTACCTTCTTGCTTAGGTTTATTCCTGAGTATTATTTTTTATGAGATATCCTGAGTGGAAGTGTTTTCTGGATTTCTTTTTCAGTGGATTTATGGTTGGAATACAAGATGGCTTCAGATTTTTTGTATTTAGACACTTTTCTGAATTTGTTGATCAGTACTATAAGCTTTTTGGTTGGGTTTGTTTAGTCTTCTTTTCCTATTTGTACTCTAATTTTCTTCTTTTGCCTTATTGCTCTGGCTAGAGTCTCAAGTACTATATTGAAAAGAAGTGGTGATAGCAGATATCCTTGTCTTCTTCCTGTTTTTAGGGGGAATTCTTATAGTAATTTTTGCCATTTAATATGATGTTGGCTGTAGGCCTATTTTATATTGTTGCCTTTATGATGTTGAGATATGTTTCTTCTATTTTGGTTCTGTGCAGTGCTTTTAGCATAAATGGATATTGGATTTTGTCAAATGCTTTTTCGGCATCTATTGAAGTGATCATGTGATTTTGTCTTTGGTTTTGTTAATGTGATGGATTACATGGATTGTTTTCTGTATGTTGAAACAGACTTTTATCCCCAAGTCGAACCCTACTTGGCCATATTGTTTGATTTTCTTGATGTAGTTTTGAATACATTGTGCTAGTATTTTGTTTAGAAGTGCATTAAGTTAATCAACAATAAAGGCCTGTAGTGTTCTTTTGTTTTTATTTGGCTTTCTCCATTTCTTTAAATATTCAATATCTTAATAATTAATATGAGTTCTGATTAACATTATTATTTGAGTATTATTAATTCAAAACAAGTTTACTATCTTAAAATAATTTAGCAATATTAAACTATTTGAACTTTGAACCTTCTAAAGTACTACATAAGTGAAAAAAATACTATAGCCAAAAATAAGGTAAGAATTGCTTTGGTCATTATAGTACACTTGGAAACGCTGAAGAGTCCCTTTGATCTTTTAAAAGTCACGTTTACTTTGATGTTCCTTTTAATTGCTTTCATGGTATCTGATTTTTTATAATAGATTTTAATGTGCTTCCAAGGATATTTAGGGTGAAATCAGAATTATAACTGCTTCTAGCTGACATCAAAATAAAAAACATATTTTGAAATGTTATATTAGAAATGTAGCTAGAACTAAAGTACATAATATTATTAAGTATCTACTATTGTATAGAGATGATTGGATTCTTTAAAGCTGATCAGATATTACTTAAATTAATGGGTAATAGCAACAGGTTTGTATTCAACTAATAAAGTTTCAAATTCTCACTATGCTAAACACCATCTATATGACGATGGATACATAAACTCTCCAAATTGCAAATATCAAGAAACTATAGACTCAGAGGATTAAACTTTCTTGGTCATGGTCAGCTATTTATTCACTATTTAAATAATTACTCAAGTTATGTAACTTTCCATGTCTGTTTTCTCTTCTGTTAAATAGGATATTATAAATTTGTAAGAGTGCTTTTTCTGAAAGGCAAATAAATGTTACACCACAATCATTGATAAAATACAATTTTAGAAACTTTCTAATAGGCTAAGCAAAAATGGGTCCTACATAAGTGACAAAACTTTTTAATTCTGATATTAAATATCATCAAAATATGACTTTAAGTTTTTTCAGCCTTTGTGATTTTTCTGTTTAATATTTTAAAATATTAATAATATTAAAATAATTTTTAGGATCCATAAGTAGACAAAGTGAATAAAGATTGTCAGTAATGATTATTAATATGTAAATAAAAATATCAAATTTTACTTTGTATTTTTAATTTTTTGTATTTCTCAGAAGAAAACATTTCAAGACATAAAACAATATGCTGTGGTTCTAGGCTTTATAACATAGATGGGAAGGGAAGAGGAAATGGAAGTATACCATTGCAAGGCATTATATACAGCAAGTGGCATTATATTATTGAAGTAGAGACTATAAGAAGTTCAGGGTCTATGTTATAAACATGAAGCAATTACAAAATAATAAAACAAAGAAGAACTGCTGATAAAGTTAAAGCTGAGATAAAATCACAAATAATACATATAAAAGGATACAAGGACAGAGGACCAAAGTAAGAAATGATGTATGGAACAAATAGTAAACATAGAACCGTATTGTTACTTACAATAAACATAGTCTAACTACTCTACAAAATGGCAGTGGCCATTCATTTTGAACAGAGTAGAAAGACCTAATTTTCTACTCTACACTAAAAAGCAGACATAAAATATATAATCTGTAATTTATATGAAGTTATATGAGTCACATAATTTTAGTGATAGAAAACATATCAATGTTCTCCAGGAACTAGGTATGAAGAAAATATTTATTTGTTAGGTATAATGAAGCTTTTGCAGTGAGAGAAATCACTTAGAATAAAATATTTTATTGTATAATTTATGTGAGAAAATACACTAATTTTTGCCACAGGTGTGTGCTATTGCCCAAGAAAGTAATTTTCCAGGGATCACTATTCAGATACTAAGAGGTTAGCAAAAACTTGTGGTTGCCTAAGAGTCTATGTTAGGATCAAATAACATACTTTTTGGAACACTTGTATAACCATAAAGGATGGTTTGAGCTAAATATTGAGTAGGCAATGAGGGCACTTCCTAAGAATTTAAAGGAGTATAAATCTGTGTCCTTGATAAAATTCAAACCCTTCCAGCAAATGAGCTTGCTTATAGATGGAGAATTTCATAACATATCTGTAAACTATTTATTGCTCATTATAAATTTATTAGTGATGAAAACCCTGAATTTAATATGCAAAAAATCAGAAATAGAAAATGCAAGCAAATATAACTAGCAAATATGTTTTCTCTAATAATTTAAAATCCTGGAATTCACTTAAAATAAAATAAATTGTTAAAAGTGCCCACTTTGGTGTCCATTGGAGCTTTCTGGTAGATTTGAGGACTTGAAATAGCCTCACTATGTGCCCTGGAGAAATGAGTGACTCTTTGATCAATTATTATATTTCCATTAAAATATTTCTACTTTACTGTGGAGGAATCTTGATCATGGTTCATCTTGCTACAGTTGTCAGATTATCTAAGTCCTTCACTTTTAAAGGTTATCACTTCTCTCTGCTAATGTTTGCCATGTTTAAGGAGTTCAACATGGAGCTGATATAAATCTTTCCTGCTGGACTAAAATTTGACTTTTTCTTGCAGTGAAAAATGTTCATTGTAAAATACCCTAGTGAAATGTATGTGCCATTTGTTTTACAGATTGACTGATATATTAAAATAGACAATAACTTCAATAGATAAGCCATATACACAGCTAGCCTTCTATAATAATAAAAGTTCTTGATAGACAGTATATTCCTATATTGGCATTTTATAGTATTTCTTTGCATTTCTATGTAGATGTGAAGGTTCCATTTAGAGAATGTCTGGTCACTAACCAAACCTATCCCATGTTACCCATGAGCAACAAATTCATAGTTGGTCAAATTTTCACTTAGTTTCTAGTGTTTTCTAAGAATCCTGGATGCTACTTTACTTGCAGAAACATTACTCTAATTTCTCTCTCTCTCTCTCTCTCTCTCTCTCTCTCTCTCTCTCTCTCTCTCTCTCTCTCTCGTTAGCATTTTTTCCTGTGTGTCTCTTAGCCTCTTTTAATAAAAACCCAGTAATAGTGTATTAAGACCTATGCTCATTCAGTATCATCTTATATTAACTTCATTACACCTCCAAAACCCCACTTTTAAAAAATAATGTCACATTCATACTTCCCAGGGACTGGAACCTCAACATATGTTTCTAGGAAGAGCAATTTAATATAAAGGTATTTATAGAACTCACTTGTATATACATACATACACCACATCTTTCTTTCTTCACAAAGTAATCTTTAAGGATAGCTCACAAGGGCAATCACTAGAATTCCAGTACATATTTTATGTCTGTATAGTAGTGCATGGCATGGGTGATTGATAGGTGATTGTTAACTGATTCACATATTTATCATCAATTGTCAATTGTCACTATTTTCAGGGTTTTGATACTACAAGTCAAGCTGTGCTAAATATGTTGGTCTTTCCAATTGCTTCTTTATACCTGTGGTATGATATATGAAGATCAAAAGAAACATGTTATGAAATAAAAATGAACTAGTTATGAGATAAAAAGGATCATGTGCTTTAAAACCTTGAGTGTTACCAGATTAATTTCCAAAAATCTACAGAAAATTGTCTTCATCCCAACATTACTTCCCTTATATTTTTTGCCAGAATACGTATTGAAACATCTCAATAAGTATGGAAACATTTTGCAATGATGAATACAAAGTGATATTTTATTTCTTTATATTTCTTAATGAGTTTCATTTTTATATAAACCAAAAGTTGGACAGTTTTACTTGATTTAAGCTTTGATGTTTAAGTCTTCTCCTCCAGTGTGTAGGTTAACTTGTTAACTGGTTATTTATCTGTTTAATCATTATTAGAATCAGCATTATATTTATATTCTCTTTTACATGCATCATTTGATAATTTGTCATAAAAATGTTAATAAATATCATATAATCAAAGATGAACCATCTTTCTCTTTATAGGCGCTAAGTTGACAATTTTGACTATGAAATATTCCCCAGGAGCAGCTGATTTCTCCATTTCTTGAATCAATTGTTGTGGCCATCCACTTCTACTTATTTCTAGAGCCCTCCCCTGTGTTTTTCTTATACTAACTGAATCCTTAGGATTTTCTGTGTTAGTCAGCTATTACATGAGATATGAGAAGAAGAAGTTACACTTTTAAAGGACTATGTGCTCTCCTTTATCCTTACTCCATCCATGATGGATGATGCTTGTGAAGTACTTTGGATTGTGAGGATAGTGCAATATTTAAGGATCAAAGAACAACTAGGTAGAAGGATACTTTGTCATCTGCATCATAAAGCCTTCAGATATGCCCCAGATTCCTGGCAAGATAATTTCTTGGACCTGGATATAAAATAAACTATGTTACTTGAGCTTTGGTTATTTGGAAACTCAGTTATAGCAGCTATAACCAGACCCTGAATGACACAGAAACCAAAAAATTTTATGTGTTCTACATTTGGAAATGGTATTAAATATCTGACAAAGGACCTCTGAAAAGAGTTGGATTACTTGGGGTTCTATCTTCCCCCAAATTATTATTTGCTTATATTATTCTAGTTTAGTAAAATATTTGTCCCAATATTTTTCAGCCTACTATTTAATGACTCATTAACATCTCTTTGTTTATTCAAACGTATAACAATTTTTTCCCAAGGTAGCGCTAACAGAGGGCCAAAGAAATTAAAATAGCATAGCAACTTTGCAAACATGAATTTTAGACTCAAAAATTCAGGTTAACATTATTAATGATATCAATTCTTTGGTATTGAAATAGTTAATCAAAGCTTAATGGATAGACAAACTGGCATGGGCCAATAGTTTTATTTTTCTCTTTCACCAACTCTCATCTTTCTCATCCTGACCCTCAAATGTTGATTTTTTTTTCTAGATTGTCCTCTGCAACCTTGTTGTCTCCTTTTGTTCCTGCTTAAGAAAACTATTTTTCTTCTCTCTCTTCTTCTGTTTTTTTTTTTTTTTTTTTTTTGGTAGTGGGGATTGAACTCAGGGGTACTCTCAGCTGGGCTGCATCCTCAGTCCTTTCCCTATATATGATTTTGAGGCAGGGTTTTGTTAAATTTTCAGGGTTCTCTTGAAATTGCAAACTTTCTACTTCAGCCTTCTAGGTAGTTGGAATTTTAGGTACTTTTCCCCTGCATTTGAGGAAATGTCCGCGTTCTTTTATTTAAGTCAGCCTATAAAAAGATTTCATTACTACCTCAATTTTATCAGTAATTCTGGAGAAAAACCTTTTACCTTTGCCCATAAAATTCAGATCGGACAATTCATGACCACCTCCAAGGCAGAGGAGGTGCCCATGCTATGGGTCCCTATCTGCTGTAGATGGGTTGATCAACCAAGCAGATCAGATTGTCATTCATTGGAAAACATGCAGGATGGTTGAGACATTGTGCCCCCATGTCTAGAACTGTGGAGAAGGGAGTAGAGTTTAACCTCATTCCACCCAGGAAAATAAAATCCCCATACTTTTGTGTTTATGAACTACGTATCTAGTCAGAAGGCAATGCTCCCTAAGTTCCCTATATCCCTACCTTAAATTAACTAAACCTATGAGGGAGAGTAAGGTGATAAACTAGAGCTTTCTTCATGTTACAAGGTCCATGAACATCAGGCTCCAGGTTTGTTTGTTTGTTTCATCTCTTTGATCCATATTCATATTTTCCATGTATTCTTAGACTCAGTAAATATAAAGATTAATTTTTCAAGAAGTTAAAAGAAAGTTGAAATAACAGAACAGTGAGTGAATGAAGGATGAGAAAGAGAAAAAAGTAGAACCCAAATGTGAGAATGATAAACTTATGTTTTTAAACATTCATGAGAAGATTTTATGGGATCAGAAAATGAGAAGACTTTTTACTTCCAAGAAAAGAGCTACGTAGTGTGACCCAAATTGGTTGGAGTAGAAAAACAGATGGCAGCATCACAATTTTGTGAATGAATGTGATAAGAATGGTCACAGGAAATAAGAGAATGAATTTGTGGGCCAGGTGCTCATACAGGAAATGTGGAGTGCATGTGGTCACACTGCAAAAGTAAATTTTAGGTAGTAGCCATCAGTCGTGAGAGTCCAGAAATACATACCAAAAAGCATGCAGATGTTGTAGTTTATATTCTTTGGAGTATGATTAAACCACAAGATCATGTTTAGTGCATGTTTCTGAGAGGAAGTTTACTGTCCTTTTTTTTTCTCTTAAAGTCATGTTCAATTCCTTAATATTTATTGTGTTTTACAGCTTACTAGATACTAGTAGTAGAGGAGTGAATATCCAGAATAGTTACTCATCCTTATTAAATTTTCAATGAAGTAGGGAATGCAGACTTTAAAAAAGTAATTATAATAGCATGAAATAATTGCTAAGGGAAATAAATTAAAAGGAGCCCATGATTAGTAAATGAGAACTTGATTTTTTCTGGAAAGGTAAGAGAATAAAAGTAACCAAGGG
Organism: Muscardinus avellanarius; assembly: GCF_963383645.1. Classification (NCBI taxonomy): domain Eukaryota; kingdom Metazoa; phylum Chordata; class Mammalia; order Rodentia; family Gliridae; genus Muscardinus; species Muscardinus avellanarius. The sequence continues at coordinate 13,509,864 of NC_137787.1, read as the reverse complement.
CCTCTTGCAGAAGAGACATGGCCAACACATGAAAAGGAAGAGACATGGGAGGACTTCATGAGGAGAGAGAGAAAACGGTTGACAAGGCCTGCAGGAGACAGAGATCATAGTGCCCTCACAGAACAAGAACTCTCAGTGTACTTGTAATTAACAAGTATAAGGATGATAAAAGGTAACTTAAGAAATGTCAGGACCAGGGCACATTGAGGATTTTTATTCTTATCCTTAAAGAGGTTGCAAACAAGCTGGTTGTGGTGCTGCAAACATGTAATACTTGGAAGGTTGAGACAGGAGGATCACAGGTTCATGCTTCAAAAATTCAATGAGACCAGTTTCTAAATAAAAAATAAAATCAGGCTGGTGGTACAGCTGGGAGGTATAATGCCCCTGGGTTCATTCCTCAGCAACACACACACACACACACACACACACACACACACACACACACACACTGCAAGCTGAAGAAAGGAATGGCCAGAGCACACTTGCACTTGGTAAGGTTTCTCAGGAGGAAACCAACATGAAGGATGAGGCTGAGGATGGAGAAGACAGACCTATACTGGCCCTACTGGTGATAAGAATGGAGAGTAGTAAAGGAATAAAAGATAGCTTATGTGGGATTCAAGATTTGTGGTTAGATTTCATTGCCAAGTGAGGTAAATGGAGGACATAGGGATGAATCCATAGCTTTCTTGCTTGGCACCTGAGTAGAGAGGAATACCATTTCCTTATAAAAGGAATAATAATAAGGTGTGGTGATACATATCTTGATTCCAGCTACTTGAGAGTCTGAGGCAGGAGAATCACAGGTTTCAGGCCAATCTGGATCTTGAATTTAATGATATTCTGCATTAAAATAAACAAAATCTAAAATAGTCTAGGAATGTAGCTCAGTGGTACAGAAGCCCTAGGTTCAATTTCCAGTATCGGGAAGGAAGGAAGGAAGGAAAGAAGGAAGGAAGGAAGGAAGGAAGGAAGGAAGGAAGGAAGGAAGCCATTGCTTCTGAGATGGGAAAATATTCCCACATGTCTTTTTAACCTGCCAATATTTAAGCCCCAGTGAATTTGCTACTTCTCTGTGTTAGTCATTGAATGCTGTACAACAAAATACTACAGACTGCATGCTTCAAAACTATTAATGTATTTTCTCACAGCTCTGAGGCTGGAGTCCAAGACCCATGGATCATCAGGTTTGATTCTCCTGAGGCTCCTTGGAATGCAGATGGCCTTTCCTGGTGCCTCTTCCTTTGCTTATAAGAACACTAGTTGTATTTGATAAAGGACCTCATTTACTCTATTTCTGTAAAGTCTTATTCTCTGAAAACAATCACATTGGAGACTAAGGCTTCAGTGTCTGAGTGTAGGGGATGAGGCTTTGTTCACTCCAAACTATTTTCCCAAGGTGCAGCCATTGGCTACTCAATTCTTGCTTCATTGATTCTCAATACTTGTGAAGATGATATTAACAATGCTGAAGGCAACTGTAGCCTAAATTTTTACATTCATTTTACTTTCCCTATACATTATTAGAATGCAGAGTGATTATCTTACCAATTTTTTTTACCTTCTTGATGCATTGGGTTAGTCTCATAACCACTCAAAAAATATTAAGTATCTATTAACCTTTTAGAGATTTGCACTTTCTAGGATCATGTCATGAGCACGGAGAAAATGCAGTTTATCACATATCAAAGACATTGCTATTTCAGATATTTATTCATTAGGGAACAATATAATTTGTATTTACAAGGTTGACTAGTAAAGGTATACAGGATGTAACATTGACTTTCAGGATGCTTTGCTCTGACTTCTTAGACGGGAAGACAGGTTTTCAACAGAGGAGGGTAGTGAGTGGAGATGTGCTTTAGAGAGAATCCCAGGAGCTGCTGTACTGAGGGGACTATATATGTTTCTGTCAGAAATGAGGAAATTTCAATAGTTAAGTGAGATCTGGGAAAGTGTGTGACCGACAGTGGCAATGTGGAAAAGATATAGATTTCTGGATTTATTTAAGAAAAGAATTCAGAACATTTGCTAATGAGCTGAATATGCAGCACAAGAAAAGAAAGGCCAGGCACCAGCCTAACCCATCGGCGGACTCCGATCCTGGCCTCAAAGGCCCCAGCACCAACTGTGCCTCACAGCTGGCTCTGATCACGGCCTTGCTGACCTGGCACCAGCCTAACCCCTCGGCAGGCTCCGATCCCAGCTGAAGAGGCCCCAGCACCTGCCATGCCTCACTGCAGGCTCCAATCCCAGACTCACTGACCCTGGCGCAGACCTAAGCCCTCAGCAGGCTCCGATCCCATCCTTGGAGGCAGCAGCACTGGCCATGCCTCACTCTTGAAAGCCCCAGTAGTGGCCTGGCCACCCGGAGGACTCTGATCCTGATCTCCCTGGCTCCAGCACTGGCCTTGCCTCATGGGAGGCCCTGATCCTGGCCTTGCTGGTCCCCACACTGAACTAACCCCTTGGCTGGCTCCAAGCCCGACCTCAGAGGCCTCAGCACAGGCCTTGCCTCATGGAAGGCTCTTATCCCTGCCTTGCTAACCCTGGCACTGGCCTAACTCCTCGGCAGGCTCTGATCCCAGCCTCGCTGGCCCCAGCACCGGTCTAATCTATCAACAGGCTCCGATCCCAGCCTCAGAGGCACCAGCACCGACTTTGACTCACGGTAGGCACTGATCCCAAACTCGCTGGCCCTGGCACCAGCCTAATCCCTCAGCAGGCTCCAATCCAGGCCTTGGAGACCCCAGCACAGGCCTTTCCTCATGGCAGGCTCTGATCCCAGCCTTGGAGTCCCCAACATTGGCCTTGCCTCACGGCAGGATCCAATCCTGGCCTTGCTGGCCCTGGCACCGGCCTAACCCCTCAGCAGTTTCTGATCCAGGCCTCTGAGGCCCCAGAACTGGCCTAGCCTCATGGAAGGCTCTAATCCTGGCCTTGCTGGCCCTGGCACTTGCCTAAACCCTCAGCAGGCTCAGAAACCAGCTTTGGAGGCCTAAGTAGCAGCCTTGCCTCACGGCAGGCTCCAATCCTGGCCTCGCTGGCCCCAGCACTGGCCTAGCCCCTTGGCAGGCTCCGATCCTGTCCTCGGAGGCCCGAGAACTGGCCTTGCCTCATGGCAGGCTCTGATCCCAGCCTTGCTGGCCCTGGCACCGGCCTAACCCCTCGGCAGGCTCCGATCCCGGCTTCAGAGGCCCCAGCACCAGCCTTGCTTTATGGCAGGCTCTGATCCTGGCCCAGGCACTGACCTAACCCCTTGGCAGGCTCCAATCCCAGCCTCAGAGGCTCCAGCACCGCCTTGCCTCACAGCAGGCTCCAATCCCGGCCTCGCTGGCCCCAACACCGCTGGCCTAACCCTTTGGCAGGCTCTGATCCCGTCCTCGGAGGCCTGAGAACTGGCCTTGCCTCGTGGCAGGCTCCAATCCTGGCCTCGCTGGCCCCGGCACTAGTCTAAACCCTCGGCAGGATCCAAACCTGGTCTCGGAGGCCTCGGTTGCGGCCTTGCCTCATGACAGGCTCCAATCCCGGCCTCGCTGACCTTGGCACTGTCCTCACCCCTCGGCAGGCTCCAATCCTGGCCTTGGAGGCTCCAGGAATGGCCTTGCCTCATGGCAGGCTCTGATCATGGCCTTGCTGGCCCTGGAACTGGCCTAAACTCTCGGCCGGCTCCGAACCCGGTTTCAGAGGCCTCAGTAGCAGCCTTGTCTCATGGCTGGCTCCAATTCAGGCCTCACTGACCTCAGCACCGGCCTAACACCTCGGCAGGCTCTGATCCAGGCCTCGGAGGACCCAGCACCAGCCTTGCCTCATGGCAGGCTCTGATCCTGGCCTCTCTGGTCCCTGCACCATCCTAAACCCTTGGCAAGCTCTGATCCAGGCCTCGGAAGCCCCAGCACTGGCCTTGCCTCATGGCAGGCTCTGATCCCAGCCTCACTGGCCCTGGCACTGACCTAAACCCTTGGCAGGCTCTGAAACCAGCCTTGGAGGTCTCAGTAGTGGTCTTGCTTCATGGCTGGCTCCAATCCCGGCCTTGCTGACATAAGCACCTGCCTAACCCTTGGCAGGCTCTGATCCCAGCCTCAGAGGCCCCAGCACTGGCCTTGCCTCACATCAGGCTCCGATCCCAACCTTGCTGGCTCCTGCACCAGCCTAACCCCTCAGCAGGCTCCAATCCTCACCCTAGAGGCCCCAGCACCGGCCTTGCTTCATGGCAGGCTCCAATCCCGGCCTCGCTGACCCCAGCACCAGCTTCACCCCTCAGCAGGCTCCGATCCCTGCCTTGGAGGCCCCAGCACTGGTGTTGCCTCATGGCAGGCTCCAATCCTGGCTTTGCTGTTCCTGTCACCATCCTTACCCCTTGGCAGGCTCCAATACAATCACTGTCTTCACCCAGCAGGTTGTCCCATGTTCTTGAGGGTGTGTGGTAATAGTATTCTGCATCTGGGGTTATTTCTTCAAAAGTTCCAGGTGTATTGCATCAGATCTCTGCCTCCCCTGAGTACTTGCTGCTGCCATTGCCGCTGCCTCCACCATTTCAAATCTTTCCCAAGCTCTTTTCTCATACTGCATGTTGTCCAGTGTTCCTAAGCATGTGCGACAGTAGCATTTGTTTTTTTTTTTTTTTTTTTGGTGGTTCTGGGGTTCCTGGAAGCCCTTCTACCTCTGGGCTATACTCCCAGACCTATTTTATATTTTTGAGACAGGGTCTCTTACGCCAGCGCAGCTGGCTTCGAACCTGCGCAATCCTCCTGTCTCCGCCTCCCAAGCGCGGGGATTACAAGCGTGCGCCACCACGCCCGGCATGTGCGACAGTAGCATTTGACTTATAGGGTAATTTCTTCAGAAGATCAGGGTAGTTTGGATCAGATTTCTGCCTCTCCCAAATACAAGCCTCCATTGCCCTCATGGCCACCACTGCAAGCACTGCCTTCCTCCTAGGTTTCCGCTATACTCTCCCCTTACAGGTGATGTCCAGGATTCTTAATGATGTAGAGAAGAAGCAGTCCTCCTTCACAGGGAATTTTTCCAAAAGTTCCAGTTCAGTGGGATATATTTTGTCTGCATCTCCAGTATCCTGGCATCCTCCATGGACATCTTGACCCCTCTCCAATATTTTTCTTTTCTTTTTTTCTTTTCTTTCTTTCTTTTTTTTTTTTTTTTAATAAGAGAACACAGTATGTGTGGTTTAAGGAGGTAGTGAGATCAGGCACTCGGTAGTGATGAATTTTCTTCTTTTCTCCCTTCCAAAAGCGGAGTCCAACAGCCTCACCAAGCAGAGCAGAATCTGCTGTTCGAAGCGCACCACAGCCTGGCCCAGCACCCAGCACAGCAGTGCTGAGTTCCTCTGTACCTTGTGGCCTGGCCTCCTGTTTGGTACCAGGCCTCCCGGAACTCGGGCTAGGCCTCCTGCCCAGCACCATGCCTTCCCAGGGGTAGGCCGGGCTGCCTGGTCCTTCCGGGGGGGTACCAGCAGGCCAAAAGCGCGCCCCCAGCCCGGGGCCGGAGCCTTGCGGCCTGGGCCTCCAGACCTTCCGGGGGGTGCCAGCGGGACTCCGCGCGTACCTTCAACATCCTTTTATATGCAGGTAGAGAGCTGATCTCATTACTTTTTATTGCCATTAGTAGATTCTTTTGCTTTCCCTTTTATCTCTTACACAGGTATTTATTTAGTTTCTACACTGTGATAAACATTGCTCATGGATTTGAACCAAGTGCTATATTGCCCAAGCTGAAGTGGTATTTTCCTCTATAATTCATAGACTCATATTTTTTTTACAATGAATAGATTAATATTGACATTTCTAAATACTGATACTTAATTTCTATGAAAAAGAGTAATATTTTTAAAGTGATAAAATTTTCAAACCACGCATAGCAATGTTGAGAAAAACACAAAGCAGTAACACAAAGGTTCTAAATTTCATAGCAGTGGAGAATCTATCAAGCAGAGTGAAACAAAGCATCAGTCCTAGGGAATATATGAAACTGAGACAGGATAAAGTAGGTAAATCTGTATTGCAATGATTGAAAACAATTTTTAAGCATGTACAATCTTTACAAGTTCAAGTCTAGAATTAAAACCAATGTTTTCATGCAAGGATAGACAAAATAAGGGTGAGTATGTTTGTAGCAATATTCTGTGCTTTAACCTTTTATATTATTCATTTTTTCTTTTAAATATGTGTGCCTTTTACATATTTAGGTTTATGTTAAAACTATAATAGAATAATAATGCTGGGCGTGGTGGCACAGTCCTGTAATCCCTGCGCTTGGGAGGCGGAGACAGGAGGATCGCGTAGGTTCAAAGCCAGCTGCGCTGACTTAAGAGACCCTGTTTCCAAATAAAAAGTATAAAATAGGTCTGAGAGTGTAGCCCAGAGGTAGAAGTGTTTACAGGAACCCCAGTACCACCAAAATAATAATAATATCAAAAAGTTCTAATAAGTCAAAATATATGTTGTTCAAATTCTCATTGAAAATATTAATAATTTTGATGATAATAATATTAGTCTGAGTGCATTTAATCTTTCTTCTGCTCATGAGTCACATACGCTGTTTGCTACTACTCCTAAACAACATGCACATACATGATGTTTATGAAATATGATATTTTAATTTTTCTGCCATAGGTTTTTATTTTTTCAGTTTATAAGGAGGTGATTCACATTAAATGTTTTAAGTATTTGTGAAGTAGAATTTTACTTTATTTCTTTTGGAGACATTAAATTCATCCAAATAAAAGATCAAAGGACTCCAGTAAGGAGAGATGCGAGCACAGCTGCTGTCTTATTTCTGATCACCTCGTCATGTGTACGCCACATGAAAAGGTCAGCCTGGGCATGGATGGGGATGACAGTTCTTCAAAAGGAAACCTTATTATTCACATTTTTCCCATTAAGAAATCTTCCAGATATTTGAGAATATTTTTTCATGTAAGCTACAGACTTAGACACAAAGTAGTGTTAATAGTAAAGAAATCATAAAAAGATCATCAATATCATACTTCAGTCCACATTATCAGGAAGATTCACAGGAATAAAGTAGGCCCAAACATATACTGACACCCTTTTTGGACTTTTGGGTTTTTTAAAATATACTTTTCTTGGATTATTATAGTCCGACATCATAATATATAAAGATTTTGAAAACAGGAAAGAATCTTAAAAATACTAGAACAAAGTATAGCCCTGATTATTATTATGATTGCAGTCATTTAACTTCATTAACTAAATAATTGGTTCATTCAGTGCACAATCCTGAAAATGAGCTTCAACATCTAACACAATACAATGTGATGTTCTTGGGGGAAGTAGTCAACCACACCAATGATTAAGGTTTGGCTTCTGTCTTTTTGATAGTTTGGAATGAGGAGGAAAGATGCTTCAAAGTAACGAGTAATAGCATGAGGTAAAGTACACAATGAACTAGCAGAAATGTAAAAAGAAATCTAAGAAACATGTAAAGAAATAATCCCTGAGTTTAGGGCAGCAGGGTGAATTTCATGAAGATGGACATCCGTAAAGCAAAACCAGATTGTCAAGGAACTGTACCTGCTGCAGCTTCTTCAAAGACCCTGACAATATGGTGTGGCAAGTTACAACCCAGTAGGCACTGGCTGCTTGCTGGGAACAGCTTGTTCTTAGCTATGTTTTTGTCAAGAAAGCAGAGTGGCATTTTGATAGACTTAGTGGGGGCTGAGCAGCCTGGTCCAGGGACACCTCCTGCTGGAGATGGGTGTGTGTGTCTGGACGATGAGCTCTCTTCCGTTTTCTGAACATTCAGGAAGGCGGTAACCTTTATATTGAAATTGGGTTAGAAATCTATGAGCTGCAACAATCACCGAATGCCAATTGTCAGACTGGGAGAATAAAACCTCTTAATTATAAAATATTTTGTACCTAATTATGAAAAGTATTGAATTGCAACAGTTCAGGTGATAAATTTAGAATTAGAAATGTTTAGGTTCAAGCCCTTCTGAAATTTACTAACTGTGTGCTCTTGGATATACTACTTTACCTTATGTGCCCTTCTTTCTTGACTTGTAAGATAAACAGTAGATAATGTGTGATATGGTTATGCCTGACATCAAGCAACTATTCAAAAACTTTACTATTATAACAATAAGGGCATGATTATCATTTATCTGCAGAATATAAATGTTCCACATTTCTAGGCAAGGCAATATAAATGTCTCTATTAATTTTGCATTTACCATGTCTATTGCATTTTTATGATACTGTCTATGCCTGGCTTTACATTTTCTATAATGCTTAAAATAATTCTAGTCTTCAAATTAAGGTCTATGTGAAGCCAGGCATGGTGGCACATGCCTGCAATCTCAGTACATGGGAGGTTAACACAGAGGATAGGACAGTCTCAGTAACTGAACGGTACAACTTAGTGAGGTCATTGTCAAAATAAAAAATAAAAAGGAGTTGGGAGTATAGTTTGAAGGTAGAGTGACTACTGGGTTCAGTCCACAGTACCAAAAAAAGGCTTATTTGATAAAATACAAATTAATGTTAATTGGTTAAGTGACAGAATGAAATGGTTAAAGAGATGCTAACATTCTGGTTCCATAATTTGTACATAATACATACACCATTAATATGATTGCAAGAATAGCTGCGAGCTTAGATTCAAATCATAGTTTCGTCATTTATCAGCTATGTGACTCTGGGCCATTTATTTCAACTTTATGATCATCAGTTTCATCATCTGTGAAGATTGCTAAACATGGCATTTCATAGTGTTGTACTCCTTGGCCTGGGATCAGTTCTTTTTCCTTTTTTGCTTCTTGTGCATGTTGTGGCATTAGCCAACTTCGCACTACTGTCATCCGTGCCATTATTTGGATCATAAAGGTACATGGAGATCAGCCACTTCCAGAACTGTGACTTGACTAGAATAGATTCTCCATGAGTGTTTTAAGCTTAATCGAATTTGGAGACTACATTTACTTACTTTAATATTACCTAATATTAATTAGCTTGGGAGTCAGATGACCTTGATTCAACTTTTAGCTCTTCAATTGACTGGTACGTACCTCTCATCAGTTTTATTTAAAGAAAATAATCAATATTTGATAATAGGTTTCCTCAAGAATTTACTTTTTTACTTTTTATATTTTATGGGTGCATTACAGTTTTACGTCATGATGGATTGCACAGTGATAGTGACATACATGCACGCAGCACTTGGTAGTCTTTCCCCTGGCTCTCTTCCCATCCCTTCCCTTCCCCATACATGACATTGAGACTGGCATTGGTATTCTCACATATGTACAACGTCCATGGAAGTGTTTCCTTCATTAATTCCCTCGCCCCCTTCACCACCCTCCCCTAGACCACCACCCTTGCTCCACTGGAGTTTTTCCTCTGGTATCAAAAGTCCTTGTCCCTCTGATATCTCCATTATTCCTTATCTACTGGATGTAAGAGAAATCATATGAACCTTGACTTTCTGTGACCGGCTAATCTCAATTAACATAACGTTTCTCAGGTCCAACTATTTTTTCCTGAAAATTACATAATCTTGTTCTTCTTTATTACTGAGTAGAATTTCATTGCATATATATTCCATAATTTTGTAATCCATTCATCCGTTGATGGACATCTGGGTTGATTCCATAATTTGACTGTTGTGAACTGTGCTGCCATAGACATGGATATGCATGTATTATTCTAATATTCTGATTTCAGTCCTTTTGTAAAGATACTCTGGTATAGTAGGATCTTGGGGTGGATCAAATCCCAGTTTTCTGAGAACTCTTCACCCTGCTCTCCATAGAGGCTGTACTAATTTGCAATCCCAACAGCGGGGGAGAAGAGTTCCAGTTTCCCCACATGCTTGCCAGCATATGCTGTTGTTTTCTTTTTGATGATAGCCATTCTAATTGAGGTTAGCTGGAATCTCAAGGTTGCTTTCATTTGCATCTCCCTGACTACTAGATTACTTCACACTTCCACTACTGCCCACATTTATGTGAGGTCTAACCCTAAGATGCCAAATTATTCCTGTAATAACTCTAATGGCTGGCCTTCCATGATTGAATCCTGACTGATAACTGTGTGGAGTAGAAGGAAGGTTGGTAGCTTCTATTTTTAATTGAACTATGATGGATGCTGCCTAGGGAATGTATTAGAAAGGGATACAGCCAGAACCTACAAAATCACTCAGGGGGCTACTGAAAGGAGATGAAAGGCAGGCTCAATATGTATTTCTTTTTATGTAAGATTTAAAAAAAATAAAAACAGTGTTTATATTCTGGTGCAGTGTTACATGCCTGTAATCCAAGCAACATTGGAGGCTGAGGCAGGTGTATGACAAATTCAAAGCCAGCCTTGGCAACTTTGACCCATCCTCAAATAAAAAAATTAAACAAAAAGTTAAGGGCTAGGAATTCAGCTCAGTGGTGAAGTGCCCCTGGGTTCAATATAGTAGCTCTCATGAAAATTAATTTTAATTAGCATTTAATATATAGGATCCAACAATCTCACTTCCAGGTTTATATCCATCAAAGAATTGTGGAATACAGTGTAGTGCATATATGTAACACGTATCTTGAAAGTCTACTTTCAAGATACATGTAGACAAGGCTTGGTTTTTAAAATACTTTTATGAGATTCCTTCTACAATTTAAATTTCCAGGTCTCTTTTTTTTAAAAAATGGAAATTGTGAGCAATGTCAGCCAATTATGATTCAAGTGATAATTCTCCTTTTATCTAAAATGTATGGCCTCTGGACTTTGGGTTTTTAGTCTCCATTGTACCCGATGATCTTACATACTTGCTATTTTATTCTTTGACAACATACACCTGGTTCCTTTTCAATAACCCTTGGTGAAGTGTTTTATAAACAATACACCTTTTCTAAGAAGTTACTATAATTGTTTATAAAAAGTTTTGTGGAGGAATAGAAAGAATATTGAGGTTTGAGCCAGAATCACTAAGCAAAATTAAAGTCCTACTAACTAATTAAGTTAAATTAAAGCCCAGTGACCTTTCTGAATCTCCTCAGAAAGATCCAGAAAGGACTTGTCCTGTCCCCTTCCCTTGAGCTGCTGTGAGGATGAAATGGGCCAATAGCTCTGCTCCAGGGCTCCAATATCCTGTCGAGCTCACGTCTCATTTTATTCTGCTTTCTATTTTGACATCTTGTGTAGTTTGTATTTTTTCTTCTCTCTGAAATTGTTAATTATGGGAGGACTTGTAATATTCCTGATTCATCTGTGTATATCCCTTAGCTTGAGCTTTTTTTTTTTTTTTTTTTTTTACACCAAATGGCCCTAAGTAAAAAGTTAATTTTGCTAGGCACATGCAGAAGGTATTTTCTAAATTGAAAATATATGCCAACATGTAAAAAATGAGAGCATCTCTAAGCCACTGTGTCTTGATTCTCTTCTATGTGCCTAAAATAGGGTCTCTTGAGACATACAGGTAGGTCTACTTTCCTTCCAGAAGTAAATCAGCTTAGGATGATGGCACATACCTATAATCCTAGTATGTGGGAGGCTTAAATAGAGAGTTGCAACTTCAGATACAGCCTCTGCAACTTGGTGAGATTCTGTTTCTAAACAAAATTTAAAAAGTGCTGGGGGTGTAGTTGAGACATGGAATTCCCCTAGGTTTAACACTGAGTAGAGAATGAAAGAAAGAAAGAAAGAAAGAAAGAAAGAAAGAAAGAAAGAAAGAAAGGAAGGAAGAAAGAAAGGGAGGGAGGGAGGGAGGGAGGAAGGAGGAGGAGGAGGAGGAGAAGAAGAAGAAAAAGATGAAGAAGAAGAAGAAGAAGAAGAAGAAGAAGAAGAAGAAGAGAGAAGAGAAAAGAAAAGGAAGAAGAAAAGAAGAAATGAAGATGAAGAAGAAATGAAGAAGAAAAGAAGAAGAAGAAGAAGAAGAAGAAGAAGAAGAAGAAGAAGAAGAAGAAGAAGAAGAGGAGGAGGAGGAGGAGGAGGAGGAGGAGGAGGAGGAGGAGGAGGAGGAGGAGGAGGAGGAGGAGGAGGTGGAGGAGGAGGAGGAGGAGGAGGAAAGAGGAGAGCAAGCCATCTCTTCTTTCTAAACAGGTCTCAAAATTCCCTGCAGATAACCTGAAATCTGTGCTGATTGGACAGATGGTATTTGGCCAAGGCCAAAGGTACCTGGACATGTAACAAGATGAATTATGTCACCCTGGCTGACACTCTTTCAAAAGCTATTGGCTTTTTGGATGTGAGACTTCTCTCTTCTGTGTAAGTTTGCATTTTGTTCGTTGCCTCTCAATATTAGTGACACTGTTCAATCACTGAGATAACTAAAAACACCCCCCTTTCAGTGTCTCTGTTGTTTAAGGCTAATGCAGGTTCTCTCCTAGAGTTGGTGTGGGGTCAAGGGCTGTAACACATTGAAAAAACAGCGGGACAGCTGCTGGAGATTCAACCACAACAACCAGGACACTGCCAGGCAGCTGGGAACCTCAGTAAGACTGGCGGACGCTTGCAGTGCTTTGAATCACAACATAAAGGTCAGGAAACACTCCTTTCTTGTGTGTTTAGGTTACAAATGACAGCCATTCATTGCTATCATGTTATCATGCTAGCCAGCTTTTGACCCTTTATCTCATGTACTAACTATTCTCATCAACCCAAGAGTCATACTAATGTACTTTAACAGATGAGTGTCTTAGGAAATTATCCATTAATTAAATATTAAGAGGCTAAAATAGGGGGAAATTTTTCTTTAAAGGAAAAAAAGATAATGCACCAATGAAAGTATATAAGGAGGAAAAAAAGAGAAAAAAGCTCTTTTGCACTACTGTCATGGTCGTGCAAAATCAGCTAGATACATTATGTAAACAGAGGCCATGCTGTATTCCAATAAACTTTACTATTTATAGCCACTGCAATTCAAATATTATATACTTTTCAATGTCCTTAAGTAGTCTCCTTTTAAGTATTATTTTCAGGTTTGTAAAATGCAATTTTTATTAGGAAAAATTGTATAGGCCTATACAAACAAGGCAGGGTGTGACCTGTGAATCACAGTTTGCTAAGTCCTGCAGTATAACACCCACAGATGTCTCACTGGTTTCTGGGATGTAACTGGGAGCATTTCTGTAGCCATCTAGTTGTGGAAGCATTACTGTCTGCTTCATACTCTATGGAAAGCGTTGTCTGTGCCCCGGCCATCATCATTGACCCACAGGCTGAAGCCTGCAGGCTGACTCAGTGGCAGTTTTAGTTCTTCAAGACTCTGGGCCACCGCTCACTCATTTACCTGGATTCACAGAACATGTCCCATGAACTTCTGGATCCTGTACAATGCCCCACATTTCATTAGCGATGTCTCCTCTCTGGAATGTTGCTTTGCCCTTAAGTTTGCTTTCTTTAAGACAAGTATTATTTTGGCCTGAGACTGGCATATTTATTTTAATAATATAGTTGTTTGGTTTTTTTTTGAGCACAAACATTGAAAAGCCAGATTTAGAAAGTAGTGTTTGACAGTTCCTCTCTTTCCCGCTTTAAGAATTCTGTCATGCAGTTGACGACAATCAGGAACCCACACCTGTCATTTAGCACCAGCTGAACTGGTCCCTGGGGGATTCACCCTGGACCATGTTTAGGTCCAGCCCAGGGAAGGCGAGAGGGGCAGCTGCCTGAGGAGAATCTGCACGGACTACAACAGGTGCTGGAAGGACCGAATGCTTCAAATATTCAAAATGGGACCCGTGTCCACCAGTAATTCTAAGCATACACATTTATCTTTTGTTTTTGCATTTCAGCCCATTTTGTAAAAGAATTTGAGTTTTCTTTCACAAGTTCACTGTTCATTTTAGAAACTATTTGTGTTTTTTTTTCTTTTTTTTATGTGGCAAATTGATCTATCTTCATACATTCAGGATAATGACCTATTTTATATATCCAGCTCATTAGGGTATGAATGAAAAAAAGTACAATTACTCACACCAAGGAAAAATGAAAAGGTATGGCTTTTTTCTTATAAAATCATATAGAATTTATAAAATCTTATAAAATTCTTGTGGTACAGCTGGTGGTGGTGGTGATGGTGGTACACACTGTAATCCCAGTACTTGGGAAACTGAACTAGGAGGATCACAGGTTCAAGGCCAGTCTCAGCAAATTAGCTAGACACTTAGCAATTTAGCAAGATCCTGTTTCAGAATAAAATATAAATAAATAAAATAGGACTGGAGGAATGGTTCTAAGGGTTTACTCCCCAGTATCTCTCCACAATCTCTTAGCATAAAAATATAAGGCACATAAATGGATAATACCATTACTTGGGAGACCGAGAAAAGAGAAACACAGGTTTGAGGCCAGCTTCAGAAAATCAGCAAGATCTGTTTCAAAATGAAATAGAGCTAGGGTGTGTGGCTCAGAAGTTAGCATGCACCTGAGTTAAATCCACAGTACAACAGGGGAAAATTTATAAGGATATAATAAAAAAGTATAAGGTACATTACAGTTTTGAGTTCAATGTTCAATTTTAAGTTAGATTTGAATTGAAGTTCTAGAAAAAGCCACAGTGATGAGCCAAAGACCCTTCCAGACTTCTGCACTTGGAGTCAATTTGTGAGCTGTGGCTGTATCTAGCAACCCTTTGTCCCCTAAATACAACTAAAGGTGCGATGTGCATGTTTAAGATACTTGGTAACTACATTTTCTTTTACATTTGCCCCCTTGAAATGAGGTCAGCTTGCAAAGCCTGTGGTTCTGGAAGCGATTGCTCATGACTTACAGTCTGGAGGCTAGTGGAGAAACATATTTAAACACCTTTCTTTGTCATTTTGATTGCTATTTTTATTATATTTGGGGCTTACTTGTATTTTGCTGATTAGTGCTTCTGATTTTAACCACAATGTTAGCCCATAGTTGGTAATCTACATTTTTTATCTCAGAGGAAAAAGACATCAATAACAAGAATTTATCAGGTGCTTTTGTTGTTCCATTTGAGCAATTGTGATTTAATTCTACACATTTCTTCTGGTTCACTTTTATTGTTAATGTGCCTTGGAAAATGCTACAATTACTACAGCCTGATTTTTAGTGAAGATGCATTTACTAGAACATGTTGTCCATGGAAATTTACAGATGAGAGGAAAATTATTTGTTTACTTTCTCATGGAATTGTTTCTCCTGAATCCCTCCCATACGCCAGACCTTCTTTTGGTGCTGAAACACAGTTTAGACTAGGTCAGGCACACTTTTTTCCCACACAGATGCAGCCACCAGGTTAATAAAAGAGGTGCAAAATAGAAGAAACCTATATGTCTTAGAATGCAATATGTATTATTGTATAAAAATGCCACTGAATATTAACTGTGATAATCTAATGTGCTATTTTCCCTATACATATGTGATTGAGAACCACAAGTATGGTGATAGGGGTTTAGCTAAAATAGGTATGTGAAAGTGTTTGGAGAAGTAGATCTGTGCAGTGAAGTTAGTCACTAGGAAGGGACCATCGCAAAGTATAGTATACATCCTAATGGTGGTCTTTAAGTGCAGATATTGCCCCTGCTTCCAGTTTAAAAAATTGACCCTCACAGAGGTTAAGGGCCCAGCAAGCTGTGACCACCGATTTGGCTAAGATCCAGAGAGGCAGCATTAGATATATGGGGGTAAAGACCACACATCCAACCATGTCTTTGGGTCTGGCTTCTTTGCTTGCTGGTTTGTGATCTTGGGCAGATTACTTAATGTCTGTGCGCCTTAATTTCTGCATAGCATGTAACTGGCAGCATAAAAGTGTTTGCTAAATAAGATAATATTTAAAGTGCGACCTCTAGGTCTGTCCCACTCCACATTTGCTATCTCTGTGCTGCACAATGGTTTAGGGGATGTAGATACAGCTATTGAGTTTACTTCCCTATCCTTTTCTTTCATCAGCTGTAGTTTTTGAGGTCAGAAGAAGGGAACAGAGGTAGGGAAGAAGGAGAAAGGTCCTCCTGTCATTCTGGACATCTCATTTATATCTTCTTAACAATGACCAAAATTAAGCTTGTTTTCAGGACATGTCAGACAATTTATCATCACTGCTTCATGGAGAATAAAAAACAAACACATCAGTAAATAAACAAGAACAGTCCCCTCCCCTGTTTGGTTGATCCATGGCTTTCATTTAGAGGAATGACTTTGTTTATGATCCAATTCACGCTTCTGAATAAAACAGCTGAGTTCACACAAACAATTTTGAGCATTCTTCCCAGTGAATATGTCAGTCAAGGTATCAGCGCAAGGTGAAAGTTCAGTCATTTAGCATTTTCTTTTTAGTCAAAAATCGAATCGATTCATTTCATTTTAGGTACATTTAAATGAATAAAATTTTCTAGGATTATTTTAAACCATAAGACATATGTTTGGTTAGAAAACTAACTCTGATGGGAAACAGACTTATTTTAAAAACTGAGCATGAGAACTGTCAAGTAAATATTAGTTTGATCATCTTAGTTATTTTTAAACCCTAATAAAATAAATAAATCAAATTAACCAGGATCTTTTAAATCCCAAAATGTTGTTTTTTAGATTCAAAAACAGATGTGGCTGTTTTTCCATACACCAGACAACAAATAAATCTTATGAAAAATTTGCCACTAATTGTTTGACTCGTATCATTCTTTAAGTGCAATTCTAATTGATATGCAAAAACATAAAACTGAAGCAAAATAATATGGTTGCTGGGCATGGAGGCACACGCTTGTAATCCCTGTGCTTGGAAGGCTTAGACAGGAGGATCACGCGGGTTTGAAGCCAGCCTCCGCTGACTTAAGAGACCCTGTTTCAAAAAATAATAATAATATATATAGTGTATATATATAATATACTATATATATACTTATTATATACTTATTATACTTATATATATAAGTATAATATAATAATAATTATTATTATACTTAATTATATATACTTAATATATAATAATTATTATAAGTATATTATAAGTATAATTATAAGTAATTATTATAAGTATAATAATTATTATACTTAATTATATATATACTTATATATATAAATATATATGTATATATATATATAGTAAGTCTGGGAGTGTAGCCCGAAGGTTTAAATACTTAAGAATTGGACAGTTTAGCCTGACATGATGCAGGCTTATAATCCCAGTATTTGGGAGGCTGAAAGAGTACGATTAAAGATTTGAGGCTAGCCTCAGTAATTTAGTGAGGCCTTAGGAATCTAATAAGGCCCTCTTTCAAAATAAACAAATTAAATAGGGCTGGGGGTGTATCTCAGAGGAATAATGTCCCCGGGTTCAATCTTCAGTCCTTCCTCCCAAAAAATGGATTGGAGAGGTTGAACTAGTTTTTCCAAAATATATTTTATACTTCTACAATAAAATTATAACAGGTTCAACAAAAATAATCACAAATACATAAAGTATGTTTTCCAAGAAACAACTCAAGTCTCTGGCTTCATCTTTAGAAATGAATTAAATTGATTTTAAATTTTATCAATTCTCTGTTTTTTGTCATCTTCTGTAATGAAAACAAATTCAAACAGCAAACTATGGCTCGACAAAGTTCTTCTTCTTGGTCTACAAAGGAAGGTGTCATTAGGTTCAAGGGACCACAGGATATGAGGGTGGAGTCTGAGGCTCCTTGAGTATACCACAAAGAATACTTCTCCTGTAACCATAAGAGAGAATTATAGTACCCTGGCCATATTAGATATGCAATAAATACTTAAAAATAAGGTGCACGCAATGCTTTCACAAAATACATTTCAAAAATGAAAGGTGCTAAAGTAGGATCCCATTTGGGAATTTAATTAATAATCCAATAGGAAACAAAAGAATAATTAAAAGTGCATAATATATAAGCCACTGGAAAAGTCATACTGAATAACCATATCTTAATAAAGTGTAGTAATGCAAAGAGGGCAAATTAGAGCAGACAAGTGTTAAAATGTCAGATCTGGTCCTTTGGATCAGATCTCTAATAAGTGCTACAGAAGCAGGAGAAACACATGAGAATTTATTTTCTGGTTGTACTTATCACATATGGTTTGCTAATAGCATTGGGACAGGACTCCAAGAGGAAACTGTTTCCATTCCAAATCTCACCCTCATGACATGCAACTGCTTTCATTTTCATCTATGTCTTATAAAGTCTTACTCCTTATGCAAATGACTCCCCACTTAAAGGGATTAATTGTTGAATGTTTATAATTTCGTAATCTTTATTCATTACATCCACTGCATGCATTTATCATGTTGCTTTGGTCTTTATAATTATAATTGCAATGGTTGGCTAATACTTTTTTATTTAATGTCTCATCATTTACTATCCTGCTATTGTTGGATATTTAGGTTGCTTCTATTTTCCCACTGATAGAGTTAATGGTGTAATTAATAATTTTATGCACATAGTTGTGTTCCTGCTTTGAATTATTTCCGTAAGATAAATTCTCAGAAGAGACATTACTGGGTCAAAAGGTATAAAGGTTTTTATAGCCTTTCAGACAAGTTGCCAAATTGCTTTCCAAAAGCATTTTACTACATCAATTTATAATACCCCAGGTGCCTCTCCTGATAATAATACATGTATTTCCCTTCACTTACTATCCCTTACTATCCATTACAGAATCTTGTGTGAGTATCTAAGTTCTGCATCATGCAGATTAGTTCTATTTCACGTCTACTCTTCCAAAGTAATCACGTTTTCTTTTGCTGCTTTAATACTATGAAGAAATTCCCATTTCTACCTATGGCACCCTGCAGAATCATTAACATCTAACATCCTCCCTACAGCAAGTAGTGAATAATTAAGGTCTTTGTCTCATTGTGGATAATGTTTGAAAATACTTTGCAAAGGGAGAAATGATGAATTAAGTGAACCAAGTATTTGTTTAATTAACACAGTTTCCTTGGCCTCCCAAGGATAGTAGAATCCAATTTATCATTTTATCTTTTCATTAAATTATTTATAGATCTGTAGTTATTTATAATTTTGTTCATCCCCTCCAGTTTAGGAAAGCATCAATGCTGTAGTATTTCTTCCATAAACACTTAAGGCACCAAAACAGAAAGATCTTTTGTCTGAAGCAAGAGTTGGCCTCAGAGACCAGGGCCATGAGTCACAAACCTTATGGCCATGAGAAGGAACCTGACTTCTATAAGTTCCAAATTCCTTGTCCACTTAATAAGAATGGCATTCGTTTTCACTTTATCCTACCAAGAAGGCTGCATGGGGATACACATGTAGAGAGCTTAGAATATGAAATGCCTCCAATAACTGTAACTCTGAGAAGATATTAGTAAAGATTATGTTTTCTCATTAAAATTAGTAAAGATGATCTAAGAAGTGAGGGACATGGTGGTGCACACTTGTAAGCCTAGTACTTAGGAAGAAGGATCACAGGCTTAAGACTAGCACAGTAACTTACTGAGACCTGGTTTCAAATTTTTTAAAAAGGGGGGCTGAGGTATATCTCACAGGTAGAGCATCCCTTGGCTCAATCTCCAGTACCACACATACACACCCACAAAAGATGAGCTAAGAAGTTATGGTTGGACAATGTAACATCAGAATTTCTGAATCATAGGTTTATTTGAGCATTAATTGAAAATCATCAATCTTCTCTCACTCGAGAAATAAAACCTTGTGTCCTGGTATCATAGACTATCTAAAGCAGTCGGAATGTGTGCTCTTCAAATATAAAGATCTAATTTCAAATATATAGAAACAATACCTCTAAAAACTCATATAGTATGTTTAATATCACACAATTAATTAAAATTATAAAGATTAATCAAAATAAATATTGCCATTTGATTCCTAAAAATTTAGGTTCAGAAATATCTAGTTAAGACCTGAGATTCTTATTGTTATCTCTTTTAAGATGACAATTTTGTGTAAAAATACAATCAATAAAAATTTTGAATAATGTGCAAAACAAGTCACTTTATCATTTTGATTGTTTCATTTCTGACAATGTCAAGGATTAAATCTACTATATAATGCAGCAAATTTACTGAATTATGTTTTCTAATTCACATTTTATAGACCATCTTTTCTATCTGCCCCGTGCTGTAGACTGGCAAGTACTACATACTCAGCTCTGGTATTGATCTGCAGGGAAGCTATCTCACAGGTGAAAGAGAAAGGATAATGACAATTAGCAGAATTTATTTCTCTAAGTGTATAATTGTGTGCAAATCTCAATATACTCCAGTATTTTTAAAATTATAAAATGTAATCAACCATACAACTAGTCTTTCTTTAAAAATCAGAGATGTCCAGATAAAAGAAAATACCTGATCCGCAGGTATTGAAGAAGTGGTGTGTGTGTGGGAGGGGGGGGGCAGAAATACACTTTTAAATAAAATTAGAAACCCATACCTGTGGTGGAAGGAAAGTGGCATTTGATGCAAAAAAGGAAATATTTTCTTTTTTTTAAAGGCAGAAGATAAAAGCTGAACAATCTCTAAACATATCATAGAAACATACACCCATGGGAAAAAATAAAGCCATCAATTTACAAGGCTAGCTAGCCAGTTAGAAGATGGACAAATGTAAGAGCACACCAAATCCATCCTAGCAGCTCTAAAGTGTGGCTATTCCCCCATAGATTTGCAAAATCCTGTAACAGTATAAGAATGCAAGAAAAACAGTAAATTAGATTCTAAAAAATCAAGAGCCTCTCATAGGGGAAAAGAGACTAATAACCATCTTCATTCATAAGAGGGGAGGAATTCTTCAAGAGGAAGACTGTAAATAGACTATTAGTAGTCGTGTTAGTAGTCATAGCAGTGGTATTAGAGATTGAGTCCAGGAACATTCTACCTCTGAGCTACATCTCTGCCCCTTTTTATGTATGTATGTATGTATGTATGTATGTATGTATGTATGTATTTATTTATTTATTTATTTATTTGAAACAAAGTCTTGATAAGTTGCTGAGGCTGTCCTCCAACCTGAGATCCTCTTATCTCAGTCCACAAGTATTGGGATTACAGGCATGTGCCACTGCACCTGACTATTAAGCTTGTGTGTGTGTGTGTGTGTGTGTGTGTGTGTGTGTGTGTGTGTTTGGGGATGGAACCCAGGGGCATTTGACCTCTGAGCTACATCCCCTGCCCTACTTTTTATTCTTTATTTTGAAACCGGGTCTCACTAAGTAGCTGAGGCTGTCTGAGAACCACGATCCTCCGGTCTCAGCCTCCCAAATGCTGGGATTACAAGCGTGCGCCACCACTCCCGGCTTGACTATTAAGCTTTTAATTAAAAAAAATTAATAGTTGGTTTTGGACTACAATGCCAGATAGGAATTTTGAGGAGCCCAGCTCTCATTCACTCCCAGTCTTTCCCACATGTCATTAACAGCTGTTAAGGGTCAGGATGTTGATTCTGGGGGTAAGAGGGCATAAAATGAAATAAATTCCCCTTAGGTCTGGGATCTCTTCTAAGTGCAGAACAATTATTGTCCAAATGGGGGTGCAGAGCAAAGCAAGAGAATTAGATTCCCAACTACTTCTCAGACTAAGACAGGAAAAGAGAGACGTGAGAATCTACCAAGAGCAGGAAAATGGTCCAGGAGAACTGAAAAAAGCAACCCTGAGGAACACTGAACATTCATGACTTGGAAGGTTCCCCCATCCACGCAAATTATGGTGGGAGCCTGGAGGGGAGCGAGAAGTCTGCAGCCTCTGGGACAGTGGACTTTCTAGAAGTAAGGCAAATACATCTCTGGGATCTTGTCAGTGCGGAGCCCTCAAGCCTTAAAGAGAAAATCCGAGACATTTGAATCCAGCGAACTGAATCCAACTGAAGTTGTACCAAATTTCTCACCCAGTGCATATTGTCATCCTCTTGGCCTGAATGAGGGGAAAACTGTGATTCTTTCTTGAGACAAATATTTTGTAATACAAATTAAAAGCAATGAGAGAGAATGTAAAATGGGGTAAAGAAAGGAATTCGTCCACTTAAGTAGATCCAGAAATGATGATGAAGAGGTTGGAATTATAAAAGAAGAACTGTAAATAACTATTATGAAATATGGTAAATAATAAAGATAAACAACCTTGATGAAAAGATAAAAAGCCAAATGAAAATGGTAGAAATGGAAAATACAAAATAAAAAATCACATGCTAAATGGCCTTGACAGGAGATTGGATAGAACACCAGATGATTCAGTGAACTAGAAGACTGGTCAATAGAAAATACCAAACTAAAACCTAAGAAGAAAAAAAAAACAGAAAAAAGAAAAAGAAGTATATTTGAGATGTGTCTTTAAATTCTTTGATACTGTCTCATCAATTGGAGGCTTTGTGGTTGCCTTAACCAATAGAATGTGATTACAGTGACAGTTTTGTGACTTCTGAGGTTAGGTGCTCAAAGATCATTTCACTTCAGCTGTCTCTAAAGAAATGTACTCTTGAAATTCAGTCATTATGCTTTAAAACAAGCTCAGGCCAAACAGAAGGAACACATTCACCTGCCCTGAGTGCCAAAGTTTACTGAAATCCCAGCTGAAAACCTGCATCAGCCAGCAGGCATATGTGTAAAAGCTTTGGAGATGGTTCTAGATGAAACTTACCTGATCTAGGTCAGATGAGGGATGCTTAGTGAGAACCAACCAGCTGAGCCCAGAATGCTAAGTCTATGTGTGATAATGATAACAAGTATTTTTGTTTATCTTTGCTTCTGTTCTATCAGATTTTAGAGTGTTTGCTACACAGTATTAGGTACCTGGAGCAAAGATCTATGAAATAATATCAAATACTTTAACATATCTGTTATAGGGTAGTCCCCGAAGGAAAAGAAAGAAAGGAGCAAACAGCTAAAAACTTCCCAGAACTAATGAAATCCATCAACCCAGGAGTACAAAAAACTACAGCAAACTCCAAACAGTTGTGTACAGATTAAAAACTAACAATGGAAAGACAAACTAGTAGAATAAGAAAAAGAGCAAAGCCCTGAAAAAGCATTTCATAAAAGAAGATAAAAGAGTACTCATAGCAACTTTGTACATTATTGTCCATAACTGGAAATAAGCCATAGGTCTACCCACAATGGAGTAAATTGTGTTCCATCCACTCATATTGGTACTCAGCAACAACAACCAACAAATTGTGGGTCTACTAATTAAAAGAATGTGGGCACCAAAGAGCACATTGTGTGATATTTCATCTCTATGAAATTATCTAACACACTTATACTGTAGTATGGAAACCATAAAAATGACTTACTTGGTTTGACATATAGATTTGATTAGAAAAGGGCAGGAGGAAGTGCCAGGCATGGTGGCTCATGCTTGTAATCCCAGCATTCAGGACACTGAGACAGGAGGATCGTGGTTCACAGACAGCCTCAGCTACTTAGTGAGGCCCTCCACAACTTAGTAAGACCCTCTTTCAAAATAAAGAATAAAAAATAGGGCAGGAGGTATAGCTCGAAGTTTCCTGGGTTCCATCCCTAGACCCGCTAAAAAAGAAGAAGAAGAAGAAGAAGAAGAAGAAGAAGAAGAAGAAGAAGAAGAAGAAGAAGAAGAAGAAGAGGGCATGAGGAAACTCACACTTTTAGGAACTGAAAATATCTTATTTGGGAGATTGGTTTCAAACTGCTAAAACAGTATTTAATATCTGTGCATTTTAATAATGTGATTATAGTTCAATATTTTTTTAAAAATTTGATACAGGGGCATTCTACCTTCAAGGTAACCCTCTGTTTTATTATATGTATTTGTGAAAAGAGAATATATATATATATATATATACACACACACACACACACACACACACACACACAATATACACACACAGACTTGTTAGCAAACTAAAATTTTTCTGTATAGAAATCACTTCTGCTTATTCCTTTTTCTTCCTATTTTATTTATTTACTTATTTGTTTATTTTTATTTTTATTTTTTGCAGTACTGGAGTTGGAATCCAGGGGCATTGTCCCTCCTCTGAGCCACACCTCTAGCCCTATATTTTTTTTTTTTTTTTTTTTTTTTTTTTTTTTTTAGTCTTTTAGTTTTTTGAAACAGGTTCTCACTGAGTTGTGAAGGTCCTCGCTAAGTAGCTGAAGCTGTCTGTGAACTGCGATCCTCTGGTCTCTGCCTCCTGAATGCTGGGATTACAAGCATGCGCCACCATGCCTGACCCCCTTTTTATTTTATTTTTAAATATTGTTACCTGGGATTAAATCCAGAGCCTTTCTACCTCTGAACTACACTTTTAGTCCTTTCTATTTATTTATTTTTATTTTGGATCATTCTTGCTAGGTGGCTGAGAATCTCATTACATTGCTGAGGTTGGCCTTGAAGCTGTGATTCTTCTGTCTCAGACTCCAAAGTACTGGGATTACACGTGTGCATCACCGTGCCTGGCCATCCTTCCTTTAAATTAGTGTTAAGCAGGCTTTTGCCATGTTGCACACTAAATATCCACTTAATTAATAGATGAATGGCAAAAGACCGTAATGTAACTCTCAAGAGACAAGTCTTTGCGTCCTCTAAATTCACCAGGCATAGCTCCCTACAGGAAACCTGCGGAGAGGCCGGCACCCTGGGCTCCAGGAAGGCATTAAACACAGAAGCAGCAGCCCTGCATGGCTCTCCACCTGCCTGCTGAGTGTGCACATCCCCAGGGCTCCTGCCTTCCCATTGGCTTGGGGCCAGCAGCCCTCTGATCTCTGGGATCTATAAGTAATAGCCCCTTCTGTCACTCAGGTTTGTGAAGCTGCCTCCCTTTCCCCTCACTGGCCCTCTCAGACTCGACCTGTTTCCCTGGTCAGGCTTCTGGTAGACAGTGGCGATCTCGAGAGGAGTAAACTGAGCGCAGATAAGACAAGAACCCAGAGGATGTTTAACAGTCTAAACGTATTTTTTGTGAGAGGAAGACACACATTAAGGTGTCTATCTGTCAGGATAAAGCAATATCCATTAAAGGCACACAGTGAACACCCAGGTCGAGGTTCCTTGGAGCCTCGCACGAGTGGGGCTAGGGCTCATAGCTGCTCTTGAGGAAGGGATCACATTAGAAAAAACACAACAAAAGTCATAAGACATACCTGGCCTGGAATATTATACAGGTATAATTTTATACCACTATCAAAGATAGTGAATTAAAACCAAACAGCTACTCAGAGGACTCGGCAGGCGGAGGAGAGGTAGGAAGAACAGTCCACCTGAAAGAAGGCAGTAGAGGCTTGATGTCTGCAGAAAATTCACAAAGTAGAAGGCATTCTGCTTCCTCCTGTCACTGGGCCCCTGTGTGTTCTGAACCATTTCGTTGATAACACACTTCTCTGCACCAGCCTACATCATGCTTGCTTTTCCTCTCCCCTAGGCAGGCTGCTGCGTACCAGTTGGCTCTGAGTGATTTGTACAACGCACTGTTGAGTTAGAAAAAGAAAATGCAAGATATATCAATCGTGTTATCCTGTTTTTCATTAAAGTGACCAAAAAACCTGTATCTGAATACATATTTATGCAAACACAGATATCAGATATACATAATACATGCACATATATTCACACTTATGATTAAAATGATTATCTAAGCATAATAAAAATATGGATGACTACTTACTTTGTCATTAACATGGGCTTTAGGGATATAGAAGAGTAGAAATGTAAAATTACTTTTTATGGTACTGGGATTGGAACCGAGAGGCTTTCTACCTCTGGGATATACCCTCAGACCTCAGTTGCTGAGAGCCTCACTAAGTAGCTGAGGCTGGCTTTGAACCTGTGCAATCCTTCTGCCTCAGCCTCCCAAGAACTGGGATTACAAGTGTGCACCACCACACCCAGCTAAAATTACTTTTAATAATATATTTTTAAAATATATATAAATTATGCACTTGTGGTGGTACAAACCTCTAATCCCAATAATTAGGAGGCTGAGATAGGAGGTATATTCTCAGCAACATAGCGAGAGATGTTCAACAACTTAAGTAGATTCTGTTTCAAAACAAACAAACAAACAAACAAAATAGGGGTACAGTTGTAGCTTGAAGATAGGTAAAGTTTTCCTGGTTTTGATCTCCAGTAAAATAAGTAAATAAATAAATAAATAAATTACAAACATGTATATATTTACAGACTTATGTACACACATACATTTTAGTACTCACAAGCTAAAAATTTGGAATCCAGTATTTCAGAATCCTGTGTATATGAAAATATGTGAACCATCATTCCAGCCCAAATTATTATTCAGAGTGGAAACTAACTTTTAAAATACTGTTTGCTTTACAATGAACAAATTCAAACAGTTAACAGAAGAGTCTCAATAATTTTGACTTCATCATTTCATAGGTTTGCTTGTTTGTTTAATTATCCAGAAAATTGTGACACAAACGACTTAATGTTTTGCTAGAAGCTTTATAAACAGCAGAACTCAGCGTCCAGTAGTTCTAAGATAGCAGAACTGGGGGCTGGGATTGGTGTTTTGTACCTGATACAAAGCAAATATTTTAATTGCCTATAATCAGATTGGATCCTAGTGTCAAGTCCAGCAGTTCACACTGAAGAATCTGCACAGAGGCACCAAAGATTTCTCTCTTAGTTGTGTAGGCTGCTTGCTTCGTGTCACTGTGACCTTGAGAAGAACACAATGTTTTTAAGCACTAAACTCATGGTCTCTGGGAACCTCTTAAAGTGCATTACAGTTATAACAGGACTTTGTGCAAAGGGATATTAATTACTGAAAGAAAATCCAAAAATATGTTTTGATTTTTCTTTTATAACCTGAATTAAGTACATATTAGGATTGGGGGTCACTATTGCTTATATCAAAGTTATTAGATTTATAGTATTGGCAATTTATTATAAATAAATAGGAGCAGGTCAATGACTTTTAGATAACTTTTAATTTTAGACAGAAGAACAATACAGAGGGCCAGAATATTGGTACACTTGACCTTTAATTTCCAGCTCCATCTTTACCACTAGATAATACTGAATTCTATCAAAAATAAATATCATTTTTCAGAAAGAGCTTCACATTCAGTCTTCATAATCAAAGGAGTTTTATGAAGCAGTTTGCTGTCCTTATATCATTCCAGAAATAAATATTGGGTTAAATAGATATTTTGTCCCACATTTTGGACATTTGCATATTATAGACTACCAAAATCTCGGTTTTGTTCAAATAGAACAAAATATGAGAGGAACTCCAAATATAAGTGTACAGGGAAACTTGCATGCATATAAAATTTCTAACAACATATTACTGAAATTATTCACATGGTTTTATATAAGTAGCTGCGATATTAGGATTATGGGCACTCATGGTGCTGGTAAAATAGTTAGAACCCACATCATGGGAACACGTAGTACATCCAGGTCACCAGGCACCAAAACTCACATGAATGAGGTATGATAGAGGCCAGGTTTTCATTCCAAATAAAATTGCATCAAATTTTGTCTTATTTTTTAGAGAAATTAAACATGTGTTTCTCAGACATGGAAGCTGATTAGCAATTTGGAGTTATGCAGTTTGGAATAGTGTGTGGCACCTGGGAATTTAATTTCCTGTTCCTATGAGCAAACTGGATAATTCAGCTCAAGCTGATGTTTGGTCCATGAGCTTTTCCCCCAACACTGTTATTAGATGATTCAGAATAAGGACAAGAAAATATTTCTTCCAACTGTAGGCAAATAGTTTGGAATGTCTAATGCTTATTTAATGAAGAATTTTGGCTTTCCGATTCTCATGAAAATAGTGAAGTTGCTGACTTGATAGATAGCTCATTTGATTTATTTTATCTTCTTTTTAAAATTCAATAAACATGCTGTAAGTTTAAAGAACAAAAGGCTGGAATAACACCATGGAAATCTATGTTTATACCCGTCTTCCTTAAGAGTTACATTATCAATCTCTATATGGAGCTTTTAGTTTCCTACCAACATAGAAAAAAGGCCTCAGACTGCTTTTGGAAATGCCAACTTTTAGGGATAAAAACTATAATGCTGATATGCATTTGGGGAGAAAAGAGTAACTGTTCTGCTTGGTATTCTGGCTTTTTTTTTTTTTAACTTGTGGAAGACAGTCAAACTTAGGCATTGCCCTCAAATGAAAAAAATAAAATCTAAAAAATAGTTAAAATCTACCCAGAAAATGAAATACAAATTATCCTTCATGTCTGGCTAAACACGGGTTACCTAAGTGTAGCAATCACCATTTATCACAAGTCTTAGTGTCTGTTGTGAATGCTATGAAGTTTTTCCTATGCATGATCTTATTCATTCTTTATTTATTTTATCTACTTTTATTGGTGCATGGCAGCCTCACATCATAATGTAGTTCAGAGTGATAGTTACATGCAAACAGTACTTGGTGAGCTTTTCCTGCATCTCTCCCCACTCTCTCCTCTTTTTCATACATGATATTGAGATTGGCATTGATAATTTCATATATGTATATGGCTTCAATGGAAGTGTTTCCTTTTTAAATTCTCCCTGCCCTGGACCTTCTCCCTCACTCCACTGGGATTTCTCCTCCATTATATAAAAAGTTCCTTTTGTATCCAGATTACTCCCTAGCTTCTGCACATGAGAAAATAAAGGTGTGATTCTTCATTTTCTGTGGTTGGCTAATCCCAATTAGCATAATGTACTCCAGGTCCATCCATTTTCTTGAAAATATCTCCTTTGATGCTCACAACAACCCTATGTATTCTGAATAAAAGGAAGTTAAATCTGGGCACAGGGGCACACGCTATAATCCTGGTACTGGGAGGCTGAGACAGGGAAGCTCACAGGTTCAAGGAATGGTAACTTAGTGAGACTGCTTCAAAAATAAATAAATAAATAAATAGAGCCAAGTATACTGCTCAGAGGTATAACATTCCTATGTTTAATCCCCAATGTCACACACACACACACACACACACACACACACACACACACACACACATACACACACACACACCTCACAGTAACTGCTATAAAGGAGAAACCCCATCATTTCAGTGCCTGAAAAGATAAGATTGCTATTTCTCTCACTCACATAAAAACCACTTAGCCGCCATCTGGAGCAGAAAGTGTCTTCTCTACACAAACATTCAGGGCTAAAACTGAAGTACTACCATGTACATAATATGCAGCTTCCAGTGATCATGACAGATTACACAATCTGCCCATCATGTGGGAGAAGAGGATGTGAAGGATCAATCAGGATGATTTAATTGGCCAGGCTTGGAGGCTGCATGCAAGATACAACCCAGGAACGTAGCCACAACTTACTCCCTAGAGGGCTAGAAACTAGTTCCTAGTTCTGCCCCCAAAAGAAATGGGAAATGAGGAAGTTTGTAGCAGCTAGCAATCTCTTTTTTAGTACAGGCATATATTCTACTTCACTGCCAGAAAAAGGTGATCCATGAAGAAGTTTCAACTCTAGGATGTGATGAACAATAAAACACATTATATATCTATTTAATATGTTTGTGAATAGCTTCGTTTACTACATGGTCATGTTGTATGCATGCTATATTCTGAATATATTTATTTATATTTTGGTGCTGGGGATAATACCCAGAAGCATTCTACCTTTGAGCTATATCCTTGGTCCTGTTTATTATTTTTTTCTTTTGAAACAAGATCTCACTAAGTTGCTGAGAACCTCACGATGTTTCTGAGTTTAACCTTTAACCTGAGAGGCTCCTGTCTTGGCCTCCCAAGTATTAACTTGTAGGCATGGGTCAATGTTCCTGGCTAAGATAGCTTAACTCTCAGACACTTGTCTTTTCATCTCTGTAACTTGTAAACAATTGTCAGTGTTCTTTCTGTATTCTCTTAATATTTTTAAAATCCCGCTCTCCATCTATCTTAGACCATTTGTGCTGCTATAACAAAATACCACAGACCAGGTTATTTAAAAATATTAAAATTATTTTTCGCAGTTCCTGAGGATAGAAATACCAAGGTCCTTGCTGGCAGATTCAATTATCTGCTGAAGTCTGCCTCCTTTGGAGGGGGAATGCTGGTAGAAGGCAGAAAGGCCACTGGTAGTTCTAACAAGATGGGGCACGTTGAGATTAAAATTCTCATAAGAAAAATGAGCTGTAACTATGTACTGATAGTTTTTTTTCTACACAAAAATACATTGTAGAAATTCACTATCCAATACTATAACCGCCAATCATCTTTCATCTTTCATCTTGAGTTTCTGTCTGTCCTTCAATGCTCTCCTGGAATGTTCTTCTTTGCTCACTAGACTGACACCTATTGATCTTTCAACACTCATCAGGTGCCGCCTTTGAACTGCCTCAAGGATATCTTCTTTCTCTTCTCCTCCATCACAGCTTACACTTTATATCTATTTTTTAATTTCTGCCCTTCTCTACATATTGTGCTCATTGACATATATCTACTCCAGTCACTTAGTGAGGACATGGAGGAAAAAAATCTTTTCTTATTCATCTTTTCTTACAGAACAAACATCAACTGCTGACCAAAAGAATATCCTCCATAACTAAGTAATAAGTAAATTAAATAAAAAGCGTTAAAGTACAAGGAGGATCATATTATATATGGAGTTTTTTGTTCCACAAATGGACAAAACTGCAGAGATTAGAACTATTATGTATGTTAATTTCTTTGAGAAAAAACTTTCAACCAAAGACCTTAAATATAGATATATCTTGACATTCAACAAGAGATAAACCACTTTAATGATACTGGGATTCTGGGGACTCAGAGAAACCAAATTTCTATATTATCACCCCCAGAAACAACTACATTATTTGTGGGTGGCAGGTTATTTTCTTGGATCATTACATTTTTACAGTCTAGTATGATAAACAATATCAAATCACTTGACTTTTCTCAAATCCTCCAAGTGGGTTCTAGTTTAGTGTAAAGCCCAAAGTACCTACTCAGTCTCCATGGTCTGGATGCCCTAAGTCTGGTTCCTGCCCCCATCTTTACTCATGGCTTTATCATTCTCATCCCCTTTCAGGTTCTTCCTATCCTCTGCCTAGAACACTCTCTCTCCAACTTTCATCCTGAATACATCCTCATGGCTCAGATCAATGATACTTTATCACACCGACTCTCTTTGATCACATTGGCTATAAATGTTGGCTCATCATTCTCTATCCACATTATCACTCAATAGTTTATATATAAGATTATGTGTGAATTTAATGTATTCCCAGCTAGACATCTGATAGGAATGAAGTCTTTGCCTTATTTACTGGTGAATTCCTATTTTTAGAATGGAACTTTCAAGAAAGTATTTTATAATATTTATTGAATTAATTATTCAATACATTTTAAAGCTTATAGAATTCATACAAAAATATCTTACCACTTCTTGTCTAAACTGTTAACACTAAAATTGTTATAAATATACAAAAGTTGCCATGATAGTACATAGAGAGGAATCTCGTGCATTGCTATCCAGTTTTTACTTCTAAAGAGTACATCTTAGATAGTTGTGAGAGCAAGAAAAGAGTATCAACATTGGTGCAACAGACATGTGCAGAATTCTGTGTGATTTTATCAATTGTGTATATTCATCCACCACCACAATCAAGATACTGAGCTGTTTCATCATCACAAACTTTCCTTGTGCTACCTCTTAATAATACATTATTCTGCCCCTCTTTATCCTCGACCCCTGGCAACCACTTATCTGATTTTCACCTCTGTGGTTTTATAAATTTAAGAACACTATATGAATGAAGCCATAGAGTTTATGCCATTTTGGAATTGAGCTTTTTCACTCAGCATACGTCCCTCACATTCACCCACATGGTTGTGTCCACATTTTGTTCGTTTTTTTATTGCTGAGCAAAAATTTGTGACATAAAAGAGCCATGAAACCATGTTTCATGTTCACCTAGTGTGAGACATTTTGGCTGTTTCAAATTTTGGCTATTTCAAGTACATTCTTTTGAAAATAATACTTGCACAAGATTTTTATGTGAAAACAGTTTTTTTTTTTTTGAGGGGGATAATGTTCAGGAGTAAAATTGATGGGTTTATGTTAATTATCTGCTTAGATTGTTGTGTTTTTAAAAGACAGCCACAGAGTGGCTGTACCATTTTTTATTCTCATCAGCAATTAGTAATGTACTTCAACCTCATATTCCAGCATCCTCACCAGAATTTTGTTTTCTCTCTCTTCACTGGTTTATTGTAGTGACATCTTATTTCCCTAATGGCTAATGAGCTAAACATCTGCTCATGTTTGTCATCGTGTCTTTTACCCATTTTCTAAATGGATTATATAATTTTTATTATTAGTTTTTGGGAGTTTTTCACATTTTACAAATATGAGTCATTTTCCAGCTATGTGGTTGGCAAATATTTTCTTAACATCTGTAGCTTGTATTTTAATTCTCCCAGTAGTATCCTTCATGAGATACATATTTTTAACTATGATGAAGTTCTGTTGTTCTTTTCTGCTACAAATTGTATTTTTTCTAGGAATTCTTTATCATATACTAGGATCTGAAGATGCCCTCCTAGATTATGCTCTTAAAATTCTATCATTTTAAATTTTATATTTGATTCCATAATAACATTTAGGCTAATTTTTTGTTTAAGGTATAAAGTTTAGCTTTCATAGTGTATATGAGATTCATATTTTCTACAAATACTCAGTCTCTCCAACACTGTTACTGGAAGAACCATCCATCCTTTATTGAATAGCTTCTGTTCTTTCATCAAAAAGTAGTTGAGCATGTTTTCATGAATCTGTTTTTGAATTCAATATTCTTTTCAATCAATATGCAATGCAGTCTTAATAACTGTACCAATACTATAATTCTTAAATATGGGTAGAATAATTTTCCCACTAATTTTTTTAGAATTATTTTACTTAGGTCTGGGCTGCCTGGCTCCGATACTGGATGGATGGGCAGGCGCTGGCAGGGCACCCTTAGGCGACCCCCTCCCCACCCGGAAGGACCCTGAGGTCCAGGCCGCCTGGCCCCAACCCTGGACGCATGGGCAGGTGCTAGCAGGGCACCCTTAGGCAACCTCCTCACCACTGGGAAGGACCTGGAGGCCCGGTCCACCAGGCTCCAATCCTGGGCGTGTGGGTGGGGCACCCTTAGGCGACCCCACCCCACACACCTGGAATGAAAAAATAAATTTTCATCATTACCAAATGCCTGAACCCACATTCTCCCCAAACCACACATACTCTCTTCTCTTTAAAAAAAATAAAAGGGAAAAGAAAAAAGAAAAATATTCGAGAGGGGTTAAGATGGCCGAGGTGGCAGCTAGAATATTGCAGATGCAGACAAAACATATCCATCTGAACTGGAGCTTTTGAAAAAATTCCCCGCGAAGGAGGACTGAGGCTTCTCTACATCTTTAAGAATCCTGGACATCACCTGTAAGGAGAGAGTCTAGAGGAGACCTAGGAGGAAGGCGGTGGCGGCAGCAGTGGCCAAGATGGCAGTGGAGACTTGTCTTTGGGAGAGGCAGACATCTGATCCAACCCACCCTGATCCTCTGAAGAAATTATCCCAAAGGTCGAATGGTACCATCGCGCATGCTTTGGAACACTGGCTATTGTGCTGTATGGGAAAAGAGCTTGGAAAAGATTTGAAATGGTGGAGACAGTCGCATTGGCAGCGGCAAGTACTCAGGTAGGCAGAGACCTGACGTAATACACCTGGAACTTTTGAAGAAATTACCTCAGAGGTGGAATACTACCACCATGCACCTCGGGAACGTGGGACAACCTGCTGGGTGAAGAGGGGGCTCGGATTGGAGCCTGCCGTGAGGCAAGGGAGGTGATGGGGCCTCCGAGGCTGGGATTGGAGCCTGCCAAGGGTTTAGGCCGGTACTGGGGCCAGCGAGGCCAGGATCAGAGCCTGTCATGAGACAAGGCTGGTGTTGGGGCCTCTAACGTCGGGATCAGAGCCAGCTGATGTGTTAGGCCAGTGCCAGAGCCAGCGAGGCCGGGATCGAAGCCTGCCGAGGGGTTAGGCCAATTCCAGGGCCATCGAGGCCGGGATCGGAGCCTGCTGTGAGGCAAGGCTGGTGCTGAGGCCTCCGAGGCCTGGATAGGAGCCTGACAAAGGGTTAGACCGGTGCTGGGGCCAGCGAGGCCAGGATCAGAGCCTGCCTTGAGGTATGGCCAGTGCTGGGGCTTCCAAGGCCGGGATTAGAGCCTGCCAAAGGATGAGGTCAGTGCTGGGGCCAACCAGGCCGGGTTCAGAGCCTGCCATGAGGCAAGGCCGCTACTGAGGCCTCCGAGGCAGGGATCGGACTCTGCTGAGGGGTAAGGCTGGTGCCAGGGCCAGCGAGGCCAGGATTGGAAACTATCGTGAGGCAAGGATGGAGCTGGGACATGTGAGAGCAGCATAGGAGACTGCCGAGTGGTTAGGCTGGTGCCAGGGTCAGCGAGGCCAGGAATGGAGCCTGTCGTGAGGCTAGGATGATGCTGGAGCCGCTGAAGCTGGGAGAGGAGCCAGCCAGGGGATTAGTTCTGTGTGGGGGCCAACGAGGCTGGGATCGGGGCCTCCCATGAGGCAAAGCTGGTGCTGGAGCCAGTGAGGTCGGGATAAGAGTCCCCTGGGTTGCCAGTCCACTACTGGGGCCATCAAGAGTGGGATGGAAACTTGCAGTGCAGCATGCATAGAGAAATAACACAGAAAATTAAATCCAGATGCTTCCCCTAATTAGCAAGAACTAGGAGGAAAGGGGTAACGGGAGGAGGTCAAGTAGTAGAAAGGACCTATTGAGAAGCAATTAAGCTGACCAATCAGAGGGGAGGGGATGGGGGAGGATGGAATCTCTTTAAAACTCATGAGGTGCGTAAAAATTATGTCAAAGATAATCAATTAAGCATGGGATCGAGGGAGTGGGAGGGAATGGGATGGGGATTGGATGAGGGCTTATTGGATGTGTGCTTGTCTATCCTCTCAAGTCTTGTATTCCAAAGTGATGTATGATTACATATATATATATATATATATATATATATATATATATATGTATTATTTTACTTATTTGAATTACTTTGTCGCTCTATCTACATATTAGAATAATCTTATTTATAGCTAAGAAATAATGAGTTTATATCGATTGCATTAATTTTATATATCAATTTTGGGGAAATTAACTACCTTACTAACATCCATGGAGATGAAATCTCATTTCTTTAAATCTTTTTTTGATTTCTTTATCAGTATTTTGTCATTTTCAGCATAGAATCCCTGAACATGTTTCCCTACATGTATGTGAAAGTGCTTGATTTTTATTACTGTAAATAGCATTGTTTCTTTTACTTTTGGTTACCATATATTATTAACAAGATACAAAAATTCTTTCTTAAGAATTTGGGGATCTCTTTTATTACTTCTAGAATTTTTTGTAGGTTCCTTGTGACTTTTTATGGAATGGTTCTCTACACACATTTACCTTTTATTTTTTTCATTTACTATCTGCATGCTTTCTATTTTTCTTATTATTTTTCTGGCTAGAATTTCTAATATTATGTTCATAGTCAGTGGATAGAGAGAAGACCCTGATAGTCTGAAGTCTGACTTATTAGGTAAAGCATTTAGTCTTGGGCAATCAAGTCTGACATAAACTTTTGGTTTTCTAGGCATATTATTTGTTAAGTCAATGAATTTCTCTACCACTAGTTTCCTGAGAGTTTTTGTTATGAACACTTGTTGAATTATGTCAAATTTTGTGTCAATTCATATAATTGTTTGATTTTCCCCTTTTAATATGTTTATACTTCATAGCCAGTAATTTTCAACTATTGAGCCATAATTTCACCAGGAGGATTAAATTTGGAATATTCTAGTATAAAGTGCTTACACAACATGTAATTTTAAGATTAGTAAAATTTACATACTTGCATATTGTAAATTCTAGGGAAACATTATTATTAAAAAACATAATTGATCATGACAGAACAAAGATAACTGGAATCTTATAAAATACTTCTTTAAACAAAAAAGGAAGAAGATTAAGAGAAAGAAACACTGCCAGGCGTGGTGGCGCATGCTTGTAATCCTCATACTTGGGAAGCGGAGACAGGAGGATCACGCAGGTTCAGAGCCAGCTACACTGGCTTAAGAGACCCTGTTTCCAAATAAAAAAAGTATAAAATAGGTCTGGGAGTGCAGCCCAGAAGTAGAAGGGTTTCCAGGAACCCCAGTACCACCAAAAAAAAAAAAAAAAAAAAAAGGAGAGAGAGACAGAAGCCACTTTATATCTAAAGTCACAGGTTAAAAATTAAAGGATGGACTGGGCTTGGTGGCTTGTAATTTCAGTTCTTGGGAGGCTGAGACAGGAAGTTCTGGGTTTGAGGACAGCCTCAGCTACTTAGTGAGGCCCTCTGCAATTTAGTGAGATCCTGTTTCAAAATAAAGAATAAAAAATAGCTCAGAGGTAGAATGCCCCTGGGTTCAATCACCAGTATGATAGAAAGAAAAAAGAAAGAAAGAAAGAAAGAAAGAAAGAAAGAAAGAAAGAAAGAAAGAAAGAAAGAAATTTGAAATATATATGATACCATTTACCAAACAAAAGTTATAATATCCATACCAACTTTAGACAAAACAGACCTCAGAGCAGCATATGTAATAAGGGATAAATAAATTCATTGAATAATGATGAAGTCAATTTTTCTGCAACACTATTACAATATTAAATATGCAGGCATCTAAGTGGCCAAAGTACAGAACAAAAAAAATACTGAAAGCTGCAAGAAGCAAGTATCAAATCAATTATACTGGTAATCCCATAAAAATAACAATGGATTTCTTAGCAGAACCTGAAAAGGAATATTTTAAGCTTTGAAAAAAAAATAACTTCAAACATAGATTCTATATCCAACAAAGTTATCTTTCAGAATTAAAGGAGATATAAAGACCTTACCAAATAAAATATAAACTAAAGGAATTTATGAACACTTAACCAGTATTTTATAATACACAAGAATCCTACATACAATAAAAGAAGGAACATAAATGTAAAATAAAACTTTATCACCATAAGTATAGATATGTAAATGAGAAAGGAAAGCAAAATACATTAATTCAATAAACGGTCAAAACTCTAAAATGAATAAGGGAGAGATAAATGATTGTAGATTATTGGAAATAACCAGAAGAAAACGAATGAAGTAAAAAGAATTAGAACATACCTTTCATTAATAACTAAACATAAATAGTTTTAATGCTTTAATTAAAATACAGTTATCTGATTGGTTAAAAATAATTAACAGTCTTCTGCCTGCAAAATCTGTACTCATAGAAAAGATATATACAGACTAACAGTGAAAGGATGGATAAAGATATTCTAAGTAAATGAAATTCAAAAAGTAGAGTAACTGTATTTATATCTAACAAAATACACTTTGTGACAAAATCAGTCAGACAAGATCAGGAAGGTCACCATATTATAGATAAAGAAAACATCCATTGGAAGATAATAAAAATGTCAATATTAAATCAATGAATGTCAGAGCACTCAATGTTATAAGACACATATTATTGAACATAAAAGAAGAGGTAGGATTCCAGTGATTTCCATACACTATAGACCAAATTAACTTAACAGACATGTACAAAATATTTCATCCAATAGCTGCAGAATACACATTATTTTCATTAGCACATGAAGCTTTTTCTAAAATATATTTTAGGCCATAGAGCAACTGTTGACAAATACAAAAAAAAATATCTTGAATTTTATCAGATCATAGTAGAATGAAGCTAGAAATTAATAGCCAGAGAAACTATACACATTTGTGAAGATTGAATAATATTCTTTTAATGAATAGTGAGTCATTGAAGGAACCAGGGTGTAAATTTAAAAGTTTCTAGAATCAAATGAAAATGGAAACACAACATACCAGAATGTGGGACACTGAGAAAGCAGTACTTGGAGGAAACTTTATAGCCATGAGTGTCTACATTTTAAAGACAGAAATTTGAAATAAAAAATCTAATGATGTATTTCAAGGTTTTAGGAAGCCAATAACAAAGGAAACAAAAAAGTCCAGTAAAAAAAAGAAATAATAAATATCACAGTTGAACTAAATGAAAGAGAGACTGAAAGAACACTACAAAGGATCATACAATGAGCTGGTTCTCGAAAAGAAACACAGAATTAAGAAACAGTCAAACTGACCAAAAGAAAGAGAGAGAAGACCCAAATAAACACATTTAAAGACAATTTGAGTACTAGAAAAGACACCACAAAATTGACATGATTTTTAGAAACTATTGTGAAATATATTCCAGTTAAACAGACAATCTAGGAGAAATGGGCAAGTTTTTAGACACATGCAATCTTCCCAAATTTAACCAGCAGTATATAAAAAATTCTAAACAAAGCAATAATAATATGATTAGAACAGTAGTAAAAAGCCTCCCAACAAAGAAAAGCCCAGGTTCAGCTGATTCACTGCTAAATTTTACTTTGCTTTTAAATAACAAATAGAAATGTTCCTTCAACTGTTTGATAAAGTATAAAGAAAAGGAATCCTTCTAAAATCATACTTCCAGGAAGATGGCGACCTAGAAAAGCAGCGTTTACGTGCCCTGCTAAAACTTGATCTCTATTGCCACAAAATCAGCGCTTTTCATAGTCAGAAAATACCATCAGCAGAGAAATAAAAAATGTAAACACAAGGGACAGAGAAAAAAAGACTAGAAGAACAACCAGAGATCAGAAATCAAGCCTACAATGAGGCAGCGGAGCGAGCCGGCACCATCTTCCCTCACAGTACCAGGATCCAGAGAGGAAAGATAAGCAAGGAGCTGAAGTGAGCAGCTGTGGATCATTCAGGTGTAATTCAGCAGTTCTTTCAAAGCAAAGAACATCTAAAACTCCCAGTGGTCAAGCTCATCACACCTTCCAAGGGCTCAGAACAGAGCTCAAAACCAGAAAAGAAATATGCCAGTCTCACAGCCAACAGCATGACAGCAGCACCATATTGCCAGCAGTGACAGCGAGTTCACCATGCCCTCGACAGCTCCTGATCAAAACGCACAATAACCGTGAGTGAAATTGCGGTCCCTAAAGGAGAAATACCTGTACTGCATGCACAAGGACTTTGATAATCTCCCTGGGTCTGAGATTTTGCAGTTCAACCCAGTGAAGGAGTAGCAGTGGCAGAGATACCACACCTTAGTTGCAGCTCCCCGTGGGAAAACACCCAGCCCGGCACTCCCCACGGTCTCGTGCAGCCTCGATTAACTTCCTGGGTCTGAGACTTTGCAATACAACCCAGTAAAGGAGTAGTGGCGGCTGAGATTACCACAGACTTGAGTACAGAGCACCCTAAGTGAAGTCATAGTGCTCCAGGGAAAGCACAAACTTCTGAAATCATGGGAAAGAGGAACAACAATAGAGCAATGAATGTCCACAACTCCATATTATCAGAACCTGATAACACAGAACTTCAGAGATCTCCAGAAGATCAAATCAGGAATATAACTGTCGAAATAATAAAGGACCTTCTAAAATAATTTAGAAAGAGTCTAAAAGACATAAAGGATGCAATCACTGAGGTAAAGACCTCAATTCAAAGTATAAAAATTCGATTAGACCACATGGAGAATAGAATCTTGCTCCTAGAAAATGATCACTCCGAAAACAAATGCATTATTGTTATAAATAATAATAGTAAATTATTATAAATAATAAAAAATATAAATATTATTGTTATAAATAATGCATTCATTTAGAAAAATCAGACAGCAGGAATCTGACATTGAAGAAATATGGGCCCATTTTAAGAGAGCTAACCTAAGAATATCGGAATAGAGGAGGGAAGAAAAGGGGAAATCAAAGGGATCAATAATATCTTCAAAGAAATAATAGCAGAAAATTTTCCTAACATAGAGCAAGAGATCGATACACAGGTCCAGGAAACTTATAGAACTCCCTTTATATAGGATCAGAGAAGAGGATCCCCATGCCACATAATTGTCAAAATGACCAATGTGGAAGCCAAGCAGAGAATCTTAAAGGCAACAAAAACAAAGGGCCAAGTGACATTCAGAGGCAAACCAATTAGAATCACTCCAGACTTCCCAAAACAAGTCATGAGAGCCAGAAGGGCTTGGAGTAACATATTCCAAACTCTGAAAAAAAACAACTTCCAGCCAAAAATTTCCTACCCAGCACAACTATCTATCAAATTAGATTGGGAAATAAGAAGCCTCCATGACAAACGGAAACTGAAGGAATTTATGTCTTCAAAACCAGTGCTAGAGAAAATACTCAAAGAGATTACCTACAAAGAAGAAATAGGTAATACACACCAGAATCAGAGAAACAAGATTTTCCATCCAGCAGACAACTAAGCAAAGAAGAATATATTCATGTGTTTATTGGTTAAAATCTTTGGAGATACATTATTATTTTAGTCTTTTACCTATTTCTAAATTGTATTGTTTGCTTTTATTGTTGCTAATTTTTAGGATTTCTATTTGGAATCTTAATATACCTTCAGATATAGCATTTGGAAATATTTTACCTCATTCTATCAGTAACGTTTAACTCTGTTTACATTGTCTTTGGATGTACAATTTTTAAAAAATTTTTAGGAAGTTTGTTTGTTTATTCTATTGTTGCCTGTGCCTTTGAAATCATATCCAAGAAATCACTGCTAGTTTCAGTGTTGTGAAGTGTTATGACCCAGATTTTCTTCTAAAAGTTTATAGTCTTAAGATTTACCTTTAGGTCTTTTATCTATTTTGAGTTAATATCTGTATATGGTGTTAGGTAAGGGTCCAACTTTATTCTTTTTCATGTAATTATTATTTTTCAACAATATTTAGTGAAAGGATCATTATTTCCTTCACCAAATGTTCTTGGAAACCTTGTCAAAAATAACTTGACCATATATGGAAGAATTTATTTCTAGGCTTTTTATTTTACTCTACTGGTTTATATATCTGCCTTTATAGCAGTACTACATTGTTTCAATTAGTGTAGCTTTATAAGGTTTGAAATCAGAAAATGAACATCTTCTAGCTTTGTTCTT
The DNA here is from genome assembly GCF_963383645.1 of Muscardinus avellanarius. Classification (NCBI taxonomy): domain Eukaryota; kingdom Metazoa; phylum Chordata; class Mammalia; order Rodentia; family Gliridae; genus Muscardinus; species Muscardinus avellanarius. The sequence continues at coordinate 13,468,913 of NC_137787.1, read as the reverse complement.
TTTTGAGATTGTTTTGGGTAGTTAGAGTTCACATTTCATGTTAGGATAGATTTTTTCTGGAAAAAAATGTATGATAGTTTCACCTTAAAAAAAGAAATAGAAAAAAATCCTCAGGTAAGAAAGAAAGCAAAAAGAAATATTGAAATGTTACCTCTAAGTGATCAAAAGTTTGATATCAGACAAATGAATCTGTTATGTGAGATTATCATTGTTAATTTTGGATAAGTGCTATAATATTAGATGTCAAACACTAAGCCAAGCATGGGAAGGAGGGAGGGGGAGGGAATGGTGTGGGGTAGGGGCTAACTGGGCAATGTGTGCACATATGTCTACACAGTTTTTTATCCCATTATGATGTATGAATACAGTGCACCAATAAAAAATAAAAAATTTTAAATTTTAAAAATAAAAAATAAAATAAATTTATTCTACAAAGCCAGTACTACTCTTCTACCAAAGGTGGAAAAGGATACAACAAAAATAGCAAACAAAAATAGCAAACCTTCATCCAATATCCATAAGGAACAGAGATTTTTTTTAAAAAATTGAAAATTTAATTCAGCAACATTTAAAAATCATACATCATGATTAGATTTCTTTCATTCCAGTGATGTAAGGACTGTTAAACATATACAAACCTATAAACATAATAGAGTACATAAAAAATAAAAAATAAAAATCACATTATTATCTTAATATTTGAAGAAAAAGCCATTTACAATATATAACACTACTTCGCCATAAAAGCCCTGAGGAAACTAGAGATAGAAGAATCATATCTCAACATGATAAAAGCTATAACAAAATCATAGACAATATCATAATGAATGTGGAAAAAAGTGAAAGCATTTCCCCTAAAATCGAGAATTAGCAAAGAGTTTCCACTCTCACCACTCTTATTCAATATAGTACTTGAATTTTGGCCAGAGCAATGAGGCGAGGGAAAGATAAGGGAATATAAATAGGAAAGGAGGGAATCATATTTTCTCTGTTTGCAGATAATATAGTCCCTTACTTTCAAGACCCTAAAGATTCCACCAAGAGATTTTCAGAAATGATAAAGAATTTCAGAAAAGTAGCAGGATATATAAAGTCAAACAGTAGTAATGAACTCACTTGGAAAGATATCAGGGAATTAATCTCATTCACAGACTCTGGTGCAGGATGAGAAAGTGAGATTTATTTCTTTTTTTTTTCATATTTGGATAGTCAGTTTTGCCAAAATAATTTATTGAAGAGGCTATCTTTTTCCAATATGTTTTTGGCCCCCTTTGTCAAAAATAAAATTGGCTGTAAGTATGTGGATTTGTTTCTGAATTTTCTATTCTTCTTCATTTGTTTGTGTGTCTGCCTTTGTGCTAGTACCATAATGTTTTTATCACTATGGCTTAGTAATATAGTTTGAAGTCAAGTATTTTGATGCCTCTGAATGCATGCATATCTAAGCCTATAGCTTCACAATTAATAATTTCCAAAGCATAGAACCACCTGAGTTGTCCATCAATAGATTAATGGATTACAAAATTGTGGGGTATATATACAGTGGAATTATACTTGGCCATAATGAAGAACCGAATTGTGTAATTTGCAGGGAAATGGATGGAACTAGACAATATTATGCTGTGAGATTGGTCAGTCACAAAAAGTGAAGAAGTGGATGTTTTCCCTCATATGTGGAAGCTAGGGAGAAATTGGAACACCAGAGGGATTCCAGACATAGGAGGAGAAACCTTAGTAGAGTGAGGGAGGAGACCTAACCGAGGAAAATGGGAAAAGGGAGGGAGACTTAAAGAGGAAAGTACATCAATGGACTTGATGTATCTACATGAACTCATCAAAGACAATCAAGCACAGGAAGGTGTGGAGGGGAGGGAGTGGGGTAGGAACTGGGGCTTAACAAGTGCTGTGTGCATGTATCCCTGTACCACCCTGAGCTTCATCTAGGTGTACGATTACAATGCATCGATTTTTTTAAAAAATCATGATATTGGCATAGAAATATACAGGTAGATGAATGGAAAAGAATAGATGACCCAGAAGTAAACCCACGAATCTATAGCCATCTAATTCTTAACAAAGCTGCCCAAAGCACTCAATGGATATAATAAAGTGTCTTTAACAAATGGTTCTGATAAAGCTGGATAACCACAAGTTGAAGATGGAAACTAGGTCATACCTCTCACCCTGTATTAAAAGTCAACTCAAAACTGACAGAAGACCTTAATAATATAGGAGCTTAATCTCTGAAGCTACCAGAGGAAAACTTAGAGGACACACTTCAAAATACTGGGACAGGCAATGATTTCTCAAATAGGGCTCCAAGAATTTAGTAAATAAAAACAAGAAGTGATATACAGGATCATAACAAGTTAAATATCTTCTGCATAGAAAAAAACAATCAAGAGAGACAGCCTATATGTTGGAAAGAAATCTTTTCCAGCTATTTATCTGATAGAGGGTTAATATAAAGAATGCAAACAATTTAACAAAATAAGTTGTGCAATTAATAAATGGGCAAATTATCTGAACAGACACATCTCAAAAGAAATATGAATAGCCAATAATAGATGAAAAATGCTCAACCTATCCATCAAGAAAATGTAAATCAAAACTTCATTGTAATTTTATCTCACTTCAGTCAGAATTACTATTATCTATCACTCACTCACTCACTCACTCAATCAATCAATCAATCAATAACAAGTGCTGGTGAAGATGTGGAGGAAAAAGGAAGCCTTACACATTGTTATATACTTACAACATGTTATAAGTTATACACTGATGAAAATGTAAGTTAGTAATCATCACTATGGAAACAGCCAGCTGTGGTGGTGCATGCCTGCAATACCAATACTTGGGAGGGTCACAGGTTCAAAGCCAGCCTAAGCAACATAGAGAGACCCTCAGTAACTCAGTAAGATCCTGTTTCAAAAAAAAATAGGAATGGATATGCACCTCAGAGATAGAACACACCTGAGTTCAGTCCCCAGTAAAACACACGCACACACACACACACACACACACACACACACACACACACAGAATAAGGCCATGAATGGCTTACTGCTATTATTGCCAGAGTGGGTTCCTTATGAAAGGATATGTTTGTGCTCTGGCTCACCCCCTCACACTCTCCCTTCCACCTTCAGCCAAGCACTGACAAATCTATCAAGGAAAACTTTGCCAGATGCTGGTCCATTGGACTTGGACTTTACCAGACTCCACAAGAAAAAGTCAGTCAGTTTCTCTCTGCAATGAAACACCGAGGTTGTGAAATTTTGTTACGACTGTGTGAACCAACTAAGACAAGATGCAGTGTTACATTGGAGAATGCCAGCAGGCTGCAATGCAGCTCCTTCCATGATCCAGGCTGATTCCGTGGAGATAAACTGATATGTGAAAATGGCGCTTTGTCTTTCTGATCTCACTCCTCAAAATACCGCAGTTCCACTCATGAATCAAGCAGCAGAAAAATCCGAATTGAGAGACATACACCCAAATAACTGACCGATATTCTCAGAAAAGCAAGGAAGGATTTAAAGCTTTTAGAGTAAAGGAGCCTAAAGAGGCATGGCAGCTGAATCTGATATCACAGATAGGATCCATAACACAAGAATTTACCTAAGACAAAAACTACAGCAATTAGAATACAACATGAACTTTGGTAAATAGTGATATATCAATATGAGTTCAATACTTGTAAGAATGCATTACATTAATGTTAAATGTTAATAATGAGAAAATTAGGTATGGTTATGTGAATTCTTTGTGCTCTCTTCTCAAGTTTAGTGCAAACCTAAAGCTTCTTTAAATTTTTGTTAAAAATCACTCTTCAAAAAAAATGTAGATGTGTGGTCCTAAAGAAAGTGCTGATTTGGCCTATGGGCAGACAGCTGGGATGTTATTGGCAGCACATGTGTTTATACAGTAATTAAGACTCATCTTTTATCTTTGCATTGTATATTGATGTTTGTTTGATTTCCATCACCATGTGACTTAGGACTCCTGGTTCTTTCCACCATCTCCCTTGTTTGTGCAAACTTTGATGTCACCTATCAACTAGTAGTTATTACTAATGGAAACGTAAACTAAAAGGCTGAAGGCAAGGACTTCTTAGGAAAAACAGAGGGGAAAATAGATAGAAACAACAACAACAATAACAAAAATCTCCAAGTGCTGAGATAGCGAAGTGGAAATCAATTTCCTAGATAGTAACACATTATCTGTGTATTAATATTCTAGGTAGTATAATCTGGTAGCCAAATCTGCAACAATGAAGTTTGCCACTTTATGTTATAAATATTGTTATGAAGAGTTTTGGGCCATGTTGGATTAGTACACAGAAAGTTGTCTACAATTCCATTCTCAGAATATATACTATGATGTAAGCATATTTTCTTTTTCAGTTCTAATCTTTCTTCTTATTTATTTATTTAGTGGTACTAAGGATTGAATTCAGGAGCATTCTGCCTCTTAGCTAAATCCATAGCCCTTTTATTTATTTTTAACTTAACAGATTTTCACTAAATTACTGAGGGCCTCACTAAGTTGATGTGCACTAGTATACTGTACAGACTTGGGGAACTGCTCTTCCATGTAGTTCCATCTCCTTTGTAACTTGATGCTCAGTGGTAAAATTTAGAGCCATAATTTGTCTTTCTAGAAAACTTGCCTCTCAAAATGGCCTGAAAGACAGACATAATCAAACGTGTTATCTTCCTGGTTTCAGACTCCCAAGTCCTGGTATCACAGATGTGTGCCATCATAGCTGGCTTATATCATATTTTTAAAATTATTATTAGAACAAGTCTTATTTGATATTTTATACAAATACTGTACTATATTGGCAGTATCCAGGATGGCTTTTCTATATCAAAATATGTGTGCATCAGAGTTAGATAGGGCTATAAACTTTAAAAATATAATAGATCGGAAGCAATATAATTGAAGAGTTTATTAGTAACTATACCCTACTCTCAGGCTGGTTGCTTTACTTGTATTAATGCCTTTAATAACAAGGTCAAGAAAACATCACTCTCAGTTTGAAACCAGTAAAAATAAATAGCAAATGGTTAGGATTCACCATCTGCAGGAAGTATCCCCTTGTGCAATGCTGTGTCTATCTGTTGCTAAGGTGATGGGGAACAACCAAGTCCAATCTTCAGGAAATCACATCATCCAAAGCACAGAAGTTGCGTTGGCCAGGAGTGTCGGTGCAATAGAGAATACTGACCCAGGCATAGTCGTCGACCCATAGGAAATATTGACCCAGGAACAGGGGTCGGCCAGTAGAGATAGTAGGCTGGCAGCTCCCCCGCATTAGAATTTAAAATTCTCCATCCTCACGCTTCACTTCAGAACCCATACTCTTGCCGGCTGGCTCCGGCAGGTGGAGCCAGCAAAACACAAAGAAGCTGCAACTTAACTGGATTTTAGAGTCACAAAGGATTCATCTATTTTGGCCACATGACCCCAATGATATTATGTGGTTCAATATAATTCAATCTGTCAGAGTGGTGAGGACAATCAAGATCAAGAATATTAATGTTTTTCTAATTTTCCCAAGGAAGCAAATACTCTAATTGTTCTAACTGCAACAGCTATTTCTTTATTAGTATCCTGATTGGGAAAAAGACTGTGCACTAGGATACTGTACGGACTTGGGGAACTGTTCTTCCAGAAAGTCCCATCTCCCCTGTAACTTGATCCTCAGTGGTAAAATTTAGAGCTATAAATTGGTCTTTCTAGAAAACTTACCTATCAAAATGGTCTAAAACACAGACATAATGGAGTATGTCTGCAATCCCAATATTTGGGTGGCTGAGACAGGAAGATCTCAGATTCAAAGCTAGCCTCGGAAAATTAGAGGACCTCAGCAACATAGTGAGACCTTGTTTCAAATATATATATGGTTTAAATTGTTGGTTACAGCCTAGAACAGCTCTAATCTTTCCTGGGAAATTGTGTCTAATTAAAATATTCAGAAAGAATCACCTTTCCTTCTAGATTTCCATAGCCCTGTGGATGTCACTTAATTTTGTGTATAGGCATACATACATATATATACATACACAAATATATATATATATATATATATATATATATATATATATATATATATATGGCTGGGGGTGTAAATCAGTGTTAGGATGCCGCTGAGTTCAATTCCTAGTAATACACACACACACACACACACACACACACACACACACACACAGTTGAGAAGCTATCATCTCTGGTTTGGTTTTCAACCAAGACATGATTCTAATGAAAATGTTAACATGGAACTCTGAACTTTTAACCAGTTTCTTGAGAATTTGGTCACATGGTCCAATGCTTTTGAAGCAGATCCATTAAATACATATTAAGACATTTCTATGTTCAACTAACCCTGTTGGGTAATAGACTCGTAAAACCCAAAGGGCTCATGATTCAGGGAAGAAGATGCCTATACACAAAATTAATTGACATCCACAGGGCTATGGAAATCTAGAAGGAAAGGTGATTCTTTCTGAATATTTTAATTAGACACAATTTCCCAGGAAAGATTAGAGCTGTTCTAGGCTGTAACCAACAATTTAAACCATGGAAAATTGGCAATGAAGTTGGTCAAATAGAGAGTACAAATATTAATATCACATAACAAGAAAAGATATAATGTCTTTTGGTAAGGGCATATTTTTGGTATGGGAATATCTTAAGACCTATGACCAGTGCATAGAAGGATCGATTTTGGATAGAGGACAATGTATGTGCCTTAAAGGCCTTTCTTACTATTTCTCTAGATCTACTGGTCTTTCATGTTTGCTTCTCAATAGCAGCCCTGAGTAATATTTTCCAATCACTAAAATGTCTCATTAAGGACAATGATTTCTTAGTGAAAAAGTGAAGCATGCTGGGATGGAAAAGGGCTATTATGGCCTGTAATAGAAGAGCTCTTGTGTGTCCAGTCAGAGTTGGCAAATTCCACTAGGTGTATGATGATCACACTTAGGTTTATTAGTAGAGTAGGCATACTAATGATGGATAAAGCCCAGAGGTGACTTGGAAAGACTATAACAGAGATGAGGGATTCACACTTGTATGGGTTTGGGAATCATGTTTAGTGAATTTAAAAAGAAATTGAGGGATCCAGCATCAGTTCTGAATTGGACATTTTCAAGTAGTAGAGACTGTTTTGTGACTGTGTGTGTGTGTGTGTGTGTGTGTTGCTGAATATTGAACCCAGAGACATTTACCTCCTAGCTACACCCCAGCCCTTTTGATTTATTTACTTATTTTTTATTTGTAAAAAGTTCTAGCTAAGTTGCTGAGAATCTCACTGATGGGCTAGGCTGATCTTAAATCTGCAGTCTTCCTGTCTTAGTCTCCCATGTACCAGGATTACTTACTGATTATCTTCATAAATGCAGGACTGTGGTTACCAGATTAATTTGAGAGTTGTGACAGATAAGCAGTGATCACGCATGGTAGTCAGGAGGAAACATCTCGTCATGTTTGTGGTGCTGGCATAGCTTTCTCATGCTCTGTTTGGAGTGTTAATTCTCTTCAGATGGGAGTTGTAAAGTCTGGTTATCAGCAAGCCCTGTCCTTATTCTTGCTGATTGGTGGTAGGACTGATTGTCACTTTTTACTGCACAGCTCCCTAAGCCACCAATATTTTCCATGATTATCTGCAAAAGACACATCAAAGATTCAAAAAGTTTTCTTTTATTTTAACAAGAAAGTAATGTATTATTTTAAACAGATTTTTGTTTGTGCGTTGTAACCATATAGCATATTGAGATGTAGCGTGATAAAAACATATATGCAAGTAGCACCTGTTGTGTTTCTCTCCCGATCCCATCCCAGTACCTTCTCCTCTTCATTCATAATACAGGATTGGGTATTGACAGCTTCAGGAATGTGCAAAGGATTGTTTGAACTGTTTTCTTCATCAAACCTCCCCTTTCCTTCCCCAGCTCTGTTCCCAAATCTTTTTCAACTCTTCTACTATTTTTTCCTCCCCACTTATTTGAAGGCTCTTTTGATTTTCCAGTGTCTTTCTAGCTTCCACATATGAGGGAAAATATATGACCCTTCACTTTCTTTATTTTACTGGTGCACTATAGTCTCACATTATAATGTGGATCATGTTGACAATGGCATATATTTACCCTGTAATAGATGCCCTCCCCCACTTCCTCTTTTTCCTCCCTCCTAATACTGAGTGTCCAGGTTAACAATGTCATATTCACATGTATACACATATGCTAATGTAGCTTTTTCATTAATAAACTTCAGCCTTCTTCCTCCCCTCCCCTTCCTTTCTGGCTTTGCTGAAGTTTCTCCTCCATTATGTGGAGTCCCTCTGGTATCCCTAATGCTCCCTAGCTTGAGCATATTAGAGAAAACATGCCCTTTCTCTTTCTGTGCTTGGCTAATCTCTCTTATCATATCATTCTCCAGGTCTTATATCTTCTTGCGAATGACATGATTTTGTTCTTCTTTATTGCTTAGTAGAATTCCATGTGTGCATTTCCCATAATTTTGCAATCCATTCACCTGTTGATAGAGACCTAGGTTGGTTCCATATTTTTCTATTGTGAATTGTTTTGCTATGAACATGGGAATGAATATGTTACTATAGTTCCTTTATTTCAACCCCTTTGGAAATATACCCGGTAATAATATAGTTGGATCTTATGGTGGATCCATTCCCAGTTTTCTAAGGAATTTCCATACTGATCTCCATAGGAGCTGAAAGAGTTTGCACTCCCACCAAGAACGTAAAATAGTTCCCAATTTCCCACATACTCACCAGCATGTGTTATTTGACTTTATGCTTACCACTCTGATTGGGGTTGGACGGAATCTTATTATAGTTTTCCATCTCCCCAATTGCTAATTATATTGAACATTTTTTCATATAGCTATTGGTCATTTGTATCTCTTCTTTTGTGAAGTGTCTATTCAATTCAGCTGCCCATTTTTTAATTGGGTTATTTGTTTTGTGAGTGTAGAGTCTTTTGAGATCTTTGTGTATTCTGGATATTAGCCCTTTATCAGAGTGGTAGCTGGTAAAGATCATTTCCCATTCTGTAGGCTTTCTTTTTAGATTCTTGATGGTTTCCTTTGATGAGCAGATACTTTTTAGTTTGAGGCCAACCCATATGTTAATTCTTGTTTTAATGCCCTGCACGTTGGAAGCCTTATTGAGAAAGTTACTGCCTATGCCTATTTGTTGGAATGTTGACTCTATGCCCTCCTCTAATAGCTTCACAGCCTCTGGTATAATTTCCAGATCTTCGGTCCATCTTGAGTTGATTCCTGTGCATGGTCAGAGGTAAGGATTTAGTTCCATCTTTCTGCAAATGAAGAGCCAGTTCTCCCAGCACCATTTGTTGAAAAGGCTGTCTTTTCTCCAGGATATGAATGTGGCCCCTTTGTCAAAGATCAATTGAATATAAGTGTGAGAGTTTGTTTCTGTATCTTCTATTCTGTCCCAATGGTCTGTTTGTTAGTCATTGTGCCAATACTATGCTGTTTTAAATACTATTACTCCATAATATAATTTGAAGTCAGGAATTGTGATGCTTCCTGCGTGGTTCTAATTACTAAAACTTGCATTGGCTATTCTGGGTCCTTTGCTTCTCTATCTGAAATTCATGACTGATTTTTCTAGGTCTGTGAAGAATGTCGTCGATATTTTCATCGGAATTACTTTGAATCTATAGATCACTTTTGGCAGAAAAGCCATTTTTATTATATTTATCCTGCCTATCTATAAGCAAGGGAGATATTTCCATCTTCCAAAGTCTTCTGCAATTTCTTTCTTTAATGTTTTATAATTTTCATTTTTTGTCTTTGGTTAGGTTAATTCCCAGATATTTTATTAATTTTGAGGTTATTGTGAATGGAATTGTTTTCTTTATTTCTTTCTTCATGGATTCATTGTTGGCACATAGAAAAATAACTGATTTCTTTAGGTTGATATTGTCCTGCCACATTGCCGAATTGGATAATCAGCTCCCGTAGTCCTTTGGTTAAGTTTTTGGGTCTTCTAGATATAGGATCATGTTGTCTGCAAAGAAGGATAATTTTAATTCCTCTTTTCCTAGTTGAATTCCTTTGATATCATTCTCTTGTTTTATTGGTATGGCAAAAGTTTCAAGGACTATGTTGAAAAAGAGTTGTGATACTGAGCATCCTTTTCTTATTCCTGATTTTAAAGAGAATTCTTGCAGTTTTTCCTCATTCAATATGATGTTGGTTTGGGGTTTATAATGTATTGCCTTAATTATGTTGAAATACATGCCTTCTATTCCAGTTTTCTGCAGTGTTTTTAACATGAATTGGTGTTGAATTTTGTCAAATGCTTTTTAGTATCTGTTGACATGATCATCTGATTTTTGTTCTCAGTTCTGTTTATGTAGTGAATAATATGTATTGATTTGCAAATGTTGAATCAGCCTTGCTTTCCTGGGATAAAACCAACTTGGTTGTGGTATACAATTCTCTTGATATGATTTTTTTGTGTGTATAGCTAGTGTTCAGTTTAGAATTTTTGCATCTATGTTCAACAACGATATTGGTCTATAATTTTCTTTTCTTGAGGTATCTTTGTTTGGTTTGTATACTAATGTAATACTGGCCTCATAGAAGGAGTTTGGAAGAATTGCCTCTCTTTCAATTTTCTGGAACAAGTTGTTAGCTTTTTTCTGAAAGTTTTGTAGAATTCAGGTGGAAACCAGTATGGGTCTGGGCCTTTCTTGGCTGGCAGAATTTTTGTTGCTGTTAATATTTCTCTGATTGCTATTGGCTGGTTTAGGTTTTCTCTGTCCTCTTGGTTCAATTTAGGTAAATTATATGTGCATAGAAATCTATCAATTTCTTCCATGTTTTCCAGTCTAGTGGAGTATAAAGTTTCAAAATAGTTTCTGGTAATCCTTTTAATTTCCCCACTGTCTGTGGTGATGTCTCCTATTTCATTTCTGATTTTAATGATTTAAGTTGATTCTCTTTCTTTTGGTTAGGTTGGCAAGAAATTTGTCAATTTTATTAATCTTTTCAATAAAACAACTTTTTGTTTTATTGATCCTTTGTATTTTTTATTCTCTATTTTATTTATTTCTACTCTGATTGTAATTATTTCCCACCTTCTGCTGGCTTCGGGAATAAACTGTTGCTGCTTCCGTAGGTCCTTGTGATGTCATTAGGGTGTTTACTTTACAACTCTCTATTCTTCTTATGTGGGCACTCAATGCTATAAACATTCCTCTTAACACTGCCTTCAAAGTGTTCCATAGATTTTTGGTATGTTATATATCTATATTCATTTAATTTCAGAATTTTTCAATTTATCCCTTTATTTCGAATCTTATCCACTCATCATTCAATAGTGCATCATTCAATCTTCATGAATTTAAATAGTTTTTTTTTTTTGGTCTCCTGTTGTTTATTTCTACTTTAATTATATTGTGATATGAAAAGGTGCAGGGAATCATATTATAGTTTTTTAATTTGCTGGTGCTTGCTTTGTGGCCCAGGATGTGATCTATTTTGGAAAAGGTTCCATGGGCAGCTGAGAAGAATGTGTACTCTGCTGTTTTGGGTTGAAATATTCTGTATATGTCTATTATGTCCATTTGGTTTATAGTTTTCTTTAGTACTGAAGAGTCTTTACTCATATTTTACCTTGAACATTGGTCTAATGTCATGAGTGTTGTTTTAAAGTCTCCCAATATTATTGTTTTTGGGTCTCTTTAAGATCTGATGTCCTGAAGGGTTTGTTTTACAAATGTGGGTGCACCCCACATTCAGATGTGAATGTGTAAGCATAAAGAGCTACTCACTAAATAGTCAGGAGTGCCATTATAGAGTGGATAGGTGATGCTGGGGAGGAGAGGAGGCTTAAAAAGGAGTTTTAAAGCTTGGACAAAATGGTAGGATTTGAGTGCCTATTAGGGAAATATCTCTATATACTGTCAGTAACTGAGAGCCATCACAAAAGTCAAGGCAATGAGCAAAAGTAATATCAGACATATTTATTTGTTTTTTTTTAATATTATCCAAAATTAAAACCAAATTGTCCATAAAAATCTCACAGCAGTCATCAAATTTATGGAGTTCCTTACGGTTAGCCCCACCTCATTCTTCTGAGCATATTAATTTCTGCTCTGTTTATAAAGACCTCCAGTGAAATGAATTATGCCCTTGCATTTAAAATCCAGTTCAAGTGTGAGAAACCTTCATCTCTAGCAACTTTCATTTTCCCTAGGGCAGCTACATTCTTCTCAGGCTTGTGGCTTCCTGTCTCTGTGTAACCGTGGAGATGTGATTATTATTCCTTGTAGCTAGAGTCTCTACCTGAGACTCAGGAGCATTGGAGGCAGACACTTAATTTTCCTTAAATAAACCAGGAAAGTATACTTTGTGGCTGTATCATGAGCATTTCCAGTGTTCTCAAATTTGTGTTCTTTTTGTTTAGATTTTTTTGAAAACTTCTTGTCAGATTCTCAGTCCAAAAAAAGTAGACTAATAAGTAAACTTCCTACATCTCAATATGCCACAGGTAGAGAGGATGGAAAATTATTTTCCATGGTATCTTAAAAAATCCTGCCTGACATGCTAACAACTCAGAAAGGTCCTGGTAGTACTCCTGGTCTCAGCATGGTGATGGATACAGACATGTCTATAGTCAAATCCAGATGTGATGCTCAGCAGGAATCAATACTACTGCAGCTGACACTTGCTTAGAAGGTCACAGCATTTAACATATTCCAACAGGCACAGTGAAGTTGTCTTCCATGGCTTGCATCTGTGATGAGGTCCTCATGGAGGCTGACTGTCCTGGGCCAGAGTATCTTGTTCTATGGCATCTCAAACACTACTGTGCTTCCTGCTGTGAACTCTCCTCCATGCCTTTTCTGGGAACCAAGACCACCTTGCTCATTTCTGAAACCACACATTTAGACACTCTGATCTGGATGCCCACCAATCCCCATTTCTTGGTCACCCTCATTTGCATCTTTGGCGTTTCTATCGTTTCCTTCAGCTGCCATTGTGAAAAGGATTTTTGTTCCCTTGTTACTTTTTCTACCTAGTCATTCACTATTGTTATTTATTTTTTGTTCCAGAGTCATCTGGAAGACTATCTTAACAAATGCCATTGAAAACTGCCAATGTCTTTAATTTATAATCCCATTTTGAATGCATTTATGCATGTACATATGTTTACATCTTTATATGTAGTATATATAGTCATATATTATATATATGTATGTGTTAATACAAATAGATTACATTTAATAGACAGTATGTATAAATATGCATGTTATATATGTCATATGTGTATATTTTATAGAGATATATAGGTAGTCTATATTTTCTTCCTACTTCATAAAAATACCTACTAACTTTTAAAATAAAAGTTGCTTCAGGATGGGGTTTATATTTTTGCAGCACTTTTATATAATGTTCAGTGTTTTAAGTGTTGCAGATTCTTTAAAATTTGTCTAGCCAGCTTTCTGGCTTTTGCTAGAAAGCCTCCTCCCCCCAAAATTAATAATGTTTTTTATTTAATATGCTCTGGTACTGAGAGAATATTCTCCAGAAATGTTTAAAATATGAAATACACACACATATATATAAGACCTTATATTGTTTAATCTTAAAAATCTAAGACCATTCAAAGCATAGTATGCACTTACACATTTATATTAGTCAGAGTTCTCCAGAGAAGCAGAAGAGATAGAATGTATACATACGTGGCTTTAGTATATGAAACTAGATTGAGTGATTATGGAGGCCAATGAGCCACGAGTAAAGCTATTTGCAAGCTGGAGAACGAGGAGAGGAAATGATATAACTTCAGCCCAAATACCAGCCAACCTATGACCCAAGAAAAGTCAATATTTCAGATTGAATGCAAGGCAAGAGAAACACACTATCCAAGCTCATGACAGGTTTAAAGAAGGAAGTCTTCTGTTACTCCTGGGAGGGTCAATTTTTTGTTGTTGTTTTATTGGGTCCTTTAATTGGCCAGGGCCCACCTAAATAAAGAAGAAAATCTGTTTCATACATTTTGCTTATCCAAACTTTAATCTTATCCAGAAACACCCTCACAAACATACCCCGAGTACTTGTTTTTGTCTCAGATGAAGAATAGTTTCTGGTCTTGAAATTTAAAATGAGTTGGTTGACATCCTGCTAAAATGTATTTGATGTCTTGAATTTATTAATGTTTCATTTATTAAAAGGCGAACTCAAAGTCACACTCACATTTCTTGCCTATGTCCATTTCCTCTTTCTGTGAATACTTTTAGAATAATTAAAAAATAAAAGTTAAAAAAGTAAAGATCCCCTTTATTTTTGGTAAGCATGTTTGATCTCCACATAAATTAATGCAAGTGTAATCCGGACAAAAAGGGAAAGAAGGTCAAGAGAGAGCAAACAGATTTCAAACAAGCATATTTCATCACTGAAATATATGGCACAAAACAAAAAAATATAGAAACAGTCTTCTGCTGGTTTCTCTGTTAAGCATTATGCTTAATTTAATCAAAATATATTGGCCAATAAATGTTATGTCATATCCCTAGAACATTGGATTGTCTCATATAAGTATTGCTCTGCCATCTCTGCTTCAACTAAATTCTTTAATGTTGGTTCCTCATTTTAACTTTGCATGAGAATTTGTTGTGGGGGTAGATCTACATGCAATCAGAAGTAATACTGATGCCTAACTCTAATGCAACACCATGTCAGAGAAATTATCATTGATAAAACCCACTCACCTTATTCATATCTTATCAATTTTGTTGTTGTTGTTGGTGGTGGTGTGTGTGTGTGTGCATGTGTGTGTGTGCACGTGTGTGTGTGTGTGTGTGTGTGTCCTCTCTAGGTATAATTTTATCATTTATGGAGATGTATCTGATTACCCTTACAGACAAGATTTCAGATTGCATTGTTTTTCTTAATGTATCAGTGATCACCCTTACAAATTAGTCCATCAAAGGAGATGGGGAAATTTACTAATGTTAACTATTAAAAGGGACAAAGAAAGAGAAAAACAGATCAAATTAAGAAAGCACTGGCTTGCTGTGCAAAAGAATCCGTAACTAGGGTACAGCTACTTGGGTTAAAGGAACACACAAAAAAAATGTGGATTGAGCCATTTTCATGACCATTTTTCCTTCCAACAGACACCACTATTCTTTGGCTTGTGGATTCCCACATTTTCAATAGAAGGCAATTTCTTTGTTTGCGTGTGGACCTCTCTTCTCACTGTGCCAGCATATATCTGTGCATGATCTCTACTAGCAAAGCTAACCCTCATCATTCACTGTTTCTCTTTCATAGACTAAAGTTTAGGAGATTTGAGTTTGAAACTCCTCTCTGCAAGTAAGTGTCAGTATGCTACTGGGTACCTTTTAGACTTTCAGATTATTTAACTTTAACATTGTGATAACCTAGTAATGATCCACATTCGTGGAGGAAAACAGCATGGAAAATGCCTTACTTTGAGTCTTGCACATAGAAAACGTTACTAAAATCTATCCCCCTTCTGCCATCTTGCATACACTTCCAGAAAGAGAAGAAAAGAGGCACCTTTACAGGTTAGACATATCATTGGAACCAAGTCGAAATGGCAGAAATTAATAACCATAGTCTCAAGAATCAAATATACAGCGGTCTGAATCTGACAAGCTACAATTGTGTCACTAAAAGGATTAAAATCTAGAATAATTAGCACTGCTGTTTCTGTCCATTCAGAACCTCCATCTGGATTAATTGCACAATCTGGACACACAATGCTCCCCTACACACACACTTTTAGGCCCTATGACGTTCCATTGCTGCCCTACTCTATCTGTGCCCCAGGGTTTATTGTAACTCCTTAAATTGTCTGGCAGAGTCTTGCCTCTGAAATTTGTGTATTTTCTTTTCTGAGTTCAATGTCCCCTCCATCCCCACATGGTAGACTAATATAAGTCTTTGCATGCTTCAGACATTTGTTCAAATAACTGAGCCATTCCGCCTTCTCTTGCGCATGCTATTTATTTTTTAATATATGTTCATCGGTGCATTGAAATCACACATCATAATAAAGTTCAGAATGTTCAGGACACACATGCACACAACACTTGGTGTTCATACCCCCAGATCCCACACAGTTCCATCCCCTTCCCCACACATGATATTGAGATCGGCATTGTTCAGTTTTTAGCACAATACTTAAAATGTCAAAGCTCTTTGGGACCACTACTACCACTTTTGGAAGTCCTCCTCATTTGGGTTCATTTCTCATGATTCTTATTGCAATCTGATATTTTATTTTTATTTATAAGCCTATTCCCTTGTACCCTAACAAGAATATTATATCTACTGATCAAGGAGATGCTCCTTGAAATGTTGACTGAATAAATAACTAAATTATAGTTCACGAGGAAAAAGGACACTAAATGGCTGAACAGTAAGATAATAAGAAGTCGCATGCCTGGCAGATGTTTATTTACAACTTACAAATAGCTTAATGTCCATGTTTTTCCCCTAGTTGGGGACCAATTTAGAAAATAACTCATGCTGCCCGGGGAGTAGACTCATTTTCAAGGCTTTTGCTATCACCCTTATCTTTCCCTCTCAGGGTGACCAACTCATGTAACTCCAAGAAATTGTCATAATTTTGTGTGTCCAAAGTGATCAAATATCTGGAAGTTCACAAGATTCAGCCTGTGTACATAATGAATTCTAAATAACACAGTAAGTGGTCTGTATAGTTATAGTTATTCTTTACTGCATAACAAATTATAACAAACAGTAGCTTTATCTAGACCCTGTTTCTTCTCTCACTGTTTCTCTAGGGTAGATGCACAGACACAGACACAGCAGAGCTGGATGCTTAGTTACTTTTACATTTCTGTGACCAAAACACCTGATTAGCACAACTTTGACAGTAAAAGGTTTATTGGCTAGCAATTTTCAAGATTTCAAAGGTTAAGTCCATGGTTAATCAACTCCAATAAAACACTTGGTGGTAGAGTTTTAGGGTACAGTGGAGGAGTAAAAGCTGCTCTTATCCTTGAGAAAGAGAGAAAAAGGAGAGAAGGCCAGGGACAGATACAGTCCCAAGGCCACTCTCCAGTGAGCCACTTCCTCCAACCATGCCCCCATCTCAGTCTTTGAGCCTGGTGTCTGCATTGTCTAAACTATGAGCTTTTCTGAGGCATATCCAAATCGTGACAATGGGTTCTCTTCCTAAGCTCTTATGGGCATAGATTAATATTAATTGGGCTGAGTTTTTTATCTGGAGCTCAGAATCCTCTCCCATTTCATGTGAATCTGTATTTGATTACTAACCCAGTTATTTTTACCATGTTAGTTAAGGAACCGTTTTGGATATATCATTCACGTTGAAAGGACTTTGTCTGATTAAAATAGATTATACTCTGTTATTTAACTGACAAAAGACATGTAAGTAGTATCCATTAATAAATAATGCCCTGAGATATATTCCAGTAGTAATTATTTGCTATTTAATGACATTGAATATTTAATAAAGATACTGGGAAAGCCAAATGAGTCATTTCAAAGAATATCTGAATTTCTCTAGGCAAAAGATATGACTAGGATAAAATCTTTAGTATTATCTGGTAGACAGTCTTATTCCATAAATCTCAATAATTGTGCTTTCCTCTACCTACTTAGAGTCTTGCATAAAAATTAAAATTTCCCATACTTTACAGATGGTAAAAAGCTGAATTAATGGCTACTCACTAAATGTCATGTGGTCTTTTTCACAGAGGCAATGTGTATTTATATAAACTTATATGTCGTGAATACTAGCCTGAAGTGTATGTTAATAAAGATGTTTGTAAGTAAAGGTATGTTGCTTTAAGTATCTGGCAGAAAAAAAATACCAAAAATTATGGTGCTTCAGGTTAACTTATTTTTTGGCATTATACATGAAACATGTAGAAAGAAACAGATTCTTTAGTAAGGATTGCTATATCTCAACTATAGAAGTAATTTAGTGTTGATTTTTTACATAAGTATTCAGAAAGACATTCAAATGCGAAACAAATTTAGTTGTTAAAATGTGCAAAATATTATAGGGAATTGAAATCATTAGTTTTCTGTAGAAACATAGAATTTTCTCCTGTGTCATAAAAACATACTAGAAAAAAAGATTAACCATTTCATTTTGTTTCACTTCATTTTCCTTCCTTCTTCCTTTCTTCCTTAATTTCTTCTTCATAAATATTTTTTGAGCCTCTACTTGTACTACGTTCCGGGGGTCTGGGATGTAATAAATAAAACTGACATGATCCATACCATTATGTAGTTCATAATGTGTTGTGTAAGATAGATAAAAACAATAAATATGCAATATTGGAAATAAATAAGAGAAATGTAAGGAGAATGGGATGACTTAGGTTGATAATATATATATACAAAAAAAAAAGATGCCTGTTAGAGCCTTCTGGGGATCCAGTTAAGAACACATTAGTCCTTTTTTAATGTACTGAGTATGAGAAAGGTAAGGTCCCTCTCTTGCCTACAGCAGGGCTGATGATTTCTCTCTTCCCTGCTTCTGAGGCCCCTCTTTTCTCACTCTAATTCGCAAAGAAGTCTTCAATTTGTGGAGGACCAAAGTCACTGTGCACCGTGGTCCAAAATGAGTTGGTGAGGCTCTTCGAGTTTCTGCAGTGAGATATAATGGATCGAGGAAAACAATAAAACATGTTTTCATGGGGAAAGGGAGAAGGAGAGGATGCAGGAGCTGTTTGAAAGACTACAGCTCACAGTAGCTGGTAGGACTGTGCGAAGGGTATTACAGGTGTGCACTTGGAATGGGCCCTGGAGGAATCAAGGAAAAGAATGAAGGTAAAAGGATCTCAGGATAAATCCCCACACTTCTCCCAGGAGCCCACTGATGACAACTGACTGATCACAAAATTACATGCCTGCTAATAACCATGAAGCATAAAAGGGCTGTACATGTGAGCTCATGCTAATGGAATTCACTTAATAAGGTTCCCCTCAGGACTAGTCATGTTTTAAAATTTTCATTAACATGGAAAAAGCACCAGGGTTAGTTTACTACAGGAAGTGAGTTTTGATTTCTGGTTCTTTGGTTCATATTCCTGCTCTTGGACAGCGTCTCCCTTTAGTTTATATTACTGAGCCTTTCAATGTTCATGGCTACTGTTTTTCATGGTAGGGTGTACCTTTCATCAGTTTAAACAAATACAATTGTGCTTGGCTGTATTTGCTCTAATTTTTATCATGTCTCTTTAATTTTATGTGTTCCTAATTTATTATTAATGTCATCATTGTTGCAGGACTATTTTTGATTACTTATGTTTTCTCAAAATAATAACTGAAAGTTTTGCATTCTGATATGAGTTTGAGTGTCTTTAAGTCATGTGTTTATGTGTGTGTATATGCGTTACTGAGAACTGAACCCAGGGACATTCTATCTCCAAGCTTCACTCCCAGCCCTTTTTATTTTCTGTTTTGAAACACGGTCTTGCTATGTTCCCGAGAATCTCAATATTGCTGAAGCTGGCCTTGAATGTACAATATTCCTGTCTATGCCTCCAAAGTACAGGAATTACAGGTATGCACCATTACATCTGGAAAATTTTTTAAGCTTTAATATTAAGTTTAAATTAAAACAAGTCTAATATTTTATATCATAATGCACTTGATCATTTTATGTTATTCAATTTTTCTTCTCATTTACATATTTTTCTTCTTTTGCCTTTTTCTATATCACTTATCTTTTAACCCCTGCTTTACTACTATGCTCATCAGTTAATTTATCTTTTTTTTAATGCTCTTGTAGTAAAGGTAGTATGACTTTTTGTGTGAAATAGGCTAATTTTGTTAGATTTTTATAGAAATTTTGTTTCATATATAGAGACAAAGAAACTAACTGAATATGATATAATGTTTCATTCCCAAATAAAGTATAAATCAGAATTTTTGAAGCTTAATCTTTGAGGATAAGATATTTTTACTCAGTGACTTTTATTCAAGACATTGGGTATGGCAGCATTTGACTTAAATGTGAAGATAAAAGCCAGGCACAGTGGTGTGCACACCTGCAATCCCAGTACTTGGGAGGCTGAGACAGGAGGATTGCAGTTTCATAGTCTCGGCAACCTAGTGAGGCCCTAAATCCCCAGTACCAAAAAATTAAAAATATAAATAATAAATAAAAACAAAAAAGCTGGGGAGTATATTTCAGAGGTAGAATGCCCCTAGGTTCAATCTCCAGTATCAAAAATTTAAAAATATGATAATATGGGAAACATGGCAGATGATGCGGACCAGCAACAAACTACCAATACCGCAGAGGAGTCCTGGATCTCATCAGGCTCAGCCTGGACAAGCGAATTTATGTGACAATAAGAAATGACCAAGAACTTCGAGGCAGATCACATGCTTATGATCAACACTTAAATATGATATTGGGCCAGGCACGGTGGCACACGCTTGTAATCCCCGCCCTTGGGAAGCGGAGACAGGAAGATGGCGCAGGTCCGAAGCCAGCCGTGCTGGCTTAAGAGATCCTGTTTCCAAATAAAAATATAAAAACATAGGTCTGGGAGTTTAGCCCAGAAGTAGAAGGGTTTCCAGGAACCACAGTACCACCAAAAAAACAAAAATAAAATAAAATAAATAAATATGATATTGGGAGATGTGGAAGAAACTGTAACTACTATAGAAACTGATGAAGAGACATATGAAGAGATACCCAAATCCACAAAATGGAATATTCCAATGCTATTTGTCCAGGGAGATGGTGTATTAGTTGCCTCTCCAATGAGAGTTGGCTGATCAGCAACAAAGATTTTATCCTGTGTGGAAAATAGGGAACTGTCCAGTTGCCTCTTTAACTGTGCAAAGCATCCAAAGGGAAGCCTTGTACGTGTTTTGATATTAGAAGTGATGCAAGAATTCTTCCACCCCCGAAATGAATTGATTCACAAATAGCTTCCAGGTTCTGAAGCTAAATGGCGTTTTGTTTTTCTCCGGCCATTCCAATAGACGTTCTCATCAAGATTATGAGCTTTTTCAAAAGTTGCTTTTCTTCAGTGTTCTTGCAGACAAGTTCTGTTTAAATTAAATTTGATGTTTCCTTTTTGATTTAAAAATATGATAATATGAATTACTCTTAAATATGTTGCCACCTCTCCTGTAGCTCCTAACACATTTTTTTATTGTTCTAGGAACTGTTATATGACATGCTCATCTATTTTCATCCTTAAAATTGGCCTGATTTTCCATGTAATTCCCTGAGAATGCGCTTTGTTTTGTGCTTCTAGAACCTGTGCTTTTAATATATACGACCTTTTAGTTATTGCTAAGCGGCAATATGAGACATGCATTAAAGAAATGATGAATTAGATATAGGTTATTGTGTATATATTCTTTTCTTCTTGACAGCTCACAGTCGTGGATACAATTTTCTGCAGTTTTTAAAAAATAGGTCCATTTAAAAATGGGACTGCGTTCATCATCGGTGCCACGGGTGGCGGTGGAGTGTGACGGGCGGCTGTTAACTCTGGCAACTTGTCATGTACCAGCTGTTTTCTCACAACTCAAAGAGCTCACGGGCAAATTCTGAGCTGAGACAATTAGATGATAAAGAGAATCATATAGAAATAACTAACAGCTCGAACCAATAGGCCTTCACTTTTCAGCGTCAATCAGGCGCATCCTCTTGGGGAACTGATCGTCAGAGGAGTAATGAAAACTTCTTTTCCTTTAGTATCTTCAAAGGGGAAAAAAAACCCGACAGACTGCAATTTTTCATGATGGCCTCTAGACTTGATACAAATGTTTTACTTATATTTCAGTTTTCTTTCAAAATTTTAACCAGAATGTCACAGAAAACGGCACAAGATTATTTCAGAAATATTTCTCTAAATATAATTCCCCAAGAGAAATATTTAATTTATCATAGTTAAAATAATTTTTTTAAAATTTTACGGTTAGTACATAAAAATGGACAGAAGTATACTTAGACCTCACATTTCTAATAAAATTTTTGCTGTTGTTATTGTTGTTTCTTTTGGAGGGGCAGGGAGTATCTTCAGCTATAGCCCCCAATCTTTTTTCTTTAATTCTTTATTTTGTAACAGCATCTCACTAAGTTGATGAGCCTTACTCAGTTGTTGAGGCTGCTCTGTAGCTTGCAGTCCTTCTGTTTTAGTCCCTCACATACTGGGATGAGAGTTGTGAGCCATCACACAAAATTTATATAGTAATAAAAATTGTATGTATCACTTCAGTGACTATGAAGAATTTTCTAGCTCTTTTCCTTACTTAAGTCTTTGAAACAGATCAACTCAAGATCATTTGGTGGAGTCAAATGATCTTTGGGAGCCAATCCCAAACTGATCTGCTGAGAGTGGGAGCCATGCTTAGCAGCTAGAAGAAAGAAGGTCAAGGAACAAGGAGAAAGCTTTTGCTACCCACGGAAGAATTCTCCCACCTACAGTGGTGTTTTAGGGGACTTGGGACCACTCTGGCTATGCGATTGGATTGGACACTTTCTGGTAAGATGGTCTTTGTTGGGTCCCTCCACTTTTTCAAGGTTTTCCCTATTTTCAGGATTCTGGCATGACTATCAAAGTGGTCATCTGAGGGCAGAGCAACCCTGGCTCTTTCCTTAACAAACACGAGGGCCTGGCACAGTCTGAGGGCAAATGTGTGGAGAGAAGAAGAAACGTTAGATCAGGTGGGGGACAAGGCAAAAGGTGATTTCTCAAGCTCTGGAGTGAAATGTGTCAGGGTCTAAATCCCAAGTCCTTTCCACCAGCCCACGTATATTGAAGAGTTAGCTCAATGTTCTAAGTCTGAGACTACTTGTCCAATAAATGAGCAGAGTATACCTCCCCTTGATGTCATTATAGCAATCAGATAAGGTGATTTTTATGGAATTATTAATAGAGTCTGTCAGAAACCCCTTAATAAGCATATATTGTGATTTTGAATAGTTCTAGTTTTGACTACCATCATCACCATCATTTCTCAAAATAAATATTCCTCAAGAGAAATACCTAGATTATCACAGTCACAATATAGAATTATTTTGTAGTACAACTTCCAACTACAGCAAATATATTTTAATTTTCATTTCTACCAGGAAATTTCTTGAATTCCTTCCCTTTCCAGGTGGAACCATATGGACCTGTATTTTCCCTATTCTCTAAGTCAGCACCGACCCACTAAGTGTAAAGGCTGGATTTTATCTGTGTGACCCCATCATACACAGCATGGTGCTTTAATGTACCAAGCTCTCAGTAGCAGAGACCAGTATCATCTGTGGACTTTAGTTGCAACCAACTAGTTGCAACTAGTTGTTTAGTTAGGATGTGACTTCATACTGGGCTTTTGTGTTTCTTCATATAGTTGCAAGACCATTACTTGAAATTTGAAATATTTTATTATAAGCTCAAAACAATGCTTATGGATCATAATGGATCACTATGACTTAGATATTAATTTTAATGATGACGAGTTAGTTGGACCTCAGAATTTTGAAACTAACTTTCTATCTGAAAAAGTTAAAAAATCCCATTGCATATTACTTATTATAAATTTGAGAATA
Source organism: Muscardinus avellanarius (assembly GCF_963383645.1). NCBI lineage: Eukaryota > Metazoa > Chordata > Mammalia > Rodentia > Gliridae > Muscardinus > Muscardinus avellanarius. The sequence continues at coordinate 13,445,305 of NC_137787.1, read as the reverse complement.
TGTTTATGATAAAATATTCATGGAAAAAAGATCATAGAGTTATTCATGAAGCATCCAGTATGTAAAAAACAAAACCAAACATAAATACAGAAACATCCTCTACTGAGCTAGTCCCTGATAAGAATCTACTGCAAGCTTATAATGGTGAAGGCACAATGGACTTTGTTTACCTCTTGAATCATGATACTGTGTTTTCAAGGATTTGGAGCATCATGACATGACTTCATGAGGAATAGGTTGCTCCAGGTCTGGTGTGGTGCTACATGCCCATAATCCCAGTACTTGGGAGACTGAGAAAGGAGGTTCATGAATCCTGTAGCTTAGCAGGACCATCAGTAACCTAGTGAGACCTGTTTCAAAATAAAAGATAAAAAAAGGCTGTAGATGTAGTTTGGGGGTAGAATGCTTCTGAGTTCAATTACCATTACCACCCCCCAAAAAAGAAATAAAGAATAGGTTGCTCCAAAAATGTAACCAGGATTCATGGAACTTATCTAGACTAATTTCAATTCCTCATTTGCAGTGAAAATTATTAAGAAATGGCACATACCTCTGAATATCTAGAATTAGACTAAAGGGAAAAAGTAAATTCCATGTATAAAAGGACCCAAGTAAATCACTCCTGAAGTATATAAAGCAACCACGGAACTGGTCAAAAATATGAAAAAAGATCTTAACTTTTGCTGATTAAAACCCCAGCATAAGAAAGAATAGAAAGCCCTACATTGCAGCACAGCTATTGTTCCCAGCTGAAGGTTTACGAACCAAAGGGAATTCTGCTAAGGGAGAGGTAGTCTTGAAAGTCAGGCTTCAGAAATACTTCAAAGTAATGGCTCAAAGATAATGAAAACTCTATCAATGATTTTATTTTGTGGTAATTCCTCAATGATGAGGGGATGGTAATAGAGTTTTATGTCATAATGTTGTGATACCACAGAATAACACTCCAGCCAGCAACACAATTGGAAAAGTGTTGAACAGCCAGTGCCAAATAGATTTCTACTTTACTTCTCGTTTTCTAGCCCATTCTTCATGGAATACAGTGTCTTAAAGATTTATAGAATGCTAAATATGCATGATATCTAATCCAATGGCCTTTCCTCCATTTCTTAACAGAAAAGACAACATAACATCAGAATATATTGCTCAAAATATTTATTCCACATTTTAGGATGTGAATATTGAAAGCCCAAATCAAATTATTTGCAGCAGCTCCAACAAAAGTTTAAGAGTAAACACAAAGCTCAAGAGGAAGGTGAGCCTCAGGAACAGTTTCCTTCAGGAGCTGAAACACTGTCACACACACACACACACACACACACACACACACACACACCCTTGATTTTCTACACATCTGCAATCCCAACTCTTCCTTCCCACATTGAGCTTCAATGAAATTGCAGTAGTTTATCTTTCATACTCTTAAGCTTCATACTGAGAAGGAAAAAGATCTTTTATGTGACCATCTACTCCTGGCTTTCACAAAAGCTCAGAGAGCTGCTTCAACTAGACTGATGTGAATGGAGCCCCAAATTCAGACCCAGTCACTGTGGCCAGGGGAATCTGAAGCCATCATTGGCTTAGATTTCACATTCTAGTGGTTTTACACTCTTTTTATGGTTAATTTTAATTGACAGAATGTATAGGGTATGGTATGCTATTTCAATACATGTATATAATGTGTAATTATCAAATCAAGGCAATTAGAATATTCATCACCTCAAACATTACCATTTCTTAATGATATAAACATTCAAAATACTTTCTTCTAGCTAATTGGAATATACAATAAATTATTGCTAACAAGAATCACCCCATTGAGCTATAGATAACTAGAATATCTTATCCATATCTCTGTGTGACCTTCTACCCAGTAACAAAGCTCTTCTATGCCTCTACCCATCCTGCCCTCTGATAAGTACTATCCACTCTCTTTCTGTGAGATCAATTTATAGCTTATACTATGAGAGAAATTTGTCTTTCCAAGCCTGGATTATTCTATCTCACTTAATATAGTGTCTTCTAGGTGTGTGTGTGTGTGTGTGTGTGTGTGTGTCTGTGTGTGTGTTTGTCTGTTTGTGTGTGTGTCCGTGTGTGTGTTTGTTTGTGTGTGTATGCACACCACATGTTTTTATCTATTCATTTGTGGATAGATTTTTTTGGTCTACTCCAAAGCTTGCCTATTGTCAATAGTTCAAGAACAAATATGGGGCTTGAGGCTTCCCTTTGACATTTGCCAAGTATTAAAATTTATGGGTCAAATGGTGGCTCTATATTTAGTTTTTTTTAAAGGAATCTTTACACTCTTTACCATAGTGGCTATAAAAGTTTACATTCCTGAGAGTAGAGAAGGAGGGACCTTCACATAAAAATAAGGAAGAGACTACCAGGAGAAAAGATACATAACCTGAGAGAATAAACAACTATTGTGAACACCTGATCCAGAGAATGTCCCAGAAGTTTTATGTTCCTTCCATTAAAATATTATACCCCTTAGGTCATCATATCAAAAACATGTATAATCTGCCAAAACTGGTGGTGCATACCTGTAATCCCAGTACTTGGGAGGCTGAGACAGGAGGATTGAAGGCTTTGATTAGCAATGTAGCAAGCTTTTCAGCAACTTAGTGAGACTATTTTAAAGGAAAAAAAAAAAAAAGAACTGTGGGTGTAGGCATTGAGGTGTGTGTGTGTGTGTGTGTGTGTGTGTGTGTGTGTGTGTGTTCTATGGTAGGTGAGAGTTATTATCCTCTCATATTCAGTACCCTCTTGACAAGAGGTCTGTGCTCAAATAGATAATTATGGGCTTACCTTTGGAGCAGATATAACACTTCTTTTGTCGTACTGGGAATGGAACCAAGTGGCATTCTACCTCCGAGCTATACACTCAACCCTAATTTTTAATTCTTTATTTTGAAACGAGTCTCACTGAGTTGCAAAGGCCCTCACTAAGTAGCTGAGGCTGTCCATAAACCACAATCCTCCTGTCTCAGCCTCTCAAATGCTAGGATTACAAGAGTGTGCCGCCACACCTGACAACACATAGCACTTTGAAGAGAAGCTTCAAGGGCCAGCACTGGTTTACCAAAGTGTTCTCTTTTTCTTGTGATTACAACTAGAAATTCTTCAGGTGGCAGTTTTCTCCACTGGCCTGGTTACCCTAAGTGAAGATAAGATGGGGCAAAACCACAGGCATCTGTGAATTAGGAATTGGTATGAGTCCATTGGGCATCACTTATATAATTTTCTAAAAAAAAATCACCAACTTCATTTGTCTCTTTGTAATGTAACCCAAGGAGAATCCTCTCTATTGATTTTCCAATCTCATCTTTCTTAAGCAAAGTTTAGGCAAATCAAGGACCATTTAAGTTGAATATAATATTTTTATTTGATGAAATTAAATCACTTACATTTTTCTCTATCCTCAATGTGGCACATGCAATATACTTGCTGTGTGACACTGAACACACTTTTATATAATTTGATTTTATATTCTTTCTTTGTGAAGCACTGTGTTTGATTACTGGGTGGCTCCTAAAATCACTTTGTCAAGGAATATCTCTGGTTTCTTGCATTCATGTTCTGCTTTCCCTCCTAGCACTTTCTGTATTTTATAATTTTGCATCCCATCAGTGTTGCTATCTAAAATCTCTCTTCATGCTAGAGTATAAACTTAATGAGGGCAGGGGTTATCTCTGTTCTTTCAATGTGATCTACCCAATGTTTTGCAGAATACCTCAGAGGTTGCAGAATGAATAATGTTATTTGTTTTCTTACAAATGTATGTACCTTTGGTTTGAGTAAAACATTGTCTAGACGAATAGTGTGGAGCAGGCATTACTTCACCTTTGTTCAAATTAAAATGTGTATGTGTATGTCCATGGATAGTGTGTGACATATTCCATAAATGCATACTTACAATGAAGCAAAGAGAAACATCTTTTTGGTGTCGATACTAAAATATCATTATACCTTGGAGCTATACATTCAGCCCTATGTGTATACCTATGTGCTATACACTCATACCTATGAGCTATACACTCTGTAACTATGAAATTACAATGAAGCAGGGCATGGTGGCACAGGTTTGTAATCCCCCCGTGCTTGGGAGGTGGAGATAGGAGGATCGCGCAGGTTCGAAGCCAGCCGTGCTGGCTTAAGAGATCCTGTTTCCAAATAAAAATATAAAAATAGGTCTGGGAATGTAGCCCGGAGGTAGAAGGGCTTCCAGGAACCCCAGTACCACAAAAATAAGTAAGTAAATAAATAAATAAATAATAATAAAGAAAAAGAAAAACACTGTTTAACTTACAGGCCCAGCATGTAGCAAAGTATATAAAGGTTTATGAGTTACATAGATGATGGTCAGTCTTCAGCGATGTGGTACACTGGCTGTTAGAAAAAAATTTTTTAACTCAACACTAATGTGGAACAAACTAGCAATAATTGAATTCTTCAGCAGTTCTGACTTCTGCCTCTAGATGTCTCACCTAGAATTCCCATTGCAGATGATATTCTGATGCAATCCCCCAACTATAGAGGCTTGGCTGAAATGTCATCTTGGGACTAAGAGTAAACCACGTGAATTTAACTGCAGTTAGATCAAAACATTCCATCGGTATTTTTTTTTAACATTCTGGAAAATGCAAATAACAGATGGTGGGAGAATAGGCAGATTTATGAGAAAAATGATTTTGTATTAGTCATTCTGATGAGCCCCATCCCAAGGAGCCCTGCCTTTTTGGCTCTGATGAAGTTTCCAGGTGTAACCCTTGATATTGGGAAAGTGATATTTAAGATAATGGTCATCAGCCCATCTCAACAGCTTTTTCTTTCCACTTCAAAGATAATTTATATCATTTATATCCTGGTAAGTGAAGTATGGAGTTCAACATATGAATGTATTTCTTCAGAACGTGGTTTAGGTAGGAAAATTAGTGGTGATTTATCCTAGGAAAAAATGATTCTACTAGTTAAACTAGAAACAAAAGTAATGTTACTTCTTGAGAGGATAAGAAACATTTTGGCAAGGGGCAAAAATAGGAGTTTATTAAGATTTTCAGCATACATAATAAGAAGTAATCCCTTCATAAATATTCATAATACTAAGTTTTGCACTATATTACATTGAATAATATATATGCATATACTCTGATATTTCATACATATGAAACATATGAAAAATACAGATGACTTAAAATTGTTTTTGAAATAATATTCCAATTCAGATGTTATTCAAACTACCTCAAAATGTTATAGAATATAGATATTTGGATATGAAGCTGAATGCTTCTATCAAAAAAATCTGCATTTCACTAAAATGGAGAAAGAAGTATATCAGGGTGTGGTGGAATAAATCTATAATTTCAGCCACTAGGGAGCCTTAGGTAGGAAGATTACAAATTCAACGATGGCTTTGGTAGTGTAGGAAAATCTTGTCAGAAGTTTAAAAAAAAAGGGCTGGGGATCAAGCTTAGTGGTAGAGTATTTCTGGCTCCCATTTCCAGTAATAAAAAGAAAAAGTATATTCCCTGAAATGATTCTGGCAAAAGTATACAATTAATATTTATGTGTCTAAAACAATAAACAAGCCGGGCGTGGCGGCGCACGCTTGTAATCCCCGCGCTTGGGAGGCAGAGACAGGAGGATCGCGCAGGTTTGAAGCCAGCTGCAGGCGCGCTGGCTTAGGAGACCCTGTTTCCAAATAAAAATGTAAAAATAGGTCTGGGAGTATAGCCCAGAGGTAAAAGGGCTTCCAGGAACCCCAGTACCACCAAAAATAAATAAATAAATAAATAAATAAATAAATAAATAAATAAATAAACAAACAAACAATATATGAAGAAAGTATAAAAAATCTGCTTATTTATTAAAAACAAAGTTGTATTTTTTGTAAATTTTTAATGTATTAAACTTACGTGTCTATGCCATTTAAATTTCTTTTGTTTTAAAAGACTCTTGCCAATCATTTTAATTTAGGTTCAAGTCAGGAACCAATAAAGCTAGTCAGATGGTGATTACAAGCTACACACCCAGCCCTAATTTTTATTTATTTTTTATTTTTTATTTTAAAACGGGGTCTCACTGAGTGGCAAAGGCCCTCACTATGTAGCTGAGGCTATCTGTGAACCCATATCCTCCTGTCACAACCTCCCAAATTGCTGGAGTTACAAGTGTGCGCCACCATGCCCAGCTTTTGGGAAATATTTTGACCCTGTTACTTTTGTGACTTTATTATCATTTAGTTTTTTTATCTTTAATCAAACAATAAAATATGCTTTTAAGATTATTACATTGATGACTGATAAATGCCACTGAATTTTGGTAAGTTTACCTGGGTTGTCAAAAAACAGAGAAAACAAATTGGAGCGGATGCAGAGTTGATCATCTGGCTTTGGAAGCTTACGAAGGCTGTATAGATTCCATTCTACCAGTCAACCAGGTGTCATATCAAGTTTCTGCTAGAAGCAAACAGGTCTTTCAAATGAGGTAACAGAAAGGTTTTAATAGGGATGCTTGTCTTTAAAATGCCGTGGACAGGCTTTAAAGAAGCTGTAAGGGACAGTGAGCACACACAGGCCCACAGGGCAACAATTCTGCAGAACTGTGAGCAGCCCAGGCTGGGCTTCCGGAGTGTGGAGAAGCCGAGTGTGTGCACGGGGCTGCCGGGAAGCAGGGTGGCTTGTCCTTCTGGTGAAGAGGACTCTGTGAGGATAGGTCACACTCTGGCCACATCTTCCCCAATGCGGTCAGCGGCCTGTGCGGCCCATTGGTCAAACCCACCAGGAAGCCAGAGGGCAGGGAAGCCCAGTGACACTGTCTCTGGATCCCAGCCTTCTGCCACAGAGAGTGGGCGTGGGCGAGAAGGTGGAGGACATCCTGATAAATTCAGGAATTAAAAGTTATTAAGACAATCTCTTTAGCGTCCTATTGGGAAAAAAAAGAAAAAGGCCTCTTAAACAGCAAAACCCATGAAGTTCTATTTCCTTTTGAGAACATTTTTCAAAATTCAAGTTACTAATGCAATCACATTTCTGAAGATCATGAAAACACCTGATGCTACCTTTCCAAATGTCATTAGATGAAAACGTCATTCTAATTATTTAATGACAATAGAGGTGTTTCTTGGGTTTTGCATGGTGATATGGGACACAGCAGGCATTTTGAAATGTATTGGGAGTAATAAAAAAAAGGATGAATGAAGAAAGAAGTCTATGTACCGGTTTTATCACTGACCATTTTGCTCTAGTTCATTTTAGGACATAGAACAAACAGATAGTTAGATTTTTATAGTACTAAAAGTTCATTCCCCACCCCAAACAAAACAAAGCTAAGAAGATTTAATAATGTTAACATATAGAGAACAATAGAATAATCCATGGTCTCGATTTCTCCTCAGGAACAGATAATTATGATCATATTTATTTTATTTGTTTCACTGTTTTGGTGTGCCTTTCTTATCCCCCAGATTAAAATATAGAAACATTCTGAGATTTCTCATACAAAGTAACAACACTTGATCATAACTAGGCTACAAATTAATAATATCTACTAACTTTTGTTAAATGAATTCCCTTGTTGGCCTCTATTTTAAATCTAAAGTTAAAAAATAAAAGAACAAGAAAATCTTTCCAGTTTTTTAATGTTTTTAATGCCAATATTTACACACACACACACACACACACACACACACACTTTTATACAAACTTCATTTGGCTGAGATCAAGATTCCTGCTCTATTGAGACCAACGTTTTTAGCAAAAGTAACTCTTTACCATTCAACCGGACAGACATTAAATATATATATATTTCAAATATTTAGTACAATTTGGCCATGCAGCCCAACTGGCAAACCCTTCAGAAGGAGGGTCACTATGTCATGTTGGCATGAAAACAGAGTCTGTGCTAATAAGTAGAGAGAAAAATAAAAGTTCTCTTAAGGTCAAGGGCAACAGCTGAGCAGCTCTGGGGATACCTGCTTCAAAGGATCCAGTGTCTCGTGTTTATAGATAAAATGCTGGTTTCTAGGAGGGGGAGGATGGTCACAGGAACAAATATCCCTGACACCCAAACAAAATAATCCCAAATAAAATGGATGATGTAGTCGATAGTAAAAAGGGAGATAACTATTCATGGGGAAAATGCATGACCTCACCCTTTTAGAATAACCAGTGATTCATCAGCATTTTCTAGCTTGCTTGCTTTGAATCTCCAAACTTGGTCCCTTTCTCTTTTGGCCTCAAGTTTAGCTCACTGAAAACAAGGTGTTAGGTTTTGGCAAAGACGTTCAGATTTAAGGAGGCTCGTGGTTTGTGGCAGTATTTCTTGTAAACAATTTAGAAGCAAGATCTTTTCAACTGACACATGCTTCTCAAAAGCTAAATATACTTGTTACTTTATTTTTTTTTTCCATTTCTGGTCTCAGAAAAAACTGCCTATTAACACAGCTGAAACAGAAGTCTGTGAGCATGAAGAAAATGTTATAGGAATGATCCATGGAAATGTATTTACAAGCAGGAGAAACTGGCTAAAAATATCATGACGAGCAGGCTAAGTTATAGTTTTCAATTGCGGTGCTTGTGAAAAAACCTACAAGTGCTATCAGTCCATCTCCTTTTTATGAAAAGGCACCATAATTTAATCAAGTCCATGTGAAACCACTGCCTCAAAATTGCAACCAAATTGTTTGTGCAGTGTTATGTATCTAAGGAAACAAATGTGGAGTTCTAGAATTACAATATTAGTTTCTTTTGAGCCATGTGCACTTCAAAGATCTGTTCAGAACCTAGCCATTCTATGTTACCCTGGAGCCAATGGCTGCCTGGGTGGGAGCTGCAGGCCTCTGTAGCTCCGTCTCCTTACCTTTTGTGTGTCTTGTGATTTGGAGAACTGGCAAAGTGGGGGGGGGGGTAAAAAGAGCAAATTCCTATTGTTTCATTAGGCTCTTTCTACCAGATGTCTACCACTTAAAACAGAGGATAAAGCTGGACGTGGTGATGTAGACCTGTGATCCTAGCACTTGGGAGGCTGAGACAGAAAAGTGGCAGGTTCTAAGCCAGTCTCAGCATCTTAGTGAGACCTTGTTTCAAAATTAAAAACTAAAGCCAGGTGTGGTGGCGCACGCTTGTAATCCCTGCGCTTGGGAGGCAGAGACAGGAGGATCATGCAGGTTTGAAGCCAGTCTCAGCTACTTAGTGAGGCTTTCAGCAACTTGGTGAGACCCTGTTTCCAAATAAAATGTAAAAAAGGTCTGGGAGTATAGCCCAGAGGTAAAAAGCCTCTGGGTTCCACCTCCAGTACCACCAAAAAAAAAAAATTATATATATATATATATATATATATATATATATATATATATATAGTCTGAGAGTGTATCCCAGAGGTAGACGAGTTTCCAGGAACCCAAGTACCACCAATATATATATATATATATATATATATATATATATATATATATATACAACTAAAATAAAATAAAACTGGGGATGTAGCTCAGAGGTAGCATGCCTTTGGGTTTAATCCCCAGTACAACAAAATAAAATAAAACAAAACAAGAGAGGATGATAAAGCACTACGAGTGAGAACCAGGTCTTGGCCAATTGCTGCGGTCTAAGAAACTACCAGTGATTCCCAGCACCAGAATCACTGATTCCCAGACCAGTGTCCTGGTCTATAAACTGCTCCTTCCCAGGTCCCTCCCCCTGGGACTCAGCAGGGCTGCTCCTGAGTTCTAAATTTGCTACTAGAGACCCCTGGAGACCTAGGGCCACACTTTAAGGAACCCAGCACTATGGCTACCTATATCTGAAACCTTATTTTTAGAAATGCAAGGTGGCCAGCTTGTTTTTATCTGTGCTCTCTGGACAGTTTCTAGAAGGAAACATTTCCCCGCTGTTCGGACACAGTAGGTGCAGCCTGGTTCTCAGAGCTTCAGGTGCCCTCTCCACGCTGCCCATTAGCAAGCAGGGTTCTAGCGGCGTGGTTGGGGATGGCTTAAAACGGCAGACGAATATTACTCCCTCATTTGACAGGCCCGATGGCCCCAGTACAGATGGAAATCTGGTCACAAGCATCACTGACCCCCGCCATGGAGCCAGGGTGAGGGACAAACTCCGCTTGGTGTCCCCTCACACGTTCTGAACAACTACCAGTGGTGGGGGTGCAGGAGTTGGCATAAGTCCCATCTTATTTCAGAGGTGGCTGTGCATGCCTACACCATCTGGGTGGCTGGAAGACCTGGGGCCACCCACATTTCTGCCTGGCTCCTGGCCTCCGTGCTGCTGGCTGGGCAGGGGAAGCATTTTGTTTGGACTTTGAGAGCTATTCTTTCTGCTTATTTGCACTTCTGTCATTCTGGACTCTGATAATAAACCCCATCTGATTCAGATAGCTTATGTTTTATTCCATCAGCTTGCAGTCATTTACACAAGTGGGCTGAGTGTAAATATCTTTAGCTCTTTCTCTGGGATGGTTTGACCAAGCCAATTGCAAGCTACTGCTGCAGGGTGTAGTGGTGCATGCCTATAATTCCGGTCTTTGTGAAGCTGAGGCAAGAGGGTTACAGGTTTGAGGACAGTCTCAGCAACTTGGTGAGGGCTTTATTAGCAATTCAGACCTTGTTTCGAAATAAAATAGGGCTACGGATGTAGCTCAGAGGTAAAATGCCCCTGGGTTCAGTCTCTAGTACCACACAGAAAATAATAAATAAATAAATAAATAAATAAATAAATAAAGCCAAGCTATTTATATTTTAGAGACTATTTTATCGGGGCCTCAAATCTTACATCATTTATAGAGCAGATAAATGTAAAGGCTTGCTGGGCGTGGTGGCACATGTTTGTAACCCCAGCATTCGGGAGGCTGATACTAGAGGATTGTGGTGCATGGACAGCCTCAGCTACTTAGTGAGGCCCTCTGCAACTCAGTGAGACCCTGTTTCAAAATTAAGAATAAAAAATAGGGCACGGGGTGTAGCTCGAGGTCGAATGCCCCTGGGTCCCATCCCACACCTGCAAAAAAAAAAAAAAAAAAAAAAAGTAAAGACTCAATTCATTATTTATTAGCTAAATACTAGTATTTTAAATCAATTTAATTTTAGATATAATTTATATAAATGATAATAAATTTATAAAAATTATAATACATATATAATAAAATTTCTATATAAAATGTATAGATCAATGTTTCTTTAAATTAATTAATTAATTAATTTATTTATTTATTTATTTATTTTGGTGGTACTGGGGTTCCTGGAAACTCTTCTACCCCCGGGCTACACTCCCAGACCCATTTTATATTTTTATTTGGAAACAGGGTCTCTAAGCCAGCGAGGCTGGCTTCGAACCTGTGCTATCCTCCTGTCTCCACCTCCCAAGCATGGGGATTACAAGCGTGCACCACTACGCCCGGCCAAATAGATATTTTTAAAGATAATTTTATCTTGAGGAAAAGGTAGAGATATTTCTCATATACTCCCTCAATTATAACTATTGTATTCCAATAGTGGGGGATGTAAATAATGGGAGATGTAAATAAAGGGAGAGGCTGTTCATCTGTGGAAACAGGGTGTATATTAAGGCTTTCTAAATATTTCTTAAAAGGTCAATAGTAATTATACTTTTACAGCATGTTTCAAGAGTAGTACAGAGTATCCCATACTTGCCTCACCTGGCTTCTCTCAATAGTCCCATATTAAATAACTATGGCGTAGACCTAAATCAAGAAGTTGACATGGGAATGAAGTGTGTGTGCATACAGCTCTATGTCGTTTGCTCCCATGGGTAGATCCATGTAACCACCACTTCCATCACATGCAGAACCATTCTAACACCACCAAGATCTGCCTCACGCTACCCCATTATACCCTCAAGCACCCACAGTGGTCCTTCTTTCAACTACCAGACTCCCTGCAATGGTTGTGTGGTGTTCTCATTTCAAGAATGTTATATACTTGGAATCATATTGAAATATAAGAAAAATGGAATATCTAAATATTAGAATACCAGATACCTGGCCCTTATCACTCAGCATAATGTCCTGAAGACTCATCCCAGTTGTTGTGCTTTGCACTTTTTATTGCTGAATAACATTCCAATTTGCCCTCCTTATGTGTTGAGCTTATCTCTGTGCAAAGGGTTTAAGGTGACAAATGTCAAATTATGTACTAACAAGGCTCAGAAGACAGGAAACACAAAATTAGGAATATTAAAAACAGAAAAGCATAGTGTACTTTCCTTAGTGACTGGTTAGCATTCACTATGGTTAAGTTTTAGAGCTGGCTCTGAAATTCCTGGCATCCAGAGTAAAAACAACATGATAAATGGCATTGCTTTCATTATTAGAAAGGAGGAAGCCTGCCAGTTCTTTAATGGAGAGAACTTTTCTGCTGGTGTTAAATGTGAAAAAAAATAACTCAAGAGAAGTTTCACATAGAGAATACTGATGTAATGGGTAACACTCTCAGCGAGGGCAAACAGACATTACTTAGCTGGCCATTTCTCATTATGAGTGTCACCCACAAGGCAAAAGCAAACTATTAAAACACAACTCCACAAAGCCCAATAGGCATACTATGTTCTCGGCATAATATGGGCCTAGAACTTCAAGGCAACATAAGAAGTGTACGAGGTGGGGCTCCTAAGGTCCCCTAAGGTCAGTGTTAGTGTGACTGAACACACAGTGCTGATTCTTCAACTTTCTAGCTTCCCTTTGAGGAGATGAGGCCATGTGACCAGTTATAGCAGCTTATATTTAGAAAGGATGGGCTCTCTTAAAATATGACACCAACATTCCTTCATCAAGATGTTGGGTCTCGCTTTCCTCTTCTTGAATATGGGTAGACATTACAGGAGAAATGCTATGTGATTTCGGATGTTAGCTTCTGCTAACTTCTGCCTGATCTCCAATCTCTCTGTGTCTCTGCATCTATTATAAAGAGTTTTGTCAAGGGATCCCCCAATTGATCTACCCCAGTGTTCAATGGATGTAAAGAAGTCTTGGAGGTGATGGAGACCCGGATAACTTCTCACGCAACTCAGAGAAAGATGTCGATTTATTTTCAATAAGATATGAAACAAATTACTTAGGCTTCCTAGGTCTAGAAGAGTGAGTTGTAAAGCACCCTGCTATCTGTAAGTGCTGATAAAGAAATGCAAGGGAAAATCCCCTATGCTAAAGTCAATTTGAATCATCTTAGAAATAAGGCTTTACCTGAGGGAGAAAGATGGGAGGCGGAAGATGAAAATTCCCTTATGTATATGATGTACAGTCATAAAGATATCAAAGTCAATCACCAAGCCAAACATGAAAAGGAAGGAGGGGGGTGGGAGTGAAGTGGGAATTGGGGAAGGGCTAAATGAGTGATGTGTGCCTGTATGCCTCTACCATCTTATACCCCATTAAGATGTATGGCTACAGTGCACCAGAAACACTTTAAAAAAAGAACTAAAGCTTTACTTGAAATTTTAAAGAAAATAAATCACCTATTATTTTAGGAGGTCTTCTTGAAAAACGTCTATATGGGATGAAGAAAAAAGATATAAAACAATTTGACCAAATGTTTCTAATAGGTTCAATTGCGATACTCTTCTGAAGCTTCTTTATTTTTTGTGTTCTATTTCTTTGAGTATTTTCTCCTTCCATTCTATCTTCCTTCTATCTGAGTTTATTATAAACATCTGGTTGACCCTCAAAGAGTATCCTTTTAGGATTGTATAGGACTTCAATGACTATGTTAGCCTGGAAGTCCTCCAAGTTATGACAGAGTAAACTTGGGATATAGGACCTTCTCAAGGGCACAGCTTGGACTGTCACCTCTGCTACCTGTCAGTTCTTGTTCCCTGCAGAGAAGCCAACTGACTTGATGAATATGCATTGAGCAGCATTTGCATACATGATTATGTGACACCTGAGTAATCCAGAAAGGATGAGGAGTATCAACAGGGGACCTGTGATCATTCCTCCCTGCTCATCATTGGTAGACATCATTCTTCTCATTTAAGTACCCTCTAAGTCACCCACAACACAGCAATATAACCAGCACATACTAACTTGTTACCCAGCCCTCTCCACTCTCTTCCAGAGTAACTCTGGTAGGCTAGAAAATCAGAAAATAGCTCTTCTTCTAGTAAAATTTAAGACATTTTTTAATTGGTAATGGTTTGTAATCACTGATTACCAGCCTGGCATGGTGGCACATGCTTGTAATCCCAGTACTTGGGAGGCTGAGACAGGAGGGAGGACTGCAGGTTTGAAGACAGTCTTAGCAAGTAGTAAGACTCTCATTGACCTAGTGAGACCCTGTTTCAAAATAAAAATAAAAAATAGGGCTGGGGTGTAGCTCAGAGGTAGAATGCCTCTGGATTTAATTCCCAGTACCACAAAATTAAAAAAAATAACTGATTATCAATCTCTGAAGAGAAATATTCGTTTTAAAATTTGTCTTATCTAGCTTTTCATTAATCTATAGCTATTAATGATCTTATTTGTTATTTTCCAGTGAAAAGTAGTGCACACTCAGGGTTCTAAAATGGGGTTATATCTCTTTTAACTCTAACAGTCTATCCTTCACTGTTATATTTTTAAAAAACTGAGTGAAAAGATTTATGTATCCCTAAACCTTAATTAAATGTCCTATTATTAGAGAAAGATTTTAATTTTTCAATATATCTTCCCATTTTCAATTAAAAAAATTTCCTGCTTAATTTACCTTATACATATTATATACTTTTCTTTCAGAGCTCTTACCCAAAGTTGATTATTACTTTATTCCTTCCACCATTTTATAAAGTCCATAAAAGCAAACAGTATCTATTACACTCACCACTACAGGTCTATGAGAGTAGCTATTGGAAGTACTTTTTGTCACAAAATAGATATTTTCTTTTTATGAAAGTATTTTTAAAAGGAAGAAAGCATCATTGCATAGCTTTGACTTTCTCTGCTTTATCATTTGTTGACTCCCTTCAAAAACTTATGAAATGATACTGTAATTACAACATAGAAATCACAGATGACAGACTCAGAAGAAATCATAAATTGATATTATAAGTAATAAATTCTGAACAAATTATAAGGTAGCTAGCTATATCCCTAGGAGGAGGTGTTGAGAGAATTACTCAAGTAGAAATCTTAAATTTGAAAGGGGACAGAAAGAAGAGAGGGAAATATATTGAAAACGGGAAAATAATTGGTAAAATCAAATGTATATTCTATTCATTGTAGGGAGAGTTGTATGCTTATGACTGCCTGGGGGAAATATCCTTAGGGGAGGGGACATCATAGAATATAAGGTTATGTGTTTCTAGACATGGTGGCACACATTAGTAAATCCAGGATTCGGGAAGCTGAGACAGGAGGTTCAAAGCCAGTCTTAGCAATTTAGCAAGGCCTTTCTCAACTCAGTGAGACACTGTTTTCAAAAGCAAAATGTAAAATAGGGTAGGGCTGGGGGTATAGCTCAGAGGTAGAATGACCCTGGTTCAATCATCAGTAAAAGATACACACACACACACACACACACACACACACACACACACACACACACAGGTTTATTTGCTCAATTTCCTTCATTGTTTTGTTTTGTTTTTGCTGGAGTCCAGCACAGGACATGTTTAGACATTGAAGTGGCATGATAAAAATATTCTCATGGAAAATATATGCTTGGTTGCTTAATGCAAGATAGACTCAGGAGAAAAATCCAGAGGGAGAGGCTAGTGTGTTGAAATACGGAAAGAAGAACAAGTCAGTTGGAATAAACAGGAAGGTCTTGGGCACCATGCAGTAAGAAACATGGATTGCACCTGGAGACTGAGGGTAAGGGGAAAGAATGAGCAAAATAGAGATGATAATTGAAAATAAAATAGTAATGAGCAGAAAGTGGGAATCCACGTGGAAGAAATTATTTTTGTAGGTCAAATGACAAATGAGAGATTATGAACAATCATTGGGAATGAGATATCCAAGCAACCATGTATTGTAAACAAAGGTAAAAGAAGTCAGGCATGGTGGCACATGCTTGTAATATCCAAGCTTGGGAGGCTGAGACAGGAGGATCGTACAGGTTCGAAGCCAGGCTCAGCTACTTAGTGAGGCTCTGGGGGTATAGCCCAGAGGTAAAAAGCTTCTGGATTCCACCCCCAGTACCAGCAAAAGAAAAAGAAAAAAAGATAAAAGAAGATGAGCCTGAAACTGAAGCTGGTAGAGATATGAAACTTCTTTTGACTGATTTCTTGACTTAGCCACTGGGGAAATTTTGTAAAGGTCTTATAATAGTAATGCTGTCTTGATTGGGAAAGTGACTTGTTCTCTATATTTCTTTTAGGTTAAGCTTATGGAATCATTCAGAACTTCAATATCATTTCTAGTTTTATTTCCCCCCGTTTTATAGAGCTTCTGAAAGAAATACTAAAAATCTTTTGGTAAATGTTTTATGCATATTTAAAAATTAATTTGTTTAAAAACCTTGCACATAAATTTTGTGTAGTTCTTTTAAATTAAATGTTAATTATGTTGTTCAAAATTAATTTTATTACTATTTTTCTGCTTAATCCATAAAGTTTCTGTTAATATTTCTATTAATGTTCAGTGTCTCAAGTTTTTATTATAATACAGTTAACTTTTACTTTGTAGATTTTAGGATTATCTTTAATTCAAGTTTGAAATTAAAATTTTCTGGTGACATCTATTTTATCATTAAGTTAAAAATTATTATCCATAACAAAGTTTATTTTAATCTAAAATTAATATTAATTCACAAGATTTCTTTTAGGAAAGAATCTTACCTTTACCTTCTTATCTTCAATCTTTCTTGGTCAACTTACTTTACATGTGTTTTATAAACAGCTTATGGCTAGATATTTTTAAAATCAAAACTACAAATTTATTTTTATAAAATATAATGTACTCTTTCAACCTTTATTTTATGTATTGATGTTCTTTGACTGAAGTCCATGATCCAGCTTCTAACTTATTTTTAGCTCCCTATCCTTAGTCATTATTACCACCAAAAAGATTCTAATTTGATTTTACAACAGATTTGCCAATTGTTTCTCCTCACAGATTTTTATTTTATTTTATTTTTAAATTTTTTGTTGGTGTATTTTACAGCATCCTAATGGAGCACAAGATGGTAAGGCATTCATGAACAAATCACTCAATTAGCCCTTCCTCAGGCCCCACCCCGTGCCCTCCTTAGTGATGGCTTAGTGATTGACTTTGATATGTTTGTGAATGCACACCATGTACATCAGGGCATTTCCCTCTTCCCACCTCCCATCACCCCCATTTAGGTCGCCTTATTTTGTCATCTAAGGTTTTGCCTTCCTCATCTAGAGTTCCTCCTATGACCCTTTTTCTCCCTAGTTTCCCCATATGATAGAGAATATCTAATTTTTTCATTACAGCTTCTTGCATTCCACTCACTACCATTCCATTTCTGACTGACTGTATTCTTTTTATTTTATTTTATTTTATTTTATTTTATTTTATTTTATTTTATTTTATTTGCAGTACCTGAAGATCTAACTCAGAGCTTCACACAATGCTAGGCAAGTGCTCTACCACTGAGTTGCCTCCCCAGGACTCAAGTGGATTCTTTTACAGTTCCTTCATTGGCAATAAAAGAGTCATAAAATATCATGGTCTGAAATGCTTTAATTTTCAATATCTTAAATGTTAATCTGGTTTCCGGGCGTGGTGGTGCATGCTTGTAATCCCCGTGCTTGGGAGGCGGAGACAGGAGGATCGCTCTGGTTTGGAGCCAGCCTCGCTGGCTTAAGAGATCCTGTTTCCACATAAAAAAGTTAAAAAATAGGTCAGGGAGTGTAGCCCATGGGAGTGTATCTTGGAGGTAGAAGGGCTTCCAGGAACCCCAGTACCACAAAAAAAAAAATGTTAATCTGGTTAAATAGATCTACATTTCAACTGGGCTGAAATACTCTTTACTTATTCAAATAAATGTATCTTTCGTTTTCTAGAATGTAAGTCTTTTGATGGAAATAATAGTACTTGATTCATGATTCCAGTTGTCCAAGTGGTCTAACTCAGTGTTGTGGATACAGGAGATATTCTACAACTATCAAGGGACAGACTGGTCAAGGGACCACATCTCATGTGAACAGCACTACTTTAGATAAACTTCATCTTAAAGAAAGGTAATGATACTCACCTCATTTTCTCTTTTAACTCTTGGTACAGGCAAGTTTCAGGATTCATTGGAGACTTGGTGAGCAATACTTGGATACTCTAATTCCTGCATTTTTGTCAAATTAGCACAATTTATTTTGTCCAAAGCTATCACGTGCAAACAAGAGTAAAGGACAAAACAGCAAAAATAAATTGTCAATAGTTAAGGACAACAGACCTATTTTTCATTGACTTTCTCTTTTTTAAAACAATGATCATCAAATACCTTACAACAAAATCATGAACAAATAGTAGCATAACAGCTAATGTGAAATTTTAAAAAGTTGAGCTATTTTAAATTTACAGAAATGTTCTCTACTTTTATTGGTATTTCTCTTATTTATTTACAAAATAAGTTCCTCATTGAACTGTGCCTCTGCAAACTTGCTTCCAGAACAGCAGGTGTAATACAGGACAAGCAAAGTTGGAGTGAGTCTTTGTTGAAAGAGATATGACTCAGCTCACATTGAACATAGAACTGCAAACTTTCACAGTGTTTGAGTACAGAGAGAAAAAAAAAGAAGCAAGGAAGCATGCCAATATCTATAAGAGGTGGGAAGACAAGGAGAGTGAAAAAAGATGATTGTGCATAAAAATTATCACTCACCCACTTGATTCATTCATTCATTCACTTATTATTCATTATAAAGTAATTCATTCACAATCATGTATCGAGTGCCTACAGATGTGTCAGAGACACTGAGCGCTCTTGAGATTATGAAGACTAGAAAGGTTTGGCCTCTGCCTCAAGAGTTTATGCTCTAAGCGTATTGCTTAATAACGTGATAAATACTATACTAGAGTTATTGGGATGGAGAATCATATCACATTGGAGGAATCATCTCAATGCCAGAAATATGCACTAGAACTATTTAGGATAGCTGGGTGTGGTGACGCACGCTTGTAATCCCCACGCTTGGGAGATGGAGACAGGAGGATCACTCTGGTTCGAAGCCAGATTCGCTGGCTTAAGAGACCCTGTTTCCAAATAAAAAAATATAAAATAGGCCTCGGAGTTAACCCGGAGGTAGAAAGGTTTCCAGGAACCCCAGTACCACCAAAAAAATAAAAAGAAGAAAATAACTATTTAGGGTAGATATATAACTCCAGGTGGAGCGGCAGGTCTACCCACATGGTGAAGATGGCCATATTAGAACAGGATGTTATTAAACATTGGAAACATCAGAAATAGCTCCTGTGTTTTAATTCCAACGTTATAAGAGACCTTCACTTTCCATTCACCACTTTTTGTAGTCCTGCTTATGGGAGGAGAGTGGTGCCCACTACACCAATAGAAACACCTCAGTGCTCCTGACATTGCATTGCTCATTGTAAATTTGCATTCTTGTGTAAATATTCTTCCAGAAAGATTGATTACTGTGTAGGTTCCTCTCCTGCTGTTCCCTAGAGATACAGCCCCTCTTTATCTGCTGAATAAATTGAGCTTCTCAGATGAAAGCAGAGTTGCAACTCTGAACCTCTGAGAATTCATCAAAGCAAATGCCACCTTGTTTCCCCAATGAGATCTCTGATCTGACAGCATGTCCTTCTTTTTTACACATCTACAGGTACATGTGTTTGCCATGAATATTTCACTTGCAATTTCTTTATGGTCTCAATTCGAGGTCATGACTGAGGCTAGTTGACTCCAAATTCATCCCTACCCCAGAACAAGGATGTTCATTATTCCTGGTGTAACTGCCTCCCCAGGACCTCCACCCTGGCCCTGTCCCGAACTTGAAACCAATTTCATTCTCTTCACTATCACCAGGGAGCATCCAGCACCTGAAAACAATATAGGTTTCATCAAAGGTTTGAAGAAAGAAGGTTGCAGAATCTGTGTGTAAATTGCACAGCAACACCACTTACTATTTCACGCACTCATTATTATGGTACACCTCAGACTTCCACTTTGGTTGTACCCAAAGAAGACAGTGTAGCTTGTCATTGAGCCCAGCTCCTCATGCTAATCTTTGTTATGAAAGCTAGGGATCCTGCCTTGGGAATCATTCAGCAGATCCCACATTCATGGGAAGGTAAGACCAGTCTTCTCTTTACCTTATCCCTCCCTCGCAACCCTTCAGTCTTCTTTAGACCAAATTTACTTGTGGAGAACAAAACCGTATTCATTCATCGTGCTAAACGTGTTCTCTTCCTTATCCCCTAGTTTTCTTTGCATAACTTTGGGTATCTCCAATTTATAACTTACCACCCCTACCCAATTCCTACTAAGATCTGCATTTTAAAAATACCCATCAAATTGACCACTTAAAATGACACAGATTTATTACTTGCACTTTCTGAAGGTCTGCAGTGTGGATATGGTGTGGCGAGATTCTCTGCCTAGGGTCCTACGGGGCATCCTGATATGAATTGGGAGTGCAATGTCATCTGCGCTCAGGGTCCTCTCCTTAGGTCATGGATTGTCTGCAGAACTGCTTGGGTTGACGCTGCAGGGAGGAGGCCCCTGATTTCCTTCTAGCTATTAGACAGAGGCAGCTCCCAGTAGCTAGAGAATATAGTCTTTCCTCTTTATGTTACTCTCAGAAGTCATTGACAACCTGGGCTTGTTTTCTTCCAGGTTAGCCAATGCCTGCCTCGCCAACATTTTCCTTGTGTCCGGCAAGAAAAGAAAAAAAAAAAATGTTCTGCTTTTAAAGTGCAGTTTTCTCATTTCTACCTTGATAATCTCCCTATCTCAAGAATCACTGATTTATGCCTTGAATTATATAGCTGAAAAACCCCTTCACAATTCTATGTAGACTACTGCATTTATTAATTGGGAGGAAGGGTATACACTAGCAGTTGAGGAGGTTAAAGAGATCATTTTAGAATTTTTCCTACAATAGTTATGCTTACTGTGAACTGAATAAACTATAAGTCACAAGATAATTTATTTATATCACCCATTCTAAAGCTTTAGGAGAAACCCTACCTGTGTGCTCACATGGTGATGTGTTGACATAATTGTTTCAAAAATATTATATCCATATATAATTAAGATAACTGTCACTTTCCTCTCCAAATTCTTAAGATAACTGTCATTTTCCTCTCCAAATTTTTTTTTCTCTCTCTCTCTCTCCATGATACAGCTAAGGGGATATCAAATTATGGATTTCTTTTTTATTTTAATTTTTTTGTGTTAATAGGAGTAGTGGGGATTAAACCCTAGAGCATTCTACGTTTTCTCTAAGCTACATCCCCAGTCCTTCATTTTATTTATTTATTTTTGTTTTGGTTTGAAACAGGGTTTCTCTAGGTTGCTGAGAGTCTAAGTTGTTGAAGCTGGTCTCAAACCTGTGGTTCTGCTATCTCAGCCTTCCAAGTTCTGGAATTACAGATGTATATCACCATGCCCAGCAAGTTAGGCATATTTTAATTTTTGCTTTTATGGGATGTATTTATATGGACACAGTAACTTCTTTAGCATATTTTGGAGCTGTTGCCACAAATACCTGCTGGGGCAACCCAGAGCTAAGGCTCTCATCACATTATGAATGGGACTCATGGGACACAATTCTGGAAGCCTGTGTGCAGGGAAGAAAAACAAGTCTTTAAAAGTATGCAGCTGAAAGGTAATTTATGGAAAATTCTTTACACAAACCAGAAGCATGAATTACAAGAAGAGGTGGCGGCACATACTTGTAATCCCAGTACTTGAGAGGCTGAGACAGGAGGATTTGCAGGTTTGGACCCAGCCTCAGCTATTTAGTGAAGCCCTCTGGAACTTAGTGAGAGTCTTTCAAAATAAAGAATAAAAAATGGCTGGGGGTATAGCTCAGAGGTAGAAAGTCTTTGGGTTCAATCCCCAATCACAATAAATATATTAAATAAATAGCAGAAGGTTTTCTTCTTATAACAATATGGTGAAGAGCAAAGATTTTTTTTGTTTTGTTTTGTTCTGTTTTGTTTTGCTTTTACTAGTACTATTAGTAAAGCAGAATATTCAACCCAAACATGTAATACGCTTCTATAGAAAATGGAATACTTGATACAATTCAAATACATCACTTGATTTTCAATTTGAAAAGATGTGGGAGAGATTTTTATGGAGAAATAACATATCTTTGGCTTGGATATATGTGGTATGTATCTTATGTGTCAAATCACAATTTACTGATTAAGAAATTGAAGAAAAATCCTGATAAAGACTAACAAATTTTGAAATAAAGGAAGAAAACTGGTCACTGAAATCAATAGAATCAAAGCCATTGTAGGACATTATGTTAAGTGAGATTAGTCAGTCACAAAAAACAAAGAAATCGGATGCTTTCCCTAATAAGCAAAAGCTAAGGAAAAATGGGTAACAGGAGGAACTCTAGATGAAGAAGGAAATCCTATAGAGAAGCAAATAAGGCGACCTAAGTGAGGGGATGGGAGGGTGAAGAAGGAAACCCTCTAAAGCACATGATGTACTTAAATATATCAAAGTCAATCACTAAGCCAAGCATGGGTAGGAGGGATGGGGAGGGAACCTGATGAGGATCCGATAAAGGCTAATTTAGTGATATACACATGTATGTCTCCACCATCTTTTGTCCCGTTAAGACGTATGACTACAATGCACCAATAAAAAATATAAATAAATAAAAAGAAAAAAAGAAAAGCCATTGTAGCCAAAATATATGGTGATGATTACTACAATTACCAAATGTAGTAATTCTTTTTTTCTTTCTTTCTTTATTTTTATTTATTTATTTATTTATTTATTATTATTATTATTTTTTTTTGCAGTACTGAGAATGGATACCAGGGGCAGTCTACCTTCAAGCTACACCCCGGCACTATTTTTTATTCTTTATTTTGAATGAAGGTTCCACTAAGTTTTGGAAGGCCTTACTAGGTAGCTGAGATTGTCTGCTAACCAAGATCTTCTTCCTGTCTCAGCCTCCCAAACACTGGGATTACAAGCGTGGGCCACCATGCCCAGCTCAAATGTAACAGTTTTTTAAGAGGAAGAGATACATTTTAAGTAGAAGTAATTAGTAGTTTCTTAAAAATTTTGTAGTCTAATTAATGAAGAGAAATGAATAATGAATAAACTTCTTGCTTATTTAATAAAAATCATTGCCATGAATAAAGATAACAAGCGTAAGCTGGTTAATGAATATCACTGATTAAAAAGTAAATTAGCAATGAACACTGAAAAGAGAAATTTGAAAATCTCTGAAATCCCACAGCACATTTATGACAGAAACTTGATAGAAGTCCATATACTCTGAGAGTTAAAAATTTTACAGGGCATTAATAATTGAAAATAAAAACAATATTTGTCCATTTACAAGAATTATTGCATTTGCATTTATTCTTATAGCAAATGATATTCCAAATTTCCCTTACAAAGTCATGATCAAAGGGTATGTAAGTAAATCATGTAACAAGGTTATTTTTTTCTCATGTTATTTTTATGGGTTTTGTTATATTTTTGAATTTGCCGGTAATTCAAACTTGTAATTCTCCAGTATCTTTTTACTCGAAGTAAATATTTCCATCATTTTCTAATTTTGTGTGCACAGTATTGTATGTGATTTTTTTTTTTTTGTGTGTGTGTGTGTGTGTGGTACTGGGAATTGAACCCGAGATAGTTCTCCATCTGAGCTATACCCCAGCTTTTTTATCTTTTAATTTTGAAGCAAAGCCTCATTAAATGACCACACTCTGACTTTGAATCTGCAGACCCTCATGTCTCAGTCTCTTGTGTACTGGGGTTGCAGGCGTGTGGCAGGACACCTGGCTTGCTTGCAACATTTAAGGAAGGCCTCCCTGCCACCCTGTATGAGCTTCAGGCCCCCCCAAACCACCTCCACACTCTGCATGTATCTCAGGGCTGCTCCAGGATACTAACATATTGGACATCTGGTCCTAAATGGACCTCATCTCTGCCTGGCCTTTGTGTTTCATTCATGGGCTCAGGGAAGGGGTAGGGAGGGGCTTTTCAAAACACTAAAGTCGACATCTGATCAGACCCAGCAGCTTAGGACTTGAAAGGGACCTGGAACATAAGTTCTTTCTTTCTTTTTTCTTTGATTAAAAATAGCATACAATTAACCCTTTGAAATATACAATTGGTGTCATGTACCACCGATACAATGTTAAGCAACTGCCAATTCTATCTGATTTGAAAAGATTCTTATTACTCTCAAAGGAGGCTCTCTTTCCTACCAGGGGATGGAGTGTCCACAGAGATGACTTGATCTTAAGTGGGACGGCTCTTCATACCCAGATTGCTTCTCTTCTTTATAGGCTTTTAATTTTGAGCCCCTTTATGCACACAGACCCAAGTCCTGTACCCATAGTTACCAAAGCCATGAATCAGGACAAATGGATCAGTCTTCTCCCCTGCAGACCTCTGGAATATTTTAATTACTTTGGAGCTTTCTAGAGATGTTTGATTTGTTGTAACCTATTTTATTTGTAACCCATCTCCCGATCCTTTCCCCATAAGAGTTAATGGTCAAAATTTTCAACTAAAGCCTCAGATGCATTCCTGGAAGACACCAGAAAGTGCTGGTGGGACCGGAGTCCTCCTGCTGCCCCAGTGCTTCTTAGAAGAAGGCAACACCATATGATCCAGCAATACCACTTCTGGGTATCAACCCAAAAGAATGGAAACCTAACTACCAAACGAATGCATGTGTATCTATATTCATAACTGCACAATTCACAATTGTCAAACAATGGAACCAACCAAGATGTCCATCAACAGATGAATGGATTACAAAACTATGGGATATGTACATAATGGAACTTTACTCAGCCATAAAGAAAAACACAATTGTGTCATTTACAGAAAAATGGATGGAGCTGGAAAAAATGCTAAGTGAGATGAGTCAGTCACAAAAAATAAGAAAGTGGATGCTCTTCCTAAAATGCAGAAGCTAGGGAGAAATGGGTCATAGGAAAAACTCTAGATGAAAAATGAGATACTATAAATGATCAAATAATACGACCTAACTGATGGAGATGGGAGGGAGAAAGAGAGAAATTTCCTAATGTACACGACGTGCATCGACAAACTTACCAAAGTCAATCACTAAGCCAAACATGAGAAGGAGGGAGGGGGAGGGCATGGGGCAGGAATTGGGTAGGGATAATTGGGTGATGTGTGCATGTATGCCTGCACCTGGGGAATGAGTGAGTCGTGTTTCAGTCACTCTCGCTCATGGGTGTGAATTGATTTCCAAGCTCAGACACTTGGTTCTAGGTCTCAATCTCTAACAGTAGGCTTCCAAGGAATGGCCCGAGTGTCTTCAAGGAGTTTTGAATTTCTCCAATTAGACTTTGGTGTATACAGATATTCCTCACCTAGAGAGAAGACTTTGTAGTCAAGTATTAGATATGATTTTGAAAGCCGGACCTGTGAACATGAAATTACTCTCTATTATTTCTCAGTCTTTCCTGCAGGCCTTCAGTGGTCTTGTTTGCTTGTTTTTGCATTGTGTTTGTGGTACTGGGGATTGAACCCAGGAGCATTCTAACTCTGAGGTACACCTCCGGCCTTATTTTTTATTCTTTATTTTGAAACCGGGTCTCACTGAGTTGCAAAGGGCCTCACTAACTAGATGAGGCTGTCCTCGAACTGCAATCCTCTTGTCTCAGCCTCCCAAATGCTGGGATTGCCAGCATGCACCACCATGTCCAGTTCCTTATTTTGTCTTTAAACATGGTCTTTCTACATTTCCCGGCTCCTTATTTTGGCTTTAAACACGCTCCTTCTACATTTCTGAGCATATCACTACATTGCTGAGAGTGGTCTTGAAATTGCCAGTCTCTTGTCACAGCCTCTCAAGTCCTGGGATTACAGGTGTGCAACACCATGCCATGCTGCAAAGAGAGACAGAGGCCAAATTCACTAATGTCCTGGTGGAATTAAGTCCTCTTTACCTTATCTATAAAAATGGATTGAGGCTGAATATAGTGGCAAATGTGTGTAATCCCAGCATTCAGGAGAGTGGACAGCCTCAGCTACTTAGCAAAGACCTTCACAACTCAGTGAGACCCTGTTTCAAAAAAAAAATAATACTAAAGAATAGGGCTGGAGTGTAGCTCAGAGGTCCAATGCCCCTGGGTTCCATTCCCAGTACCTCAAAAAAAAAAAAAGAAATGAATAAAAGCAAAAAGAGATGTAAAGCATATTCCATATTATTGTACCTTTATGTAATATTTCCAAGTACCACGAATTGTTCCTTTCTTTGTTGTCTTATCTAAGCTAGAATTAAATACATACACACATAGACACATATACAAATAGATATAACATTTATATAATATACATTTATAAATCTTTGCTATGTCTTTAAATTTCAAAAAAGTTATTATTGACTAATTACCCAGTTGCCATAAGTTCAGATATTATATTAGTTTTTATAAAGCCTTCTTTACACACACACACACACACACACACACACACACACACACACACAGAGTGCATCTATTTACCAATAATTTTTATTTTCTAAGACTTATTTATCGGTACTTAGGATTAAATCCACAAACATTCTACTTTCGAGATACACCCTCCAGCCCATTTTAATATTTTTTGTTTTGAAACAGAGTCTAAGTAAGTTGTTGAGGGTCTTGTTACATCGTTGACACTGTCCTCAAATGTGTGATCTTTCTGTCTCAGCCTCCCGAGTACTGGGATTAAAGGCATAAACCACCACCCAGCTAGAATCTTCCATTAGTTTTCACTAACGCTGCCCCACACATGACTCTGTGACAGTTTGCCATGAGGAAGAATCTTCGCCTTGACTCACTGAGCTGCTACTCCATCTTGGTTTGCCACCCTCCAGAGCTGGGACTCCCCACTGTTGACTGAAACGGCTTTCTTGTTAGTCATGGCAAAACGTCCAGCTCTGAAAATACACTTCTGAGAACCCCCCATGAACTCACTACGCTTCCAGAGTAATGCCCACGTAGCAGGATTTCTGTGAGTCTTTTAAAATTTTGTGGTTTATCACAAATTGCCAAAAACTTGCCTGCAGTGCTGTTTATTGGCACTAAATTATTTCCAGCGCTTTTCCCGTTAAGGCATTTAATGTTCTGTGCGACTCCTTATGCTAATGTTATATTTATCACTGGTATTTCTGCTCCCATGGAACAAAGCACATTCATAAAATCTGGATTTCACACAAAGGTCGCTTTTTCTTCAGCAGCGCATTTGAATTGATTCATTCTAAGTATTTCCTCTCTATTCCTATAAATCTGATATGGAGCCTGGATGGATCAGTCAGTGAAGTGAATCAGATAATGCGTTACACATTAAGGCAAAGTAAATTTCACCAACCGCTAGTAAAAAAAAAAAATGGATTTAGAAGTGTGTGGTTTTTGTAAAACATGCAATCTGTTGTGTTTGATCTAGTCTTTGGAGGTAGAGGTAGAGGCAGTTTATGCACAAACACACCAAATGAATATATGTTTGTGGAGGAAAATAAATGATCCTTGTCTTTTCCAGTGGCTCCCAAACCCTCCTTTGATTCCAAGTAAGGCCAAGATCTCTGGGTGGAGTTCATTCACACTACTACGTACAGCCCTTTGCCCATAGTCCTAAAAGAAACATTAGCTACATGATTTTGAGAGAGAAAACACAGAGTTCACCTCAATTCTTACTAAGGTCCATCATACAACAGGATTTTTAAATTCAAATAAATGATTCTGGACACTTTGGAAGATTGAATGCAAAAATATTAATCAGAATTTAAAGCATGTCTTTTATAAGGACTATATTATTAAGTGTAAAAAGTACAGTTAAATGCAAAATGAAATTGTAATCCCAGTGCTTGGAGGTTGAGATAGAAGGATTGCAGTTTCGAAGCCAGCCTGAGCAGCTTGGTGAGGCTCTCAGTAACTTAGTGAGACCCTGTTTCCAAATAAAATATAAAATAGGTCTGGAAGTATAACCCAGAGGTAGGAGGCCCCTGGGTCCCATTTCCAGTGCCAAAAAAAAAAAAATTCAAAATGATAAGAATCATGTCTAGGTTTACATGTCAATATGATTCAATCAATTAGACTAACTATTGATCAAGAAGTTTGGTCAAATTGATAACTAAACTAGTAAAGCAGACTTCCATTAGGAGGAGTGGTTGGCCAGTGTGGTGGTACAGACATATAGTCCTAGTACTTGGGACATGACACAGGAGAATTGCAGGTTGAAGGCCATCCTCAGCAATTTAGAAAGTTCCTATTTCAAAATAAAAAATAAAAAGGGCTGGGGGTATAGCTCAGTGGTAAAATGACCCTGATTTCAAATCCTAGTACCAAGAAAAAAAAAAAAGGAATTGTTGATCATCAGAATATTTCCTCTGGAACTTCAATTCCAAGTGCATGGCTATAAGAGGCAGGGTTTGGGGAAGGTAAGTAGGAGAATTCTGAAAAGTGGCACTACTGCCTTTATAAAAGGAACCCAGAAAGCTCTCTTAATTTTTACTACTCCATGAGGATATAAGAAGAAACTGAAACTCTGTGCTCTCCGACTTCTAGCTTCCAGAAGTGTAAAAATTCAAGTTCTATTGTTTATAAACCACCCAGTCTGGTATTTTGGTAGAGCAGTCTAACCTAGGACGTTATCCAAAGAGTAAGCTGTTCATGTGTGCCAGTACGTACTATTCATGAAGTAAAAAGAAGAAAGACATTGGAAATAAAATATCAATGCCTTTATTGTTCAGTCGCTGGCAGATTTATTTATTCATAGAATTAGTTGTCATTTGTAAATCTTACTGAAAAGGGTTGCCTGGCACTGTCACCATCTGGTGCATAGCACATGAGTCCAAAGGTAAAGATTCAACCTACAGACTCCAAATAATGCCCATCGCAGAATGTTGTTAGTGAAAAGCCAATTGACTCATTTAAAAAAACTAAACACTAATGGTATGAAAATTGCTAAGGACTGAAGAGAAAGTCCTATATAACAGAGTTAGTCCTAGTATCTTGAACAAGTCATAAATGCTTGAAACCAGGTCATCTGAATGGAATTTCTAATTATTGTATGAATCAGGAAAATAAGTTAGAGTTCAATTTAATCTACAAATACTGAATGTTCATTCTGTCAGAAACTTTTAAGAGATTTAATAACAAGTGATTTTGTCCTTTTGGACATGATTACAATATAATGAAGAAGCAAATGCCCAGCTTAGATCCAGTATACTAAACATAAACCCAGTTTGGGGGTATAAGAGAAGAGGAAAAAAACCATTTTTTTTTTAGTAATGGCAAAAGTTTATATATTTCTGCATTTCAAAAAAACAAAGCACTACTTTTGCTTACCTAATTAGAATAATTTTTCTTGTTTTTATATAAAATTAAGATCTATAATATTTATGCTTACTCTGTGTGATCTACTCTGTGATCCAGGAATTCCTCCTGTGGTTTGGGAGGGATGTGGTCATAGTTACGCAGACACAACACAGGTTCTCTAGTTCTGTGAGATTGAAAACATGGCAAGGAGGAGATATAATCTGGCTGTCAAAAGAGGCAGAGTTGAGTAGAGCGTGGTGGCGCCCACTTATAATCCCAGCATTTTGGAGGCTGAGACAGAAAGATTGCAGGTCGAGGACAGCCTCTGCTACTTAGTGAGGCCCTTTGTAACTCAGTGAGACCTTGTTTCAAAACAAAGAATAGAAAACAGGCTGGGAGTGTAGCTTGAAAGTAGAATGCCCCTGGGTTCCATCCCCAGTACTGCAAAAAAAAAAAAAAGTACACATTTTGTACAACACTTACAGCTTTTTTTCTTAAAAGCCACCATTTGGACTCTTCAGCTGGGTGCCATCCCCAGTATTAAAGAAAAAAAAAAAAGAGGTAAACAAAAAAGAGGTCGTGTGGGGTCATAGCCAAAAGGACGGTGTCTACCAGCCAGGAAGAGAAGCTTCACTATAAACCGAAATTTCTGGCACACTGATCTTGGACTTCTGGCCTCTAAAGCTATGACCCCGTGTGTGTATTCTGTAATGGCAACTTTAAGAGAAAGAGACTCCTTCCTTCATCACACCACTATGAATCCAACAGAAGATAGTTCATCCACTTTCATACAGAACAGACAGACAGACAGAATGCCTAGGCATTTAGATTCAAGTCTCATTTGTTTCTAAATGCTTAACTTAGTCTAGTGCAAAACCAGTGTGTGTGTGTGTGTGTGTGTGTGTGTGTGTGTGTGTGTGTGTGTGTGTAGGCAGATAAAGGAAAGTTAACATGATACTATGACTTGATAGAAACGTAGGGGACAACACATTACAACATTTTAAGTTTAAACATGTGGCTATTGACAAGATCTCTATTTTAAGTATGTGACAGATTGGAGACTTGTCACTCATCCTAAGAAAATACCAAGAGACATTCATGAGGAGGCTCAGAAATTCTCATCAATATTGAAATGGCAACATCTCCAAAGGGATTCCCTACTTAACCTGCCTCTTCTGCTGGACTGTTTTAGAATCTGATAACCTTCTTCCCCTTCTTATTTCATTCCAAAATATTTCAGCTCGGCCCTTTCCTATATCTGAGAAGGAAAGTCAGCCCATTATTTTCCAAAGACCTTGAAAGAGCCTTTCTAATATAATTCTTTTTCTCATGGATAGAATCACTCATTGCTGACATCAGAATTGATTAAAGCATATTGGAAGTCACCTATTTCTTACTCTTAAGAGAAGTAGGAGAAGGAAAGGGAGGAGAAAGAGTAGGAGGAGGATAAAAGGTAAGCATTGACAATGCTTTCAAAAATGTTTCATTTCTCTTTAATGTACACAGCGGAACATTTCCCACTAGCATAGGACCCTGAAAAAAGAAAACAGTGGTTTCTTGCTTGCTTGCTTGCTTGCTTTCTGTCTAAGCCTGGCCATAGAGTCCTGCACACTCTTCCAGGTTTCTCTCCCCACATTATATGACTGAGAGTAAAGGATTCCAAGATGGCAGAGACATGTTTTGAAAAGCATGTATGTCTCTGACTACTTGGACCAGGAAGAGCTGCCCAGGAAATCATCCTAGCCTTCCTTGGTTTGACTGCGAAATAAACAGTCTTGAATTATATTCCCGAGCTTCTAGGGACTTTTTAAATCAGTTTTCAAAGGAATTCCCCTGAGTCATTCTATTTTACATTATTTTTTTCATGCTTTACGCAGCTGGTCTTTCAGATGATAAACATATCCTTCAAAAGTGACCTGACAGAATTTTCTTGGCTTGTTTAGGTCATCCCACAATTATATTTCATCGTCTGCTCATTAAGTATCAGACTCTGCATGCTTACTGGGGGCCTGCAGGGCACTGACCCATGGGTTATTTTAATAGAATAATTTTATTATTTCTACAAATACCATTTTGCTCTTAGGTGTTTGGCTATGGTATTTGGGTTGTTTCCCCCTCAAATCTATAGGTTAATATCCTAACCCCCAAATAAATCATATTAGGAGGTAGGACCTTTGGGGAAGTGATTAGGTATTTCAGGCAGAGCCCTCATGAATGGGAGTAATCCCTACAGAAAAGAGGCTGGTGGCAGCTCATTTCCTGTCTACCATGTAAGGATACAGCAAGAAGATGTCACCTAGGAGAATGGGCCTCCCCGGACACCAAATCTGCCAGCAGCTTGCCCAATCTTGTAGTTTTCAGCCTCTAGGACTGTGGTAGAGAATCTTGTTTATAACCCACCAGTGTTTATTGTCCCCTGTGATGGCTGCCCAAGGTGACTAATGCATTGAATTAATAACCTTAGCTTAACTATGCAAACAAAACATTTTTTCCCAGACCACCCTTGGATTATACCTTCCCTTTGACCTTTCTTTTGGTGATATGAGTTCTCATTTATTAAATTTATTACTTTACTGTGCTCAATAAGAAGGTAAAAATAACTTAATATATATACATACTTTTCAAACATATATATATATATATATATATATATATATATATATATATGTACTTTTATTAGAGCATTGGAGTTTTGCATCACCATGTAGTTCAAAGTGACAGAGATATACATACACACAGCACTTTATGAGCTTCAAAATATTTTCATTATAATTTTTCTTCTTTTTTATGCTTCAAACTGTTCTTTGTAAAAGAAGCAAGCATACAACATTCCTTAGATAACTTTGGATATTTCGAAAACACAGAAATTTTTTAAATTATTATGTAGAATTGACCTTGAAAGCTATGTGGTGAGCTTAATTTATTGGATTTTGGAAGAGTACAGTTATTCAAACAGTAGAACAGAGTTCCACAAGGTGCACTGTATAAGTATACAAATAATTTCTATTGGATGATTTTGGGGGTGAGTAGGTGACGTGCTCTGGCAACAAACAGAGCTCACGTTATCAAGTTGTCCACATTTCACTGGTCCTAACTCGGCTTCAATCTCATTGAATTTTGGACTTCACAAGCCTCTTTTGTAATTAAGGGTGTAATTCTGACTTCTTACAATCTCCCATGCCCATTCACTGAATATTTCTTTGTCAAGCACTGTCCCTTTTCAGAACCAAGGTGCACCATTAGCATAATTGCCAAGCATGATCACAGGTGGGCAGAGATCTAGAGGCCTAACGGGATGAGGCCCCTGATTGTCACTGACAGCCCTCCCTCTACTTCCTCTGCGAGGCATGGTTTCAAGGCATGGTTCTGTGGCTCTTGGTAGAACACTTCTCTCCTACTTTCTGGACAATAGTGTGTCACTCATGACCTACACATTCTGTTTCAGCTAGGGGTCACACCAATCACCTACCCAATTTCTACCTCAGTCACAAATATAGCAGTTTTCTTTCATTTGTAACTCTGCTTTTGTGGATTATGAATCTTGCACTTCAAAAGCCAAATATGTAATTCCTAACTCTTAGACTTCAACCTTGAGGATGCAAAGGGAACCTGTCCAAACTGTACCACTTTCACCTCCTACATGATCTGTTGATCTTGGCTAATATATTTTATTTTTAACCCCCCTGGGATTATAATTCCAGCAAGTAAAGCCTCCTATTTCTAAATGCAATGCCATCTGCAGTTTAAATGTTCATGATTGATCAGGACATGGTATAAAATTTTACTAATATTTTTTACCGTGAAATTTCCGTTCATTTTTTTGTAATGATTTGCTAAATGGACTATGCTGTTATTTAGTGCTGACATATCACGATTACTTTCTGGTGCATTGATCTTTTTATCATAATGTAATATCTCTCATTTTCTCTACATTTTATAATTATTTATTTATTTAGTTTTTATTTATACTGGGACTGAATCCAAGGGATATTTGACCTCTGAGGTACACTCCTGACCCTATTTATTTTTTTATTCATTCATTCATTCATTCACTTTGTTTAGAAACAGGGTCTCTCTAGGTGGCATGAGCCACCATGCTCAGTTCCACATTATCTTTTAATTACATCAGTCTAAAAATGTATCCAGGATAAGAGGATTAAAATACTTATTAAGATCCTGTTTCAAAATAAATGAGTTGATGATTTAACTCCAGGGTAGAACATCCCTGGATTTAATCCCTAGAACTATATACCTACTCAAAAAAATTATATGTAAGACAATTTTTATATATCAGGTCTAAAGTCTGTCATTTTATCATTTTTCCTTTTCATTTACTTTTTTAAAATTTCTTTCTTTTTTTCTTGTCTTCCTGTGGACTTCTTAAACATGCTTTGGAACTCCTCATCATTAACTAACTGTTTTTGAGTGTGTCCCGTTGTGTTTATTTTTGCTCTAGAAATTACATAGTATAATCTGTCATTGTCTACTAGCACTGGTATCTTACAAATTTAATGATGTAGAAAAATTACTTCCATTTAGTTCCTTTTGCTCTATTTTTTTTAATTGGTGCATTATATTCATACAACTTATTGGGGTAAAAAACTTGTGTGTACAAACATGTACTCATCGCTGATTTAACCCCTACCCAAATACCACCCCATTCCCTCCCCGTCCCTCCCTTCCTTGCTTGGCTTAGTGATTGACTTCGATATGTTTAAGTACATTGTGTGCTTTAGAGATTTTCCTCTTCCCCCTCCTTTCTTTTCCTTTAGGTTATCTTGTTTGCTCCTCTTTTCTCCCTAACTCTCACATATTAGGGAAAGCATCTGATTTCTTATTTTTTGTGACTGACTAATCTCACTTAGCATAATGTCCTCCAGTTCCATCCATTTCCCTGGAAATGATGTAATTGAGTTTTTTTTGATGGCTGAGTAAAATTCCATTGTGTACATATCCCACAGTTTTGTAATCCATTCATCTGTTGATGGACATCTTGGCTGGTTCCATAGTTTGGCTATGGTGAATTGTGCAGCTATGAACATAGATACACATGCATTAGTTTGGTAGTTTGGTTTCTTTTCTTTTGGGTAGATACCCAACAGTGGTATTGCTGGATCAAATGGTAGGTGTGTTCCCATTCTTCTGAGGATTCTCCATACTGTTTTCCAAAGTGGTTGCACTAATTTGCAATCCCACCAACAATGTCTTAGAGTTCCCACTTCTCCACATCCTCGCCAGCATCTGTTGTTGTTTGTGTTTTGAATGATTGCCATTCTAGTTGGAGTTAGGTGAAATCTCAGGGTAGTTTTGATTTGCATCTCTCTGATTGCCAGTGATGTTGCCTTTTGCTCTATTTTTAAAAATATAATTGTCTTAAAACATAATTATCTTAATTTCTATATGTCTATTGAGTACCACATGAGATAATATTCCATTGTTTACTCCAAATAGCAGATATTATTATTATTATTTGTGGAACTGGGGATTGAAACAGGGGCTTTTACCTCTGAGTTACACCCTCAAACCCTTTTATGTTTTTGTTTTTAAAACAGGTCTCTAATAGGATGCTGAAAGGCTTACTATTTTGCTGAGGTTGGACTTGAACCAGTGATTTTCCTGTCTTATCCTCCCAAGTACTAGAATTATAGGCATGCACCACCATGCCCAGCTCAACAAATATTATTTAATAAATAGTATCATCCTCCCGGGCGTGGTGGCACATGCTTGTAATCCCCATGCTTGGGAGACAGAGACAGGAGGATCCACAGGTTCGAAGCCAGCCACGCTGGCTTAAGAGACCCTGTTTCCAAATAAACTATAAAATAGGTCTGGGAGTGTAGCTGGAGGTAGAACGGTTCTATCCTCAGTATCACACACACAAAAAATAATTTTTAAACATACTCATGTTCCTTCCTTTCAGAAGTTTCAAGTATTCTTCGTATTCTTCTATTACCATGTATTTTTTTTTTTTTTTTGGTGGTACTGGGGTTCCTGGAAGCCCTTCTACCTCCGGGCTACACTCCCAGACCTACTTTTACATTTTTGTTTGGAAACAGGG
Organism: Muscardinus avellanarius; assembly: GCF_963383645.1. Classification (NCBI taxonomy): domain Eukaryota; kingdom Metazoa; phylum Chordata; class Mammalia; order Rodentia; family Gliridae; genus Muscardinus; species Muscardinus avellanarius. The sequence goes on along the minus strand of NC_137787.1, from coordinate 13,409,832 downwards.
TCTCCTAAACCAGCGCGCGCGGCTGGCTTCGAACCTGCGCGATCCTCCTGTCTCTGCCTCCCAAGCGCGGGGATTACAAGCGTGCGCCACAACGCCTGGCACCATGTATTTTCTATATAAATAACTTTTGATTTCCCCTTCATTCCTAGAGGATATTTTTGCTGGATATAGAATCCAAGATTGTCAGCTCTTTTCTTTGTGATATAAACAATGAATAATTCTTCAGCCTACTTCTGATCATTTTATTTGGAAGATTTGTTTCATATGACAAAATGTATTTGGAAACCTTATAAATTTTGCTGGAAGAATCATATGTTTGTAAACTGCAGGGCAACATTAAGTAGGTAATAAGGTAAAATACAATGTTGCCGATGAGACTGAAGAGAGATTGCAAGAATGTAAGGAAGTAGAAACCTATTTTTGACAAAGTGGATAATTTTCCTCCTGTGAGACTACAGGGGAGACAGGAAAGCAAAATAAAATTTATACTAATATTGAAAGTGGATTTAAAAAAAAAAAAGAAAGTGGATTTTTTGAAGAGCTGCTTTCTCCTTTTGTGCCTCTTAGAACAATTACAATGTTTACAGAAAGAGTGTTTTTTCATACATGGAAGACAAACTGTTAAATCAACTAACCAACTACTTACTTTCTTCTCGTCTAAAGAAACATGTATGCATTCTCTTTCTGGATAAAATCAAAACAAATGAAATAAGCTTTAGAAGTATATAGTTAAACACACCATTGTGCTGAACTTATAGAAACCTTAGAACAGTCTGAAACATGGAACCATCCTGAATGATTTTCAAGGGCTTATTTTCCCTCACTATTTACACCCTACTACATACAGCATTAGAACTTAACCAGGGCTTAGTTAGATGTGTCTCTACTGCATCTTCTGCTGTTGCTCAATTTAAAGAATTTTACCAGATGTTTTTTAAAGATATTTTACTGAAATAATTATACTTAGTCAGAAAAGTCAGAAATAAAAAGAGAAATCACATTTTTCTTGACTATTAGGTAAAAAATAAGATATATTCTCAGCATTACACAGAAAGGCATTATTATAATAAAATAAGAACCAAAAATACTTTTGTTAATTTTTTTTTATTTGGGAACATACTGCTTCTATAAATATAGCTAGTAATTTTAAGTATTTTTATAAGTGTATTCTAAGTCATAGTGAACTTCAAAGTGATACAAACATTATAACACACACACAGTTTTCAGTGTGTTTCCCTTCATAAAGATCCCACCTGTATTAGCATTGTTATTGCTGTACTCTAAAGACTTGACCATAATATAACTTAGAGGAAGAAAGATTTATTAGCTCCCAGTTTCAGGGTTCAGACCATCTGAGGCCAGGGCCTGCAGATCTCAGAACATGGCGGTGGGGAGAAAAGAGAGGAAGAGCATATGGGCTGCGCTCCTCTCATTATGGAGTCTGGAAGCAAGATAGCAGTTAGGGGAGGAGGAACCATATATAATCCCCAATGCTATGCCCCGAGGGACCCACTTTCAGCCACACCCCACCAGCCTAGGCCACCATCCAGGCTAATCCATTGCAATGAATTTATCCACTGTTACAACCCTCATGACTCAATTACATCAACTCCCAAAATTGATGTTTGAGCTCTTCAAGGGACCATTCTATATCTAACCATAACACCAGCCCATTTCTCCCCCTCCCCATACATATGAGTAATATTAGGAGTGATGCCTTCATTCATGATCACAGTGTTACTTGAACTATTTTCTCCTCCTTCCCACCTTCCTTTTCCTAACCCCTTCCACCATTTTACAGGTCTCCTCAATTATCCAAAATTATCCAAAATCCCTTCTTATTTTCTCTCTAATTTCCACGTACGAGAGAAAACAGTTGGTCCTGCCTTTCTGAGGTCTTTTTAACATAATTTTCTCTGCTTTCATCTATTTTCCTACAGATGACATAATTTTGGTCTTTATGGCTGAGTAAAATGTCACTGTGTGTATATGTACCACTTTGTTTTACCCATCCATCTATTTATGAACAAGTAGATTAGTTCCATAATTGGGTATTGTGAATTATGCTTCTATAAACATGGACATACCTTATCACTATATCACTATAGTATTTTTTTTTGTACTGCCAACTGAACCTTAGGAGATTTTTACCTCTGAGCTACACCCTAAGACCTATTTTATTTTTTATTTTGAAACAGGGTCTCACTAGGCTGCTGAGTCTTGCTAAGTTTCTGAGGCTGTCCTCAAACCTGATCCTGCTGTCTCAGCTTCCCAAGTACTGAGATTATAGGAATGACTTAATATGTCGAGCTCATTATAATATTTTGGTTTTAATTCTTTTAAAAGATACTAAGTAGTGGTATAGCTTGGTCATATAGTGATTCTATTTCTAGTTGTGTGCATGTGTGTGTGTGTGTGTGTTGTGTGTTACTGAAGATAGACACAGAGGCCCTCTACCTCCAAGCTATGTCTCTAGCCCTATTTCATTTTTTTTAATTTAGAAGCAGGGTCTCCTTATGTTGCTGAGAGCTTCACTAAGTTGCTGAGGCTGGCTTTGATTCTGTGATTTTCCTGTCTCAGGCTCCCAAATATGGGATTACAGGCATGTGCTATCATAGCCTACTCATTTCTAGTCTTTTGAAGAACCTCCTTACTGCTCTCCAAAGTGGTCATACTAATTTACAAAACCACCAACAGTGTATAAGAGTTTCTATTTCCCACATCCTACCAGTGTTTCTTAACTATTTGTATTCTTACTGATTGCCATTCTAACTAGAGTTAGTTAGCAGAATCTAAGTGTAGTTTGAATTTGCATTTTCCTGATTGCTAATAATGTTAAGCTTTTAAACATATTTACTGACCATTTGTATTTCATTCTTGAGAAGTGTCTATTCAATTCCATTTCCCTTTTATTGGATTTATTTTTAGTATTAAGAGTTTTATGAGCCAGGCGTGGTGATGCATGCTTGTATTCCCAGGACTTGGGAGGCTGAGGCAAGAGGATCGCAGATACACAGACATCCTCAGCTACTTACTGAGGCCCTATGCAACTAAGACCCTGTTTCAAAATAAAAAATAAAAAATTGAGCTTGGAGGTAGAATGCCCATGGGTTGAATCTCCAGTATAGCAACAACAACAAAAAGTTTAATGTAATTTATGTATTTTTCATATTAGTCCTCTCTCAGGTGAGTGGTTTGCAGAGAATTTCTCCCATTCTGTAGGCTCTTTCTTCAGACTTGTGATTTTTTTTTTGTTGTTGTTGTTGTTGTTATTGTGTGCAAGCTTTTTAATTTGATTTCATCCCACTTATTGATTCTCACTTTTATTTCCTGAGGTTTGGGGGTCTTATTGAGGAAGTTTCTACCAATGCTTATATGTTAGAGAGTTGGCTCTGTAATTGCCTACAGTAATTTTAAAGTTTCTGGCTTAAATATAGGTCTTTGTTCTATCTTGAGTTGACTTTTGTTCAGGGTAGGATATTGAGTCTAATTTTATTCTTTTAGGTATGGATATCCAGTTTTCTCAACACCATTTGTTGAAAGGCTATTTTTTTTCTTCAGCATACACCTTTGACCCCATTGTCAAAAACCACTAGCTATATGTGTGAAGATTTGTTTCTGTATTTTCTGTTGATATATCTGTTTTTGTATGAATATCAAACTGTTTTGTGTTACTATAACTTCATAGTATAATTTGAAGTCATCTTTTGTGATGCTTCCTGCATGGCTTTTATTGTTCAGAATTGCTTTGGCTATTCTTGGGCTTTTGTTTTTCCATAAATAGTTTAGGTAGTTTTTCCCCCCAAACTCTGTGAAAATGACATAGATATTTTGGTAGAGAATCTATAGATCACTTTTGATAGTACGGTCAGTTCGACCATAATTATTCTGACTATACAAGAATACAAGAGAGGGTGATTCAAAATGGCGACTGAGGGACACAGCACTTCTCAGTAGCTGAAACAAATAAAGTTCAACTACTTAGAAAGCAGTGTCTTAATCAACAAAATAAATACATCCCAGGAACCAAAACAGATCCAGGTACCTCGGCAGGAGCCCTGAACTCGAAGAAGAAGAATAACAAAGATCGGGCACCAGACCTGCTGCAGATACAATCGGGCTGCCTGCCGGCGGGCTGCCTGCACAGGCTGCCTGCCTGCCCAATCTGCAATCCCGAACCCTGATGGAAATCACCGTGGCAAGATAATCCAAGACTGAAAACGGACATAGAGCCTCATCTTAAGCAGCAAGCAGCACCCACGTCAGAATTCTGTGTGCTCACCAGCGACTGGATCACAACAGCACGGGGACTCCCACGGACACCTGGACCAAGGAAGCCAGGTACCTGAGTGCGTCCAGGGAAAGTGCGGGTCCTAGCGTATACTCCAGGCCCAGCACTGGCCCGAGGCATCTGTCCCATGCCTCAGAACCCAGCACTTTCCTTGAACACCCTGTCTGCGCCCTGGACCCCCGCTAGTAGTCAGTGCCTGCACCACCCCCCACCGCTAAAATTGGAGCTTACTTTGTGTGCCTAGTCCCCGCCCCCCACCGGAGCCCAGACATCCACCTTGCCGGAGGCCTGCTTTCCAGGTGACAAAAGCTCTGTGCGCCTGTGAGATATCCTTGGGCCCCCAGCTTCTATGCCCCGTGGGAGGCAGAGATCATTGCTGGACACTGCGCAGTGCCTGTGCCCCCGGACCCTTGTGCACCTATCCTGCACCCCTGGCCCACCGCTGGGAGTTCCCACCCACCTGGTAGCCTGATACTCAGTTCGAGTCTAGAGCACAGCCCCAGTGCACCTTGGAAGAGCATAGCAGCAGGCACTAGGCATCTGCACCCACTCACACCTGGGTCCAATAATAGCAGTGCACCCAGCCTGCACTCTTGGAACTGGCAGACCTCTGGCAGTAAGTGTGGGCATCCAGGAACAAGCAACCCTTTGCCCAGGATACATCTTGGGACCACACCAGCTAGCCCAGTTAGAATTTCCAGAGACACAGGAAAATCCAGCGAGACACAATATCTGCACAGGACCTCAGAGGGAGGTTCCAAGTCTACATTGGACATCCTCCACTCCTGCTGTAGGGAAGCACAAGCCGAAGTCTAGGGTGGTGAGTGCAGAGGTGCTGACTACAGGTTGGAATTACACAGAACCTGGGAATTGTATTGAATCTAATAACAGCAATACCAGACATTCTGACACATAAACTCAAAGCAGTTAAAGGAAAGAAAGGTTTCTAAACACCCAGAGTGACCTAAGAAGATAAAAATAGAGTACAAAGAAAACTAAGAGACATTGGATTATATTCTGAAAGCTACCAAAGCAATCAGATACGCAAATATTATATGGACCTGACCCCATATTCGTAAATAAGTTGGACTGTATTTTTTTTTTTTTTACTTTTACTGTGGATGTTATGTTTTGCTTTTACAGTGCTTTTGTTTTGTTATGGTTATTGCTGTTTTATTTTTCCCCATCCTTCTTTTACTTTAACTTGTTGTTTTTTTATATATTTGATAGTTTGCCTTGTTTTCTGATTTCACACAGCTGCTAGTTCCTTTTATTTTATTCTTGTCCTTTTTCCTCTTTCTTCCTCTTTCCTTCCTTTTTTCATTCTCCTCTTTTGATTGGTTTTTTCCTTTCTTTTTCTTGGATTACATAATAGTCTTGGTATCTTGTATGGATTTTTTTTTTTATGTTTGTCTCCTCCTTCCATCACCCCTCTTACAAACTTCCCCACACCAACCTTTTCCCCCAAAACTTTTCCCCATAATATACCTCCTTGTTTAATACTCAAAGTATTTCATATCTCCATACTTACTCTACTAACTACAAGAGTCCTACTAGTTAACTCTCTCTCATTCTCAGCAAGATATTACCTTATCATACTTAAAGTCTTTCTCAACCTAAACATATCCTCTACCTAATCCGACTCCTTTACCCATCACCCCAGCTCCTCCCACATCAACCACCCTCAACATTGGAAAAGCTCTGCTGACTTGCTGATACCTCTAAACTCCTAATATTAAGCTTGGACTAAGCATAATACTCAAAAACGATGGGTAGAAATCAGAAAAACAGGACAGAGAATGCTATAAATATGAGAACCAGAAATAATGAAGAGACAGCAGAAATCACAAATACTGACCTACTAGAAATGCAAGAAGGGGAGTTCAGAATCTTGATGTACAATATGATGAAAGGATTTAAAACAAGTCTAGAGGAGGTGAAAGGTGAGTTAGAAACACTAAGAAAGAATCAGAAAGAGGTCTGAAATGAAATGAGAGAGGCAATAAGGGAAATGAAGACAGCAATAGAAAGAAATTCTGGAAGATTAGATGAAATGGAAAACAGAATATCAATATTAGAAGACAGTACATCCAAAACTGAAAACACGATCGGCGATATACAGAAATCTTTACAGCAACAAAACCTAAACATCCAGCAAATATGGGATAATATGAAGCGCCCTAATTTACGGATAATAGGCATTGAGGAAAGGATAGAGGTACAGACCAAGGGCATCTGTAATCTCTTCAAGGAAATAATCTCAGAGAATTTTCCAAATATGGAAAGAGACTTGGACTTTAATGTCCAGGAGGCATACAGAACTCCAATGAGACAGGACCAAAGAAAAACCACTCCACGACACAAAATATCCAAAATGACCAACATAGAAGGCAAGAAGGAATCTTAAAAGCAGTGAGAACAAAAGGACGGGTGACATATAGAGGCAAAACAATAAGAATCACCCCAGACTATACAACCCAGGTCAGGAATGCTAGGAGAGACTGGTATGACGTGATTCAGATCCTGGAGGAAAATAACTTCCAACCAAGGATCCTCTATCTAGCAAAACTACTATTCAAGATCAATGGTGAAACCAAAGTCTTTCAGGATAAAGAGAAATTTTTAAAATTCATGAATTCAAAGCCAACACTAGAGAAAATTTTTAAAGAAATAAACCATAAGGAAGAAAAAAGAAGCAGACTTCAGAACCAGAGAAGGGAGGAAGTTAATAAGTGGGTCATTTAAGTAAAGAAGAAAGATCAAACCAACCAAGAGTAGACAGACCACAAAATGGCAGAAAAAAAAATCATATTTCAATAATATCTCTTAACATCAAAGGACTTAACTCACCAATTGAAAGACATAGACTGGCAAAGTGGATAAAGAAACATAATCCAAATATATGCTGTCTGCAAGAAACTCACCTTATAGCCAAAGACATTCACAGACTGAAAGTGAAAGGATGGAAAAAGATATACCATGCCAATGGTGACCAAAAAAGAGCAGGGGTAGCAACCCTTATATCCAACAAAACAGACTTTAAACTAAAACACATCAAAAGAGATAAATTAGGGCACTTCCTTTTATTAAAAGGAACAAGACACCAAGAAGATATAATGATAGTAAATATTTATGCCCCAATCGTGGGTGCAACCACATTTGTAAAACAAACCCTTCTGAACATAAGATCCCAAGTAGACCCAAATACAATAATTCTGGGAGACTTTAATAAGCCTCTCACACCACTAGATCGATCTTCAAGGCAAAAGATGCTTTAGAACTAAAGGAAACCATAAAACAAATGGACCTAATAGACGTTTTCAGATTATTTCAGCCAGGAACTACAGAATACACATTCTTCTCAGCAGCCCATGGAACTTTCTCCAAAATAGACCACATCCTGGGACACAAAGAAAATACCAGCAAATTCAAAAAATGTAATATAATTCCATGCATCTTTTCAGACCACAACGGAATAAAAGTAGAAATCAACAACAGGAAACTCGAAAGAAAATATTCAAATTCATGGAGAATGAATGATACACTATTGAATGACGAATGGGTAAGAGCAGAAATTAGGGAAGAAATAAAGAAATTTATGGAAACAAACGAAAACAGAGACACAACCTACCAAAACCTATGGGACACCATGAAGGCAGTACTAAGAGGAAAGTTTATTGCATTGAGTGCCCACATAAAAAGGACGGAGAACCACCAAGTACAGAACCTAATGACACAACTCAAGGACCTAGAAATTCTGCAACAGTCTATTCCCAAAGCCAGCAGAAGACAAGAAATCATCAAAATTAGAGCAGAAATAAATGAAATAGAGAACAAAAAAACAATTAAAAGAATCAATAAAACAAAAAGTTGGTTCTTTGAAAAGATTAATAGAATTGATAAACCCCTGGCCAACCTAACCAAAAGAAAAAGAGAATCAACTCAAATTATCAAAATTAGAAATGAAAAAGGAGATATCACCACAGATAGTGAAGAAATTCAAAAGATTATCAGAAACTACTTTAAAAATTATACTCCAATAGACTTGAAAACCTGGAAGAAATTGATAGATTTCTAAGCACAGTTAACCTTCCTACACACAACCAAGAGGACATAGCAAGCCTAAACCAACCAATAACAACCAAAGAAATAGAAACAGCAATAAAAACTCTTCCGCCAAAGAAAAGCCCAGGCCCAGATGGGTTCCCAGCTGAATTCTACAAAACCTTCAGGGAACAACTAATACCAATACTTCATAACTTGTTCCGGGAAATTGAAAGAGATGGAACTCTCCCAAATTCCTTCTATGAGGCCAGTATCACATTAATCCCCAAACCAAATAAAGATACCTCAAGAAAGTAAAACTACAGGCCAATATCCTTAATGAACATAGATGCAAAAATTCTAAACAAAATACTAGCTATACGCATTCAAAACTATATCAAGAGAATAATACATCATGACCAAATCGGTTTCATCCCAGAAAAAAAAGGCTGGTTCAACATACGCAAATCAATACATGTTATTCATCACATAAATAGAACCAAGAACAAAAACCACATCGTCATAGCAATAGATGCTGAAAAAGCATTCGACAAAATCCAACACCCATTTATGTTAAAAAACAGTGCAAAAAATTGGGATAGAAGGAAATTACTTCAGCATCATTAAGGCAATATACTGTAAACCCAAAGCCAACATTATAGTGAATGGGGAAAAACTGCAGGAATTTCCGCTAAAGTCAGGAACAAGACAAGGATGCCCACATCACCACTCCTTTTCAATATAGTTCTTGAGATTCTTGCTGTAGCAATAAGACAAGAGAAGGAAATCAAAGGAATTTACATAGGAAGAGAGGAATTAAAATTATCCTTATTTGCAGATGACATGATCCTTTATCTGGAAGACCCAAAGAACTCAACCAAAAGACTTCTGGAGCTGATTGACAAATTCAGCAAAGTCGCAGGTTACAAAATCAACCTAAAGAAATCAGTGGCTTTTCTTTATGCCAACAATGAATCCACAATGAAAGAAACAAAGAAAACAATTCCATTCACTATAACCTCAAAACCAATAAAATACCTAGGAATAAACCTAACCCAAGATGTAAAAGACCTCTACAACAAAAACTATAAAACATTAAAGAAAGAAATTGAAGGAGACCTTGGAAGATGGAAAGATCTCCCGTGCTCATGGATAGACAGAATAAATATCATCAAAATGGCCATTCTGCCAAAAGTGATCTATAGATTCAATGCAATTCCCTTTAAAATACCAGCGACATTCTTCAGAGACCTAGAAAAATCATTCATGAACTTTATATGGAGAAAGAAAAGACCCAGAATAGCCAAAGCAATTCTTAACAATAAGAAACATGCAGGAGGCATTACAATCCCAAACTTCAAACTATACTATAGAGTAATAGTAGTAAAAACAGTATGGTACTGGCACAATAAGAGATATACTGACCAGTGGATTAGAATAGAAGATACAGGAACAAACCCACACATCTTTAGTCAATTAATCTTTGACAAAGGGGCCAAACATATACGCTGGAGAAAAGACAGCATTTTCAAAAAGTGGTGCTGGGAGAACTGGCTAACCATTTGTAAAAATATGAATCTAAACCCCTATATCTCACCATGCACAGGAATCAACTCAAGATGGATCAAAGACTTAGAAATTAGACCTGAGACTGTGAAGTTAGTAGAGGAGAGCATAGGTTCAACACTACAACATATTGGCACAGGCAGTAACTTTCTCAACAAAACCTCCAAAGCTCAGGAAATTAAAGCAAGAATAAACAAGTGGGATAGCATCAAACTAAAAAGTTTCTTCTCCTCAAAGGAAACTATCAATAACTTAAAGAGGAAGTCTACAGAATGGGAAAAGATCTTTACCAGCCACCATTCTGATAGGGGGCTAATATCCAGAATATACAAAGAGCTCAAAAGACTCTACACTAGCAAAACAAACAACCCAATCAAGAAATGGGCAAATGAACTAAATAGACACTTCACAAAAGAAGAGATACAAAGGGCTAATAGATACATGAAAAGATGTTCTTCATCACTGGCCATCAGGGAGATGCAAATCAAAACTACACTGAGATTCCATCTAACCCCAGTCAGAATAGCAAGCATAAAGAAATCAAACAACAACAAATGCTGGTGAGGATGTGGGGAAAGAGGAACTCTTTTACACTGTTGGTGGGAGTGCAAACTAGTTCAGCCACTATGGAGATCTGTGTGGAGATTCCTAAGAATGGTGGGAATAGATTCACCATATGATCCAGCTATACCACTCCTGGGTATCTTTCCAAAGGGGTTGAATTCAGAGAAATACAGCAACATATGCATACCTATGTTCATAGCAGCACAATTTGTAATAGCCAAAATATGGAACCAACCCAGATCACCATCAACAGATGAATGGATAGCAAAACTGTGGGAAATACACACAATGGAATTCTATTCAGCCATAAAGAAGAACAAAATTATATCATTTGCAAGAAGATGGAAAGCCCTGGTAAGCATCATGTTAAGTGAGATCAGCCAAGCACAGAAGGAGAAGATACATGTTTCCTCTAATATGCCCAAACTGTAAAACACAAAGGATACCAGTGGGACTCCAGATATTAGAGGGGAAATACTAGCTAAGTTTGAATGGAAAGATAGGAGAGGAGAAAGGCCGATCTTGATTAATGAGGGTCTACACCTGAACATGTGTAAAATTATGAATAAGACATGGTTAACCTGGACAACCATTGGTGGGAGGGGGGAAGAGAAAACGGGGGCGGGGGGAGAGGGCACCAAATATAGTTTAAATGTATACTATTTATGTTCAATAAAAAATTGTTAAAAGGAAAAAAATTAAAGTTACTGTATAAGTTACTGTAAAAAAAAAAGGGGGGGATGTTTACAATGAGATTCAAATATCAATATATGTAGCAAAGTGTTATGCTACCCATGAAGTTAGACTGCCTGTAACTGACTCTTGGCTGTGTCTGCCATGTGCCCACTGTATAATGCAGAATAAATTACTTAACATTTAAAAAAAAAAGAACACAAGATACTAGTCATTTAAAAACTGAACTTAGCTGGACATGGTGGTGCACAATTGCAATCTCTGCATTTGGAAGCCTGAGACAGAATCATTGTGGTTTCTAGCCAGGCTCAGCTACTTAGTGAGGTCCTTTGCAAATCAATGAGACCCTGTTTAATAGTAAAGAATAAAAAATAGGGCTAGGGGTGTAGCTCGGTGGTAGAATGTCCTAGGTTCCCCTCCCAGTACCGCAAAAACAGAAAATAAGACAAAAACCAAAAATATAGAAACTGAACTTATGAGAATACACATATAAAAGCAAACATATTTACTGTATGGTAAACCTTCTTGTATGAGAGTGCAAATTTTCTGCCAATGTGCAAAACCTTTTTGAAACTCATTTTAGGGAAGATGTCCAGAATCTGAAATATGTTCTTTTAAGGGATCTTGATGATGGCAAAAGTAGCCAGTTGGCATTTGGTGAGACAAACAAAACACTGTTTTACTAAGTGAAAGGTGAGTTCTGCTCTGTCAGTACCCACATGGGCAAGTGTGTACTGAGTACTCACTGAGCACTGTCTCTCCCAAAAGTCTTTAATCCTTCAAAATGATAATGCCGTATTTCATTCGTTTTGACATACTTGGCACATTTCTTAGTATATACCAGGAATATTATAAATGATTGTTGAATTCAATCTTCCTAATTCAAATCACAGTTAATGATCCTAATGTTTTGAAATGACCCAAATGATTTGCTGGCCATTTGCAATACACATGAGATGATATTTTTATCTCATGCATGCATGTCATTTCCACATACAATATATATGCAAAATGTACTATAAATTTTCACAGAACACTATTTCTTGACCCCCAACCTCCTGTTGCAATGCAATAGCTGCATAGGGAATATTCATGATTGATAGTTTGATTCATTTTTCAAGAAGATACCTGGACCCAAATGAATGCTTAATATTTCAGTCCCTTAAAATGTAATGAAAAGCCTGTCATGGATAATAAGTTGCAATGAAGTGCTTGGGCACTTTAAATGACAGGGTCTCTGTGACTTCAAATTCTAGTTTTCTTGGATTTGAGTTATATGGTTAATTAAGCTAAGGATCATATCTGTGAAGAAAAATGTAATTGTTTTAATAAATATTATAATCAACCACAAGAGCTAAAATAATCATTTTATTTGATGTCAAAATAAGAAATAGGTTTTTTTTTTTCAACAGTCTTCATACCAGAAATCATGAGAAATAATCTGGAAATTCTTTGCATTAGTTGATATAACACCTTCTTTTATGAATTTATTTGCTTTATTTTGTCTTAATCCATCTTTTTCTCTACTCTTATTTATTAACCTCAAATAATACTTGGAACAAACTTGAATTTCTAGGGTAAAATAATTACGCAAGTTTTATTAGCAATAGACTTTGGGAGAACCTACAAATGTAAAATGTGGACTCATAAAAGTTAAATTTGCCTTTCTTTAGCATGTTCATCAAGATTTATATTGAAAGGATTAGAATGGTTTCCTAGATGTCACCCAAAATCAAAAGTTCTATTACAGTGATAAATGTAATTTTCCACTTCAGGAAAGTTCCTTTTTCCAGTCTGTGTTTTCTGTGGTTGTTTGTTACTGAGACAAACCAAATGGCTAAATCAATACAAATGGCCCTTGAGGTCTCGAGAGACCACAAGAAAGTGTAGCATCATTAAACTAAATTACAGACAAGCACTTAAGAAGACAAATAAGTATTTGGTTACCATAAGTCTTTTTTTATGGTGAAGATGATTGAAAATGTTTACAAACATGCACAGTACCAGGAACAAGGCTTCTAATAGCTAGCTATATCTTAGCTGTTACAGCTGTTTACACCAGACAGAAAAGTGTAAACCTAGAGGTAGAAACCTGATCATGTTTTTCTAAGCTCCAACATCTATCTAGTATTAGGAAACACATTTGGTAACGTAATCCAAGAGAAGTGATCATCAGAGAAATGAGAGGAAGAAGAGTAAAAGAGCCAGCTAGAGAGCATGACGTTAGCCCTATTTCTCTTCAAACATGGGCCATGGGGTCACCCGGGGAAGATAGACCTTGAAGGAGGTGGAGATGCAATAATGATAAGAGCTTAGAAAAGTCAGGATGGTACAATGTAGTTCCAAGAAGACTCCCCCATCTTCTGTCCAGAAAAATGCCCACAGTTGTTCAGGCTCATTTCAACAAACCCTCCAGAACATGAAGACAGAGACACTAACCCCAGCACTCTAGAAAAAATGGGGGACAGGCCTGGTGGTGTCTCCATGCACGTGTGTGTGTGTGTGTGTGTGTGTGTGTGTGTGTGTGTGCGTGTGTGTGTGTGTGAATAAAAAATTAATCCAGGAGTGTTCTACCTCTGAGCTACACCTCCAGTCCTGTTTTATATTTTATTTTGAAGCAGGGCCTCACTAAATTGCTTAGGCCAGCCTTAAACCTGCTATCCTCTTGTCTCAACCTACCAAATATTGAAATTACAGGTGTGTGCCCATCATGCCCACTGCAAATAGTACTTTTTAAAGAAAAAAAATATATATATATTTTAAGCTGGGTGTGGTGGTGCACACTTGTACTTCCAGCATTTGGGAGGCTGAGACAAGAGGATTGCAATCCATGGACAGCCTCAGCTACTTAGTGAGGACCTTTGCAACTCAGTGAGACCCTGTTTCAAAATAAAGAATAAAAATTAGGGCTGGGGGTGTGGCTTGGAGGTAGAATGCCCCTCAGTTCTATCCTCAGTACTGCAAGAAAAAAAATTATTTTCTTAAATTGAAGGGAAATATATTTCAGTAGAGAAAATAAAAATGATCTAGTCTCTAGCTAGCTCTTTTAACTCTCATTTTCCTGATTATCACACTTTTTGGCCTATATTATGTGTTGAAGTTCAGAAGGACAAAATGTATAAATGACTTGTGGTCCTGAGAAAAATTCCATGTGGGAAATATGCTTCATGACAGTTTAAGGCGGAAGTCACCACGGAGTAGGTTACAACTGTCTCTGGGAGCAAAACAAAAACAAATCATTTTAATTAAATCTGTTAGATCTGGCAAGTGTGTTTTTATTGGGAAAATGTTGGGAAAATATTATATAAATATAATATGTATAAATATAATAATTATTATAAAACAATTTAGTGATAATGTTTGTAGTCTTTTTTCAGACATTTTGCTGTATATGAGCAATTTAAAATCTAAATATAAGAGATGTTCAGAAAAATATGAAACTATTTTTATAACATAGGTATGCAGGTATTTTTAACATGAACTCTATCTAAAAAGTTCAAATTTGTTACTGCTTTTGTGAAAGATAGTATTTTCCCAAACTAGCTTACAGGGTCAGGAATTGGAGAAGTATACATGCACGCATGTGTGTGTGTGTGCGTGTGTGTGTGTGTGTGTGTGTGTATGTGTGTGTGTGTGTGTGCATGCGTAAACATGCACTTTGAGTCTCCGTGTGTATATGTATTGTTGTGATTTTGACAGATTAAATGGTAACTGAGTAGACAATTCACACTAAATAAAAAACATTCTTTATGTGTTATAAATTACATTGAGAAATACTTTTGTGAAGCACATTAAAATGGTTTATGGCTTTTTAAAAACAATATTAGATTAAATAGGCTTAAAGAAAATTTGCCTTTAACTCAGCGATTTTATTACATGTTAAAAAAAGATAAAAGTTAAAGAAATTGCTGAAACAAAATAAGTTAGTTGTATTTGTCCTTTGACAAGTGAGGTAAAGCCATCTAATACTCATATACATGCATCTCTCTTCCTTCCCCCAGTCCTGGGAAGTACGGGGTTTCCTTATCTTTGCACTAAGCATTATTATACAACTAGTTTGGTTGAGTAGCTGTAACTAGTTGCTAATATAAGTTTAATTGGTGATATGAGTCTTCCAGCACTCTTTTCCTCTATAGTGATTATGGAGAAAGAGATTTTATTAGTGTGACTGGTTTAAAGGATCATGGGTCAAAAAATTACTATCTAAAGAAAAAAATTGCCTGAGAATTACCTGGAATCATGGGAGTTTATCATGACTAAAATATAAAACTTTTTTGTTTCTAAGCCACTAAGATTTTTAATTATTTGTTATTTTATCACAACTTAAAATGTACTAATGAATATAACTTTATACAGCATTCTTTTATTTGTGGTATTTTTATGTAAGGTCTGTTATAAGTGTTTGTGTTTTGATCTGGTTTTAATTTTTTTTCAGTACCAGGATGGAACCCAGGAGGATTCTACCTTTGAGCTATACTCCCAGCCCTATTTTTTAGTCTTTTTATTTTTAAACAGGGTCTCACTGAGTTACTAAGGGCCTTGCTAAGTATCTGAGGCTGTCTGCGAACAGCTATCCTCCAGCATGCACCACCACTCCGGGCCTTGATCTGGTATTAAATTTAAATAAAAAGATCTTCTGAAAATAAAAAAACTATATAATGAAATGAAACAATATGACCAGAGTTGATTCTAATATAGGAGTCTTTATACAATAATCTGGAATATAAAGAATGATTGTTGCTGGGCATGGTGGCGCACGCTTGTAATCCCCGCGCTTGGGAGGCAGAGACAGGAGGATCGCGTAGGTTCGAGGTCAGCCACAGCTGGCCTAAGAGACCCTGTTTCCAAATAAAATATAAAATAGGTCTGGTAGTATAGCCTGGAGGTAGAAGGCACATGGGTTCCATTCCCAGTACCACAAAAAAAAAAAAGATTGTTGGCAGAATAATGTGTGCTACCACCACCACCACCAACAATATATCCACATCCTAAACCTTAGAATCTTTGAATATATTGTGTTACATGGCCGAAGGGAATTAGGTTTTATGTGGAACTGAGGTCGCTTCTCTGCCCCCTGGCAATAGGGAGATCACCCTGAATTTTTCAGATGGCACAATATATTCAGAATTATCCGTAAATATGAAAAAGGTGAGATGATGAGAGGGAATGCAGTAGTGGTACAATGGGAAATAGACTCAACTTGTCTTAATGGCCTCGAAGTTAGAAGATAGGAGAAAGAAATTAAAGACTGCTAATACAAACTATCCTGAGATTTCACCTAATCAAAATTAGGATTACAATAATTAAAATCAGAAATAACAATAAATGCTGGAGAGGATGTAAAGAAGTAGGAACTCTAATACATTGTTGGTGAGATTGCAAATTAGTGAAACCACTTTGGAAAACAGCGTGAAGGATCCTCAGAAGAATGAGAATGAAGCGACTAAATGACTCAGCTACACCATGCCTGAGTACCCAAAAGAATAGAAAACCACCATAGCAATATATATAAGAAAATATATATAAGAAAATATATATATTGCTATGCATACACACACACATATATATATATGTATATGTATATATATGTATATATACATATATATATATATATATATATATATATATATATATATATAGCAACACAATACATAATTGTCAAACTATTCAACTAGCTGGAATGCTCATCAACAGAGCCGGGTGTGGTGGCACACACTTGTAATCCCAGCATTTGGGAGGCTGAGACAGGAGGATGTGGTTTCCAGGACAGCCTCAGCTACTTAGTGAGGCCCTTTGCAACTCAGTGAGACACTGTTTCAAAATAAAGAATATCAATTTTAAAATAGGGCTGGGTGTGCAGCTCAGAGGTAGAATGCCCCTGGGTTCTATCCCCAGTACTGGAAAAAAAAAGAAAAGAAAAGAAAAGAAAAGAAAAGAAAAGAAAAGAAAAGAAAAGAAAAGAAAAGAAAAGAAGAAGGAAGGAAGGAAGGAAGGAAGGAAGGAAGGAAGAAGAGATGCTCATCAATAGATGAACTGATTACAAAATTAAGGTATATACACACAATGTAATTCTACTCAGTCATAAAGCAGAAAAAACATATGTCATTTGCAGGGAACTGGATAGAACTGGAGAATATTATACTAAGTGTAATTAGTCACAAAAAGTGAAAGGTTGTCTGTTTGATGTTTTTCCTCATATGTGGAAGCTAGGGAGAAATTGACAAAGGAGGAAAAACCTTAGTGGAGTGAAGAAGGGGATGTGAGGGAGGCAGGAGTAGGGAGAGAGGCTTAAAGAGGGAAACACTTCAATGGACAGGAGGCACATGCCCACGATTATCAATACCAGTCACAGTGTCATGCACAAGAAGGTGGGAGGAAGAGGGCAGGGTTGGGACTAGAGGTGGGCCCTATGAGTGCTATGTGCGTGCGTGTCTCTATCCTCTGAACTGCATCACGGTGTGTGATTACAGTGCACTAATAAATAAATTCATAAATAAGCACATAAGAAACTAAGAAATGTGAATGGCCTTTGAAATTGAAACCATCAAGGAAATAGAATCACTCTCAAAGAGAGACTGAAAAAGGGCACAGAGAGCCCTGTTGACATGATCTTAGCACAGCAAAACCCATGTCAAATTTGAATCTACAAAAGTGCAAGATAATAAATTTAAGCTAGTAAATGTGTGCTAATTTGCTATCATCAGAATGGCCAACTAAAATATCTCTAATGGCATATTAGAATAAAAAACACTCTGAAAATCTTTTAGTCTTGAAGAACGTGCTAAAAGGAGCACAGTAATAAGCTGTCTTTAATTTATCTAAGAACTAAGTAATAATGAGAAAGTAAATGGATTCAAATGGACATTTTATTGGAAGTGAGATGCATTCTCCAGATTGTGTGTTTTGGGAAATAAACTCTAATGCCTTCAAGAAGCAGAGTAAAATGCTTGCTGTTCCCTGTGCTCTGATTGCTCCCAAGCAGCTCTGCTTGGAACCTGAGAAATGAATTACATTCTCTTGTGAGGTCCTTCTCTGCTCACACGTCTCTAATTGAAGAAGAATAAATCATAACAAGCAAGGCTCTTGAAAGGTCAAGCCATAAACTTTGCCACTGAGTCGGACTGGGTCACGGACTAAGAATGTTATTTAATACTGAGGCAGATGGTAAATTTGCCAATCCAGTCAGGCTCTACTTTGATGTTCTCCTTCTTGCCTTGTAGGCTATGTTTTATGGCAGTCCATGTTTACTTTCACATATACTTTCCTTTTTCCTACTTTATAAAATTCTTGGAATCCATATTTTTGCATCCTACATATAGGCATGTATGAACTCGAGCCAACCAGCCAGCTTCCACCAGCGCTTGGTTCCAGTTTCAATCCCATTATTGTCTAAAATTTCATGTTTACAACATTCTAACCCTGTGATAAGAATAACAACTCAGTCACCAAAGCTTATGGGGCCTTCCACATTTTCAGGCATGACAAATAGTCATTAAAAAGGCCCTGAAAACCAAACATTCTGAAATGTGTTTTCTGTAGTAGTAACATTCATCTAACTGCAAATAGGAGATTTTTATTCTATACAGAGATTATTGCAGTGGTTCAAAATACTTAAGAAGGGAAGGGCAGTGAGGACAAAATATTTTAAGCCACTTAAAAACCTGGTAGAAAAAAAATAAACACAACAAAATATCCCATTATGTTTCAAAACTCTTGGGGAAAAGGTTGTTGAAGAAGTTTACAGGGAGTCCTAAAACTATAATAGGTATGAATGATGATAATAAGGATTCTTCTAATAAATTGTAATTAACTAGGCCTTGGAGATTATGTCCATTGCTAAATTAGCTAATTGAAATAGATCATTAAGATATTATTAAGCACATAATTCTTACTTTATTTTATACTCAATCTACTCAATTAGTATCTGAGTTTTGGTGTAACATAGATGGAAAATGAAGACAATATCAGAAATATTTATAGTTAAAATATATACTTTAATGTTAAAGAAGTGATGAAGCCAGAATTTTGTGTAACCAAGGGAAGGGGAGGCAGCCATAAATGGAGAATCAAAAGTTAGAAATCTCATCACCACAGTAGGAACCCATCTACACTGTGGGTGAGATTGAAAATTAGTGCAGCCACTATGGAGATCTGTGATTCCTCAGAAAATTGGGAATGTATCCACTGTAGGATCCAGCTCTATCAGAAAATCTTAGTAATACATGCATATCAATGTTTATAGCAGGACAGAATTTACAATAGTCAAACTACAGAAGAAACCTAAGTGTCCATCAACAGGTGAAAGGATTACAAAACCATAGATTATCCACATAATGAAATTCTGCTCATCAATCCAAAGGAGCAAAATAATGTCATTTGCCGAAACAATGAATGTGTCTGGAAAACATTATGTTTAGTTAGATTAGCTAGTCACAAAAAGTGAAGGGTGATATGTTTTCTCTAACATACAAAACCTAGCAAATAATTGGGATACCAGAGGGACTCCCATAATGGAGGGGAAACTTCAGTGGAGCCAGAGAGGTGGTCTAGGGTAAGTGGAAGGGAGAGAGGGAGGATCAATGAAGGAATTACTTCCATGGACATTATGTATAAGTGAGAACACCAATGTCAATTCCAATACTTTGTATGGGGAAAGAGGTATGTGAAGCTTCCCCAAATTCTATGGGCATGTATATCACTATCACTGTGAACTATATTATGATGTGAGATGCTAATGTACCAATAAATAAAAATTTCTCATTCCCACTTTTTTTCACTAAGAAATATTACACTAGGCTAGTTATTCTATTTCCTTGGCCCCAGTTTTTATAAGTATAAAATAAAGTATTGAGCTAACAGAGTATCAGGTACTAAAATAACAGACACCTGAAGCATTATAAATATGCAGCTAAGAATATGTTACGACAGTTTTAATGTGAAAAAGTTAAAACACTTTTAGGGGATCAAAAAATCTGTAGATGAAAAATAATAGAAAACTTTTTACAAAATATATAACTGATGTATTAAATGTCCTAAGGACAGGACTACCAAACTACTTTTATGTCTAGAAGTGAAGTTCCTAGTTTATAAAAACAAGTTGGAAGCAAAGAGCAACATCTAAAAAATGTTGATCAAAAACATTTTTGTTCTGTTTTAACGCTGAGGGCTGAACCTAAATCTTTTTGCAATCACTCCATCACTGAGCTCTCCCCACCAGCTAAATATTTTTACTATTGCTTTCTTGAACTTGTGGTATAGAGCACACCATAATTATTACTCCATTATAACTGCAAAGAGAATAGTATTGAGTCACCCCAAAAATGTGTCAATATAATTCTATCAGAACTCTTGTGAGTGTGTATGGTACTGATGCTTTAGCCCCTGGACATTCTGCTTCTGAGTTGTACCTACAGCCATATTTTATGTTTTTATTTTGCAACAGGGCCTCACTAATTTGCTGAGATAGGCCACAAACCTTGGATCCTCCTGTCTCAGCCTCCCAAGCACTGAGATTGCACCATCCTGAGTGGCTAGAACGTTTGATTTTTATGCTCTCTTCCTTTCTCCCTCTCGCTCTTTGTCTTCTCCCCTCACTTCCTAACCCTGACCCTCATTCCCCTTCACTTGCTCCACTGAGGCCGCACTGCCTGGGCTCAAGCCTTTGACCTTACCATTGTCTTTCTGGATTCTCTTTTTTCTATAACCACCTGGCTCACCCCCTCACACAAGCATGTTCTTTGTTCAAATATCTTTATTTCAGGTATGGTGGTATAAACCATTTCATCTAAAATAAGCAAGCAAGCACTCAAACAAATAAAGAGAGAAACCCACTAGTTTTCTAATTTTTATAGCCCTTAATGCCACCCAACACTTTCTAGTTTTTGTTTGTTTCCTTTCTTTCTCCAGTATGACGTAAGAGGCTTAACAAGGAAGGCTGTTTTGGTCTTCTCCATACTTCAGCACCCAGGATAGTGTATGATGTGTTTTTGGTATGCAGTAAATAGTTGGTAAATTAAATTCCTGAAGAGAGAATGAGGACATGAATAGTCTTGTCACCCAAAGACAATATAGACACATGGATTGGGCCTAGTCTGTCAAAATATATATCCCACAGTGATGTTTCATACTGCATTTGGCCATGAGACCTGTGTTAAATAAATGACATATTTATGATAAATGTGAACTACTACAAGAAAAAAACAATGCAACTAAAAATTATGAAGCCCCCGAAGAGGGTTAGCCTGAGCAGATGAGTTCTGTGTAGTATGGCTTGCTAACTCAGCCCTCTCTCTGAATTTTGATTTTTTCCCTTTTCTTAATGTCAGTTGGAGCCAGTTTCCTTCTACCTGACTAAAATTGAAAGTATTCTGAAGTTTTTTATATTTCTCCCAATATATATCTAGGTTTGCAAACAATAATTAATGTGCATATCAATTTTGGTACTAAAATTTGTTTAAGTTTGATTTTAGATTTTACTAATTTGAAAAAAGAGTATATTAATTTTAGTTTATGCATTCCAGTCATCTTTTCATGAATTATGTATTTATATCATTTGTACAAGTATCAACTGGGTCATTGTTATTGACATGAATTCATATAATATTATGGTCACCAATCCATAAATTATATTAGTTATTCTCTAGGCAATGTTTTCTCCCATTTTTTTAACTGGGGATTGTTGGCCCTATTTTATTTTTTAAATTTGAAAGAGGGTTTCACTAGGTTACTGAGAGTTGTGCTACACTGCTAAGACTGTCCCCCAATTTGAAATCCTCCTGTTTTAGCCTCCCAAGTACTGGGATTATAGGTTCTACCACTTGGCTTCTCCCATCTTTTAATACATCCAGAAAAATCTTAGATCTAATATTCATGTAATGTCAAAATAAGAGGACATGTCGTGTCCTCTTATTTTATAGCTTGATGTCATACAGAAAGTCATTTATGCTCATTTTACAGAAGCCTTGTCCTTTGCCTAATTAAATCTTAGTATTTCCCTATAAACAAATAGAGAAATGCAGCTGTGAAATTGAAACCAAATTAGCAGTCAGTTGGTGCCTAAAGATGTCACAGCAGGTGCAGCCCTTAAATGTATCTGGTCGCACATTCCAGAGAATGGAATGAGAGCCACATCCCCAGTCGCACTCCATCCCTCCCTCGAGCCCAGTGCAAGCGGCTGCAAGGTCATGATCAATGCCGGGAATTTGGTTTGGTGACAACTGTAAAGACTTAAGTGACGATGACAGCACTCAAGATAATATTGGCTTTTTAATTTTGGTTAATTTGCTTCAGTGTTTAAAATGTGACCTGGCTTTTCCCATTAACATTTATTCCCTATGACCTTTCAGTGATAAGATTTTATCACAGGCCCAAAACAGTACCGAGAATGAAGGCTCTATATTACTAACCCTGTGTATGTATATTTGGAGCAAAAAATGAGATTTTAGTTATTTCATATATAAAAACTGACTTAGAAAAACTACCAAAAATTGGAAGAGAGAGTTCAGTGCACTAAGTGCTTATATGCATGGTTGTAGCATCTTTATAGATTCTAAGAGCTTTCCTTGGGAGGTCATATATCTTTTGGGGTGCATATTTTTAAGAGTTCAACATAGATCGACCAGATGTCTACATTATGTGGCATTTGATATCATGGCTTATTTGTTTCTTAAACAGGTAATGAATCTCTAATCTACTATGCCCCTGTAACAATATGGGGATAACATGCAAACACAAACATAAAATAAAAGAGGTAAGATATTATCATAGCTTGTTGCCAATAGCAGGGAGATGGTTCACAAGATCAGCTTCTTGATTCTTGAAGAAGTTCTTGGAGAAGTAAGTGGAACAAAGAGGGTCGAGTGGGGAGTGGGGGAAGCCACTGCAGGTAGGTGGCCAGTAAGTCTCTCTCAATAAACCAGCATCTTAACTTGATTCTTGAGCTAGGTATTTAAAAAAAGAGATGTACACTGTCGGCAGATTAGACAGCAAGGAACAGTTTCCTAATAAGGATATGAGTTTGTATGATTAAAGGACAAACAATAAAATCCAAATAAAACAATAATAATCATGTATTCTGATACATGTGTGTAATTCCAGTACTTGGGAAGCTGAGACCAGAAGAGAGATTCAGCAAGACTCTCATTGACCTGGTATGACTCCGCTTCAAAATTGAAAATTAAAAAAAAAGAAAAATAAGGCTAGGTGTATAGCTCAGAGGTAGAATGCTCCTGGGTTCGATCTCTAGAATGAATGAATGAATGAATGAATGAATGAATGAATAAATAAATAAATAAATAAATAAACAAATGTAACAGGTTTGGGCAAAAGAGAGAATACAGTTAGAGAACTAGACTGAGACCCAGACACTAGAGGATCCTTTTGGCCAAAGCACTGATTTCTGACTATACTGGGCAAGTATTAGTGATTGTTAGATCTTTGTGTGTTATTGACATAACTCTATTTAAAGATTTTTATACTGGGTATTAAACTCAGGAGCATTCTACCTCTGGGCTATACCTACGACTCTTTTTATTTATTTTATTTGTTGAAACAAGATCTCCCTAAGTTGCTGATGCTGGCCTTGAGCCTGTGATTTATCTGTCTTGGCCTCTTAAGTAATGGAATTACAAACATGCGCCACCACACCTGACTTCCATTTACTTTTTTTTTTTGTGGTAGTGAGGATTGAACCCATGGGCATTCTACCTCCAAGCTATTACCCCCAGCCCTATTTTTTTATTCTTTTAATTTTGAAACAGCCTCCCAAGTATTGGGTTTATAAGCTTGTGCTATCACCCCAGGCTGGCTTTCTTTCTTTCTTTCTTTCTTTCTTTCCTTCTTTCTTTTTTTTTTTTTTTTTGGTGGTACTGGGGTTCCTGGAAGCCCTTCTACCTCTGGGCTACACTCCCAGACCTAGTTTATACTTTTTATTTGGAAACAGGGTCTCTTAAGCCAGTGTGGGCTGGCTTCGAACCTGCGTGATCCTCCTGTCTCTGCCTCCCAAGCACGGGGATTACAAGCTGCGCCACCACGCCCGGCCTTAAATTCCTTTTTAAAAAGTTATGAGCATAGAATTTTTACAGCCCTCCCCATAGGGGGAAAAGAAGACTTGAAAGTTCTAGCACTAAAACAACAATATAGGGGGCGCCCTCCTGAGAGGTCTCACGGCTCCCCTTTCTTAGCCCGTTTGCTTCCCTCTCCTTTTACAATATAATGCAGGTTTATAGGAGGTTTATAGGGTCTCGATATGAAATGCAGCTCCCCAAAGGCTCTTGTGTTGAAGGTTTGGTCCCCAATGCAACAATTTTCAGAGGTGGTTGGATCATGAGAGCGCTAACCTCCTCAGTGGATAATTTGAATTGATGGGAGATGATGAGACAGTGCGAGGCAAGGCCTAGTTAAAGGAGGTAGGGAAGTAGGTCATGAGGTATTTCTTTATGAGGGCTCCTTTCTCCTCCTCCTCCTCCTCCTCCTCCTCCTCCTCCTTGCTTCTCCTCTCTCTCTCTCTCTCTCTCTCTCTCTCTCTCTCTCTCTCTCTCTCTCTCCTCTCTCTCACCCCTCTCTCTTTCTTTCCTTCACAGCTACCATTAGCGAAGCAGCCTTGATCCAACACGCCCTTCTACCACTGCATTTTGCCTCCTCACAAGCCCCCGGGAATGCAGAGAGCCACCCATAGACTGAACCTCTGAAACCAAGAGCTGAAACAAATCGTTCCTCCTCTAAGCTGTTTTACTCAGGTGCTTGTCACAGTGAAGAAAAACCAACTGACACGCTTATCTGGTCCAATAAATGTACCTGTTTTCAAGAGCTATGCTTATCTTTGAATTTCTAGATCTTCATCCTAGCACAGAATAGATATTTAATAAATATATCAGTCTTTTCTATTCTTTTTATTATAATGTTGTGGACATTTCTATAGAAAAATTACTTGCAAATGTGTGTCTTGAGAAATAAGCTCTTGTGTCTGTGTTTATGTGGGTTCTGACTAAAATCACATACGCACTGGGATCTTCCTGGGTGCACAGGCTGGTGAGTGTGTGACTGCGTTTCAGGGCAGGCTGTGCAGCATTCTGCTCTGCGATGGGGGAGGCTGAAAGCTGACCGTTCCTGGACTAACCTTGCTGTGTATGCTCCAGTCTACACTTTGGGGATGTGATATCTTCTATACCACTGCATTTCTTGTGGTTGTGCTGTAACTGGTATAAAATCAAGTGCCTTAAGTGCCAAAGGTTCAAAAATGTTCTTAAACTGATTTCATGTCCTATGCAAGTATTTTCTGCAACCTGCATAGCCGGTACTTTGTAAAAACTTGTTTATGCTTCAGTTGTACATATCTGTTTTTGAAGAAATACATAATATTTTTGTTTAGATATCTCTCAACATGAATAATCTGTGTGAAGCATTGTGAAATGATACATTCCTCTTTTGAGTACCATTACACATGTACAGAGGTTTTCAGGGGTTTTATTTTTCTACTATTACTGATAAACATTCTACATATAGTTGGCATTTCAAATAAATGGCTTGTATAGAAAAATATATATGCTACATATTTAAATAATTCTGTCAATCAATTACTCAACAATACACCCAAGTTTCCAGGTGTCGACATCCTGCAGTATCTGGGTCTCCATTCCATATCCAAATGCCTTATAAGTTCCAGAGAGATAGGAACCTAATATACATGCCATGTGACTCTTACATACTTGTCTATTACTATAGTTAATAATGTAAAAAGGGACATTTTAACACCTCTAACACTGGCATGAGAACTTGCTGCAAACTACAGAAGTGAATTTGGGTCATCTAATTACATTCTTTGTGCAAACACAAGTGATATTTTCTTTCACTATTTTTACATGCTTTTCTGTGGTTACATTGGAATTTAAATTTGTTATTGGAGAAATGTCAAAAGAAACTGTAATTTTCAAGCTGCCCCAGTGAATAAATGTTTCTTCCTAGAAACTCAAAGTTTCCCCTTTTAAGCTTGGATTTCATATTCTTCCTAAAAATCCACATAGAATTCTGCCAACTCTTGCAGCACATCTTCATAGGTTAGTAATTTCAATTTATCCAATAATTTATCTATTGCTATAAGTTCATTGTAGTCAGAAATAATCTTTTAACTCCTGATACTAAGCGCAGGGTTATCAACAGAGTAGGCCTCAGGTCTTTGTCTAAAAACTTGAAAAAAAAATTTAGCAGGCCCATATTTCCTACTGATTTTTCACACACATATCTCTCTATACAAATGTAAGTAAACTTTCAAAAACATTATGAGTCTACTTTCTTTACATTTCTTGTGGTTTTTCCTAATGTCATATTTTTGAAATCTGGATCCTATTATCAAATGTTGATCTATGATGCTTATGATAATGCTGGTTATATTCCTTCAATGCAAAAGACCTTATTTAAGAGGGTTAAACTGAATTTATTTTTCTTTTTGGCTCTAATACATTATATATTATCACAAATATATGCAGTAGGTACAGAATAAATATACGCAATTTTCTTCTTTCTCAAAGATTGCAGTGTGATAGAAAAACGACTAGATTGCATGATATGATAAGCAATATAAGAGTATAGAATATAGACCGGGCGTGGTGGCGCATGCTTGTAATCCCCGCACTTGGGAGGCAGAGACAGGAGGATCGCGCAAGTTCGAAGCCAGCCGTGCGCTGGCTTAGGAGACCCTGTTTCCAAATAAAAATGTAAAAATAGGTCTGGGAGTGTAGCCCGGAGGTAGAAGGGCTTCCAGGAACCCCAGTACCACCCCCCCAAAAAAAGAGTATAGAATATAATTAATTACTGAACATATAGCTTATAATTTATAATTTGTGTTGTTCATATATGCAACAGTACATTAGACATAGACTTTTCATATTCCTACAAATAGGGTCTTTGACAAATTACATCATTCTATTTTTCAGCTATTCTATCAGTTAAACAGAACCTATTATAGTTCATCTTTTGAAATTGCTTAAGAGTTAAATTAATGGTGACATGGTACAACATTTACAAAGAATTAATGATAAAAATATAAACTATCTTTGTGATTGTTGTTACTCTCATTATTACTATAAGCAGCACTATGATAAGCCACTTAAAAAGTAGCTTCAGTGTGCCCACCTCTAAGTAGTCATGTCTTTCTATACATCCTTCCTCTTCAGGGTTGGCTCTACCAAGTGTCTTGCTTCTGAGGAACAGAATATAGAAAGATTAATGGAATATATAAAGTGCATAAGACTTTTAGTTCTATCTTGCCAGATATTTCTCCCTTCGTGTGACTCTTTCTTGCCATTTTGTTTGCTCTGATGATACCCAGTTGCCAGAAACCTATGGAGCCTTGACCAGCAGTCCATGAGAAAGTAAATTCTGCCAATAAATACATCAAGTGAGCTTGGATGCAATTTCTCCCTGGTGAAGCCTTTAAAGGAGATTGAAGCCCTGGCTGATACTTGTGACTACAAAACATGCTTACATTTCTTGTCCATGGAAACTGATACAGTAAATGTGTTTGGTTTTAAGTCATCAGGTTTTCACATTATTTGTTAAGTAGCAATAGACATGAATATAATCACCACCATCACCACTTACACCACAGGTAAAAGATACCCATGAAGAATAACACATTCCAGGAATGACTACTGAAAGGGAGGGACGTTGAAAGTCAGGTAAAAGTAGGATGAGCCTAACAGGTAAGTAGAGGATACAAAGTGATTTTATATGACAGAAGAGCATGGGCTAAAACATTTAAAACAGAAACTGAGTACTTGAAAAGCAATTAGACAAACCCAACTAGCGCCAAGATGGTAGGTATTGGAGTAAGTTCGGTTAGGTGAGTAGAGAAGACTATAATAACTACTATGGTTCAGGCCTTTCTGTTAGATCTTCTTAGATCTGCACTGTGGGATCCAGAGAGAAGAAAATGTTCTCAAGGAGGCCAACTGTACTATATGTATGAAGACAGACAGATGGGGAACCGGGGAGCTCTGAGATGGCCAGAAACAAAGACAAGGTCTCCAAGAATGTCAGGAGCAACCAGACTGTGCTCAGAATGCTAGATTTTCACAGATGTCAATACCTATAATTGAAAGATTGATCAATCATTCCTTCTACTCCATCACTGGAATGTAACTAAACTAGGAATTTTCTGTCCACTTTTTTCAACTACTATCCGTCTGTCATCAAAACAGTGAAAAAAAATCTGAAACCTGATGGTCAGTCTAAGTAAAGAGAGTTATATGCCAAGAAGAGTGCTTGTAGAGGGAAAATGAATCATAAAATGAGGTACAAACACTCATGTCTTCTATTTTGCATCTTGTTTGATCTCAAAACACATAAAATAAAGCTTCAAAACCCTAGGGAAATAGTGAGATAAATTGAAAGCACTGTATCGAAGAAGGAGTCTTCTGGATTTAATGCTAAGTAAAGAGTGACTGTGAAACTCCCACACACACACAGGATGTCTCTATCCTAAAGAATTTTACATCAAGCTGGATTTAAAAATAAAAATGCTTTTATGGCCATACCAAAAAAAAAAAAAAAAAGAAGAGCCACTAAATGAGACTTTCTTACTATGTAGCACAAAATAATGAGAGTGATTTTGCTGTGTCAATATTTAATGGAATATTGATTTATGTGTATTCACACTCTCTATTAACATGTAAAAATAGAAATTAAATACTTGGAAGGATTTTCTGAGGCACCACTTTTATTCTTCATGTGTTTCTTGCTTATTATTTCACTATTTGCCACCTGTCTTTTTGTCTTGTTGCTAGAAACTATCCTGACGTTCTGTAAAAATAGAAAGTAATAAATTATTATTTAAACATCATAAAAACCACATATAAAAATGACTGATGACAGTGTGAGAACGAAGAATAAATTTCTTGTTCTGCATTAAAATAAATTGCCTGGGTGATATTCTTGAGAAAAGCTAAAGCAAATAACATTTGAGATTTATGCTCAAGTGAGAGGTTATTTAGGTAAGAGGACAATTAGACTGTTTAAGTTCATATCTTTTCTCCTCCAAGTAAAAGTCTTATTTAAATATAACATGAGTACAGAAAAGCGCATAAATCATGTGGAAATCTTGGTAGAGTTTTACAAAGTGGCCTCACCTGTGTAGCCAATGCCCAACTCAAAAAACAAAGCATTGCCAATATCTCATAAGAGCCCCCAACACATTTCTACCTTCCCATAGGATACAGACTCCATTAATTTTTCACACCATAGATAACTTACAACATATGATCATCATATATGTTAAGTGCTTATTTAAATGCTTTTAATCTTCTTCATCATATTGGGTAAAGCTGTACTATTTATGTAACCAGGTTCCAAAATATGAATATATCAGAATGTACATTCTGTTCTAGACGGACATTTGGGTTGTTTTTGTTTGGAATGGCTACAAGCAGTGATGCTATAAACCATCGCCATCAAATAAAAATACATATTGAATTAGACAGGCACTGCACAAAAGATTTTCGGGTGAATGATTTCATATCATTTTCAATAAAACAGGATGCCATTTTTACTCATAGTATCCTCATTCCTGAACTGTAGTAGCTGAAGTTTGGGAGGTTCAGTAACGTTCTGAAGATGATGTGGCTGGTGAGTAGAAGAAGAAGGCTTTAAGATTGAACAGATAGAATATCTGCTATGTATAGGGACTTCTTATGGAAGCAGTAGAAATAGCTGCAAATATCTACAACTACAAAACATCAAGATGGGTATGGTAGCGAACAACTGTAATCTCAGCACTTGAAGGACAGAGACAGGAGGATCACAGGTGCACAGCCAGATTTATCATTTAACTATAGCCTCGGCAGCCTAGTAAGACCCTGTTTCAAAATAAAAAAGGGCTTTGGGTGTAGCTCAGAGGCAGATTGTCTCTGGGCTTGATCCTCATTAACACACACACACACACACACACACACACACTCACTCACACACACACTCACAATCACTGCCAACCCGTGTAGGTGGATTGAGGAGAGTAGATAGTAATGTGCCAATGTCGGCTGACACACTTTAAAAAGGAAAGTGAAGTAGAGGAAAAGAAGAAGTGAGAAGGGTGTTGGTTTTCATTTTAGGTGAAATAAAGATCAGAGAAGGCTCTGATGAGAAGAGTGGCATTCAAATTAAAACCCTCCTGGGAGATTTGACTCCAGGCCTGTCTTACACTTATGACTTTTAATAAAAATTTCCTAAAAATACTGCCCAATTAACAAAAAATGGTATCAGCCACATATTAATGATATTAACATAGATCATTAAACAAAAGAAAACAAGAAAATCACTGACTTTAAACTAGATTTAATTGCAAGGGCTTCAGAGGCTGATCCTGCATAACTGTCAGAGCTGCTTGTGTATCTTCTCTATAAACGCTGATTGTAAGACAGAGCTAGGCATAATTGAAGGTGACGAGCCCAAATGTCAATGGTGATTAGACAAATGCTGTTAACTAAGCACAAGATTAGAGATAATATGTTAGAAAGGATTAAGCTATTAACACTCACCACTTTAACCTAACCTTTATTCTGAGGGATAATTTGCTGGAAGTAAAACACAAAAGTACAATTTGATTTTTGAAAATATTTCACATACCAAAGTATGCATTTAAATTAATAAGTTGTATAAGATTCACTGCTTTGTTTTCTTTTTTTTTCCCTAAAAGAGGTAGGTTAAAGTGCTAACCGTTTATATAATGCTACCTATATGTATACATATGAAATCATCAGTACCAAGCTCAATGACATGTATGGAAAGGGGGCTAGGGTGGGATTAGGAGGGAAACACGCCAAATATTGTGTGCATGTATATATCACACTACAGCTCAGTCCAGTACGATGTTTAATTATCATTGTTAAAGTTAGATATAAAACGTCCCTATAGAGGTCACTTATTAATGTTCGGGGCTGATGTGACTGAGTCATGACCTTTGTAATCCCAACTATGGATAAGTACATTGTAAAGGGTTTATCTGGGTGGTGACCTGGCCAGTAGGGTATGGCTGGAGGTGGGTCTCAGGGGTGCAGCCTTGGGAACTATATAAATGGCTTCTCCTCCCCCTGCTCTCTCTCTTGTTTGTGGCTCCAGGATGTGATAGCGCAGTCCATGTGCTTTCCTTCTCTCTGCCTCCAGCAGTGTCCTGAGAGCTGCAGTCTCTGGCCTCATATGAACTGAACCCCAAAGCATAAGAAATTAAATCTTCTTCCCTCTAAGTTGCATAGGCAGGTCATTAGATTATGGTTGTAAGAATGCTGGCTGAACCAACCATGCACCAATAAAAGTATAAAAATTATCGTCTGGAAAGTTATTTTCACCTCTGACAAAGCAGCTGTTGCAGAACGCAGACAGGGGAGGACAAAATGTTTGAAGAAAACGGTGGCCTAACATGTATCTTTCATGAAAGACATGCACTCATAGATTCAAGGACAGGTAAGAGGCAACAGGACTCAGGCATATCATCATCAAACAACTCAATCCCAAGAGGAAGAGAACATCTTGAAAGGAGCCAGAGAAAAAGAAAGCATTGCAGAGAGTGGGAGCACCATTTCACTGACCACCTTCTTCTTATAAGAAATAAAGATGTGCAGAGGATGATTAATGAAAGACATGTACAGTGAAAACACAACTGAAGGTAAATCAAAGACAATTTCAGAGTTTAAAAACACTTAAGATAATTCATTGCAACTGAATTTATCCTACATGGAATGTTAGAGAAGGTTTTTCTCTTTTTAATTGTTTTTATTGGTGCAGTGTAGCCATATGTCTTAATGGAATACAAGATGATAGAGGCATATGTGCACACATCACCCAATTAGCCCTTACCTAATTCCCATCCCATTCCCTCCCCCTTCCTCCTTCTCATGTTTGGATTAGTGATTGACTTTCATATGTTTGTGAAGAAGGTTCCCTAAGTAAAGAGAAATTAGAGTAGGCACATACTCAGCAGGAAAAAACAAAGAGCATGAGAATTGGTAAATACTGTGCAAATGGATGGTTTCCCTTTGCATTTTTATTTTTTAATTAATTAATTAATTAATTAGTTTATTTATTTATTGGTGGTACTGGGGTTCCTGGAAGCCCCTCTACCTCCGGGCTACCCTCCCAGACCTATTTTATGTTTTTTTTTTTTTTTTTTAATTTTTGGAAACAGGATCTCTTAAGCCAGCGCAGCTGGCTTCGAACATGCGCGATCCTCCTGTCTCTGCCTCCCAAGCGCGGGGATTACAAGTGTGCGCCACCACACCCAGCTCCCTTTGCATTTTTAAAATGAGTATCATCTCAAAGCAGAGTTCGGGACCTTGCCATTTAATGTTTATAATGCAAAGCCAGCCGTGTGTGGCAGCACACACCCGTAATCCCAGAACCTGGCAGAATGAGCCAGGAGGGTTGCAAGGTTGAGCCAGACTGTGTGGTCACTTCGATGGCACATATAAGCCCAGTGCATGGTAACTTCAGGCTTTCGCCACCAAGGTTTACACCAGCATCCCACCCACTTCCCCCCATGTTTCTCAGGAGAACTAAGACTGACATCCTCAGCTTCCCTGGTTCAAAGGCCTTCAAACACAGCTATTAAAATACTCTGCAGTTTGAGAGAAGTAGGAATTAGTATGTACAATGACATAGGTAAGCATGTTGAAAATGATTTTTTAGGATACAAAAGAACACTTAGAAAATGTCGCCTTCTATTGTCAATAAAATTCAAGAAAACACAGGCTATCTATGCAGAAGAAGAGAGAACAGAAGATTTTTTTTTAAAAAAAAGCAATGAAAAGAATATCAAGAGACAGTTAAAAAATGAAAAAAAGCAAATAATTCAGAAAAGAAAAAGTGTAAAACAATAGAACAAGCAGGGGTAGTTAAAAGGGGCAATAGAAGTGGTGAGAGAAATAAATCAGTGTGATGGGTGAAGTGGCACAGGAAGAACGACCTAGAATACTGTTCCAAATTCAAAGGGGAAAAAAAGCAAAAATAATAACCTCAGAGAGTACAGAGATAACTACAGAAATTACATAACAAAATGCAAGCATAGAGTTCATTACTATTGGTAAGGTAGAGATCAGAAGTAAAATTACAGGGACAAAACTCAGTGATACAGTAGAAAAATGATTTTTGTGCATGGGAATGGACAACTTTTGATTAAATATCTGAAGAACTCCCTGAATATCAAGCAAAAACTAATGAAAAATATGTCAGTATATTGAAAATTCTCGAGATACATTTTTTTTAAATATAGGGCAAAGGGGAAGAATGTTACAGTTCTTCAGCCAAACTAAAAAAATATGTATTGGAAGAAACATATATTGACATGACCTAAGGTTAGAGTCTTAGATCTTTAGACATAAACACCAGGTGGTGATGATAGTTGGGTGGGAAGGGCTCTTTCCAAATTCCTAAAGAGTTCAAGAGACTACATTTCAAAAAAAGTAAAATAAGAGCTGGGAATGTAGAAATTTTTTTTGTATGTGTAGTGCTAGGAATTAAACCCAGAGGTTTAATTTTACCTCTGAGTTACTCCTCCAGCCAATTTTATCTTTTATTTGGAAACAGGCTCTTGCTCGGATGCTGAGAACCTCCCTGTGTTGCTGAGGCTGGCTTCAAACCTGTGATCCTTCTGCCTCAGCCTCCCAAGTATGGGGATTACACATGTATGCCACTGTGCCCGGTTTAATGTGCTTTTTAAGTGTGGCGGTGATAAAAAGATATTGGAAAAGGTAAAGCTATAAAGCTAACCCTTACACTGATACTTTATGAAAACATTTGAACTAAGTAATGTCTAGCCGTCCAAGTGATGTATCAAATTAACATTGGTAAGAATCCAATCTTTAAAGTGGGTTGAAATCTGACACCCTGAGGTTTAAACAATTGTACTACACGTTCACAATGCTATGAATAATGTCAGATTGAGTTGGTGCTGCAAAGATAAAATTGGTAAAACTGTTGTTATTCATAGATAACAGAAAAATGTATGTCAAGCCTGGAAATGGGCAGGAAGAGATGAAATGTCAATTTTCTAAACATTTTTGGGGTATAGTAGTCAGAATTCTCCAGAGTAAAACAACCCGTATAGGAGACCTGTGTGTCTCTGTATGTGTGTTTGTGAGATTTTGTTCTTCATTTGTGGGATTTTTTTCGTGTGTGTGTGTGTGTGTGTGTGTGTGTGTGTGTGTGTGTAGAAAGGGAAAGACAGAGAAGAAACAGAGATAGATAGAATGAGATTTATTATTCACCATATTATGGAGACTAAAAAGTTCCACCATCTGCCATCTATCTGCAAAGGAGATCCAGGTGGGAAAGTGGTATAGTCTGAAGGTCTGAAAACCAAAGTCAATGGTACAGATACCAGTTTCAAGGTGGAAGTCCAGAGACCAAGAATTCTGACACAGAAGATGGGTTTCCAGCTCAAGTACTTAGGCAGTGTCTGTTCAGGCTTCTTTGGCCTTTTTATTCTGTTCGGATTCTCCATGGATTGGATGACGCTCACCAACCTTGGGAAGGGACATCGGATTTATTCAGCCTGTGGATGAATATTTCCTTCTTCTAGATACAATCTTTAAGCCACAACTAGAAACACCACTCAAGCAGATATCTGGGCACTCTGTGAGTCATTCCAGCTGATTCCTAAAATTTACCATCACACTGGAGAATATGATTCATTTGTGATGTTAAAAAATACAAGATCGCCGGGCATGGTGGCACAGCTTGTAATCCCTGCGCTTGGGAGGCGGAGACAGGAGGATCGCGCAGGTTTGAAGCCAGTCTCTCTGGCTTAAGAGACCCTGTTTCCAAATAAAAATATAAAAATAGATCTGGGAGTGTAGCCCAGAGGTAGAAGGGTTTTCAGGAACCCCAGTATCACAAAATAAAATAAAATAAAATAAAATAAAATAAAATAAAAAAGATCAACTTTTAACCTTACTCTCCTAGAGAGAACTATTAGTAATTTTAAACACAAGTTTCCTTTGGTGAGAGTAAACTGATGACCAAGGGAGAGGATATAAGGTGAAATGTGAAGTGCTTGATAAAAGCGCTCTGGAATCATGTCCTATGATGTCCAGACATGGTCAGAGAAGCATGTGGGTCTAGATAAAAAGAGGACTCAAACAGAGACTAAGGGATTAGAGTCTCTAAGGAGTTTGCCTAGGAGAATGATAGAAGTATGAAAAGGCATCAAGGGAAAGCTGTAGACTCATGATTATGTGGAAACATGGATTTTGGATTTTGCCATCATGAATAGAATGAGTGTTTAAGTGATAGAGGAATGAAAGTCTGGGGTAAATAATTAAACTCTGAGGCTTAGGTTACTGGAAATGGGAAATGATGTGGTTGGTGTGTCTGTTGCCACGAAAAGAGTGCTTGCTTGATTTTAGTATTATAGCATTCAGATTTTCTATGTCATTGTTTTCCTGACTCTAAGTGGGTAAAATTATGATGTTTTCAGAACCTTGTGAAAATTACATGGCTTATTACACTTGGCGCCACCCGTAACACTTATCAAATGTTTAATACATGGCTAATGTTCTTACTACCATCATTTTCTAAATAGGATGCCTATTTTCTCTTTGAGGCCCTTGTGTAGCAGATTCCCTCTCAACTGCACCCCAGAATATGAGGAATTTTTTTTAAACTTTCAGATTATAAAAATAATAATAAATTAAGATAAACTAGATGGCAAAAAAGGAAAAGATGACCTATAATGGGAGAATATCAAATATATGCCCTTCCATTGATATTTATTTATTTATTTATTTATTTGCTTATTTGTTTGTTTAGGGTAGGACTGGAGGGTGAACTCAGAGGCATTCAACCTTTAAGCTACAATCCTAGCCCTATTTTAATTTTAATTTTGATACAGGGAATTGCGGAGGGTTTTGCTGGGATGCTGGGGCTGGTCTCAAACCTGCTGTCCTCTTGTCTCAGCCTCTCCACTACAAGGATTAAAGGCATGCACCACCACACCTAGCTCCTTCAATTGTTTTTATTTTTCACTTCTTTTCTACTTACTGACCTCCTTTCTTCCTTTTTGCATAACTTAGGAGTTTCTAGCCTTACTTTTCTTTTTCTTTTATCTCGCAGAATTTGTGCGGTCTTGCCCATTTGCTGGCCTTCAATTATCTTTATAAGCTCGTAATTCAAAACAATTTCCATCCAAAATTTTCTCCCATGCTCATCAATGCCTGGTTTTGGGAAAGCTATCTAACATCGCCACCTCAATTTTATCCAAAATTGTTTGCTTCTCCATCTCCAATTAATTTTCTTTCATGTTTTCCAGGTTAAAAATCAGAATAATAAAAAATTTAGCCCCTCCTGATAATACCCTGTCTGTACAGAAAAAGTACTTCTTTGCATTTTTTAATGTTATCACACTAATATTAGCTAATAATTAAAAATCAAATTATAATAGGTTATATAATAAAGAGCATCATTACAAACTCCAGTGCGCTTGGGATAGAAGTGCCGGAAAACACTTTTAATGTTTCATTTTTACCATTTTTCCATAACTATGGACAACAAATTTTAGTATAACTTTTACTTATAAAATTAGTGCATATTCTGTTGCCTTCTAATATGATAGGTCAGGATTTATTAAGTGGCACTGCCAGCTTTCCTTTCTTCTTCGAACATAAACATTATTTTCAGATTTTTGTTGGTGACTTCTAGCACTACAGAATGAATTATCTTTCGCTTTCTCTCTTAGTCACACTAACTTAGTGTTTCTCTTATGAACTAGAGGTTCTCCTGCCCCCAGATTTCCTTTTACTTTTTACCCCTTCTTCTACCTCTCAGTTGCTGTAGAGTTAATTTTAATTATAAGGCTAATAAATTTTATATCATGTTTGATAAAGGGAATTAGGCTCTCTGTATTATTCTGTACAGAGTTTTTTTGTGTGGGGAGGGAGTAACTGGGGATTAAACCCAGGAGCATTTTTATATTTTGTTTAAAATAATTTCTTGCTATGTTGCCAGGAGTCTTGCTGCATTGCAGAGGCTGTCCTAGAAACTGTGATCCTCCTGCCTCAGCCTCCCAAGTACTGGTATTACAGGCAAGTGCCACCACACATAGGTTTTAAAAGTATATAACCATTCAAGAGTGCTCACTTTAGCATGATTATTTAGACTGTTCAATGCAGAGCCAAATAGGTCCAGTATCACCACCTCTGTGCTCTCAATGTTATTATAATGTTATATATTACAATGGTATTGTAATATTATAACTATTACAATATCACTACATTGTCAAGTTTAGAATGGATTAATAATGTTTCATTCTCTACCAATGACTTTGATAAACCTCTCAAGTCTCTTGCAGCTATAATCTAAAAGACTGACCACGTAACTCCTTAGAGGAAAGAAGATTTATTTTCTTACAGCTTCAGGTTCATTCCATGTGAACCAAGAGACTGCAGCTCTCAAGGAATCATGGTGGGAGGTGGAGAGAGGGAGAGCACATGGGCTGTCCTCCTCATGTCATGGAGGCTGGACCAAGAGAGATAACAGAGGGAGAAGGAACCACATATAATCCCCCAAGGCTGCATTACCAGGGACCACCGCATCCAACCACACCAGATCAGCCTACCAGGTACCACCAGGTAAATCCATTTCAGTGTGTTTATCCACTGCTGGCATTACAATCCTCACGCCGCAACTATGTCAACCCTAAAACTTCTTTAATGAGCACTTTATGGGACATTACATGCACAAAACTCTTAGTGTCGTTCCCACCCCACCCCTCTCCCCTTGCATGTCTTTGAGATTAGACTTTGGTACACCAAAATATCCATAGCATTATTGCAACTGTGACATTATTTATGACTTTGTTCCCCTCTCCTCCCTTTTCTAATCTCTCTCAAGCACTTCTAGTTGATGTTACATTTACTTCCAACTATCTCTCTAGCTTCTGCATATAAGGGAAAACATACATATTCTCATTTTTTTGAGACTGGCTAATCTTGCTTGACATAGTATTCACAAGTTGCATCCATTTTTCTGTGATTGGAGTGATTTTGTTCCTCTTTATGGCTGAGTAAAATTCTACTGTGTGTATATACTGTGCTGTAGGCATCACAACACTTGACTTCAAATTATATTATAAAGCGAGAGCAATAGCTGCCTGGTATTGGCACAAAAACAGATGCAGACCAATGGAACAGAATAGAAGACTCAGAAACAAAGCCTTGTATTTATAACCAGTTGATCATTGATAAAGGTACCAAAAACATACACCTGAGAAAGGGAAGCCTTTTCATCCAATAATGTTGGGAAACCTGGCGAGCTGTAAGTAGAAAAATGGAACTAAACCCTAACTTCTCACCCTGCACAAGACAACTCAAGATGGTTCAAAGACCTAGAAATTAGTCCAGAAACTACTAGAAGCAACTTTGAAATTACTGGAAGAGAAAATAAGATCAACACTCCAACATATAATTACAGGTAGAACTTCCTCAATAAGGAAATTTAAAAAATAATGAATGGGATAGCATTAAATTAAAAAAGCATCTGTACAGCAAAAGAAACCACAAAGAATCTTTAGAGATATCCTACAGAATGAGAAAATATCTTCACCTCCTGCCCATCAGACAAGGCTCTATTATCTAGTATACAAAGAGTTTAACACTAAAAAAGACAAATAACCTGATAAAAAAAATGGGTAACTGGACTAAATGAATAGTTCTCAAAAGAAGAGATACAAATGGCCAACAAATATATGAAAATGTTAACATCTTTTGCAATCAGGAAAATGCAAATCAGGACTGCAATGAAATTTCAAAAAGCACCTAAAACAAACACACATTTCTCTCCTTTGTATTCAAATACTGATGTGATACTCTATGAGTTTTTCATTCCTCTACCAAACTTAGGGCAGCTCAGAGCCCTTATAAACTGTTTAATGGATTCCATTTCTTCCTCTGTCTTAATCTTCTCTTCATGCTTCTAAAGCATATTCTTATTTTACTTAGTTTCCTAAGTAAAAAAAGCAAGGGAGATAACATTTCTGAGATTTTTTGTATTTCTTTTAGAAGACAATATTATAACCTTTTATCTTTTTATCTATAGCAGATATTTGACATTTTCTACTCTTTTGGTTATTTTCTTTAAAAGTTGTGATTCAGTTTTGAGCAGCTTTTTATACTCTCTGCTCCATTTTCATAGTGCATTCTTGTTTTATCAATGTGATAGCTTCTTGAGTCAGACAACACTAGCGAGAAGGTTCTGTAAATCCTGTGTTCTTAAATCTGTCACTGTTTACTCTGTCTTTTGTTCTGACCTTATTTTTAATATTGCTGAAACTCTTTGGAAGTCTAGAAGTCACTGGCTGTCTGTTATCACATAAGAATATAGGTATACTGACAAGGCCAGTATGCTCTAAGCAGAGATGCTTTTCTAGCATTCTTTGCTTTACAATGATTACCCTAAGAACCAGCCATAATGCTAGTGAAAACCTAAGTTTTATAGTACTTACTTTATGTTGTGGATACCTCTTGTTGTAACAGAGACTTGGAATCAAAGAATCAAGCTCTTCTGTCTCTGTAGCAGAAAAAAATAGAGGGGAGAGAACACTTCAGCAATGGCTACTAACTTAGTCAATTACTTTTATTTTTCACTCTCTCCTCTCTTTACCTAAAGGGGGAGTTTAAGGTGGCATTTAACCAATATTAAATGAATGGTTGTTATCATTTTAATATGTTTATTAATTGATTGAAAAGTATTGCATAATTTCTTTATAAATTGTAGTGTATTGTAGACCACAGAAAATAAATAACATATGCAGTTTCTGTAGAACACAGAAAATATATAACATCTAAGTTCCAGTGCTTAACCTTTCTCCTCTATCTCATACTTAACCTGTTCCCAAATGAACACTTACGCTCTCTCTCCATCCTCAATTTGGAAATGGTATCCTTCTCCTCCAGGCCATTCATGTTCAAGATCCAGGAGTAAATCTTAACACATGGACTCCCTTAACCACCGCAGACAGTCAGCTGCCAAGCAAATGGTGCTCACTGCATCTAAGAAGCAAATCACTGATCTGTCCACTTCTCTTCTGGCGTGTACACTCATCTACCCAACATCAGGGCTTCTACCTGAGCTGTGGCACTAGTGCCCTACTCTAGGAGGGATCTGACCCTTTCTCTTACCCTCTCACTTCACACATTTATGATCTCTTTCTTTCCTTCTTTCTTTTGTACTGGAAATGAAACCCAAGGGATTTCTACCTCCATCGATATCCCCAGCCCTATATTTTTTGTTATTGTTGTTGTTGTTACCGGGATCGAACAAAGAGACATTTTACCTTGGAGCTACATCCCCAGCCCTATTTTATTTTTTCTTTGAAACAAAGTCTTGCTAATATGATGGCAGTATCTCTACTTACTAAAACTATTCTTAAACCTCCAACCCTCCTGTCTCAACCTTCCAAGTACTGGAATTGCAGACATGAGGCATGTGCTACCTGTTTTTTTTTTTTTTTTTTTTTTCTTTGAAATGAGTTCTCACTAAGTTGTGGAGAGCCTCACTAAATTATCAAGGCTGGCCATGAACCTGCCAATCTACTGTCTCAGCCTCTCAAGTCCTGGGATAACAAATGCGTACCACCATGCCCAGTTCTGATGATCTTTAAAACATGTTCTCTTTGTTGAAGTCAGCAAAGAAGCTGCAATCCATTGTGCCTTAAATGGATAATTTGGAATAAAACTCCTTATGAAAATTTCAAAGACCTGCATGATTCAGCTGCCGAACCTGAACTACTTTTCTTATACTAATTTGTCTCTCTCTGTATGTATGCAAACAAACCACATTCCTATGGGCCTCCTTGCAGTTCTGGGTAAACTGTCTCCTCCTTGGTCTCCTTGGACTGAAGAAGGAAGTCCTTCTTCGGTCCTCCTGTTGAACTTCAACTTCACCTGGACAACTTCATCTCATTTTTTCGGAATCAGCTTAAATGTTTTTCTCATAGAAAGGTCATTCCCCATTTCAGTACCTCCACTACTTTGTTTAATCAACTTCTGTTCCTTTCTTTCATAGCATTTATGAAAGCTTGCACTCAGAGTTAGGTAAAAGAGTACATAAGACTTAATTCCTAACTTTTAAGAATACAAAAGCTAACTAAAGAGATAGACATGTATGCTATTAGAATTCATTGTAAAATATGCTATAATAGAGGCACTTACATAGTTCTATGGAAGGAATATATTAATTTGGCCCTTACAGAGGCATGAAGAAAAAGCTTCATAGTGTGCCAAACCATTTAGTTATGAATTTCAGACGGACTCTAAATTCAGGTAAAAAGTGTGTGTGTGAATTGAGATTTTTAGTTATTTTTTGAAATATTTTATTGGTGCATTGTAGTCATACATCTTAATAGGGTACAAAATGGTGGAGGCGTACACACACATATCACCCAGTTAGTCCTTACCCGATTCCCTCTCATCCTCTCCTTCTTGTGTTTGGCTTAGTGATTGACATTGATATGTTTGTGAATGTACATCATTTGTATTAGGAAATTTCCCTCTTCCTCCCTCCCATCCTCTCAGTTAAGTCACCTTATTTGCTCATCTGTAGCATCTCCTTCTTTGTCTAGAGTTCCTCCCATGACCCATTTTCTCCCTAGCTTCCACATATTAGAGAGAGCATCTGATTTCTTATTTTTTGTGACTGATTAATCTCACTTAGCATAAGTTCCATCCTTTTCCCTGTAAATGATGTAATTGTTTTACAGCTGAGTAAAATTCCATTGTGTTCATATCCCATTGTTTTGTAATCCATTCATCTGTTGATGAACAACTTGGCTCATTCCATAGTTTGGCAATTTTGAATTGTGCAGCTATGAACATAGATACACATGCATTAGATTGGTAGTTTGGATTTCTTTCTTTGGGGTAGAAACCTAGAAGTGGTATTTCTGGATCATTTGGTAAGTTCATTCCCATTCTTAGGATCCCCCATACTGGTTTCCAAAGTAGTTGCACTAAATTGCAATCCCAACAAAAATGTATTAGAGTTGTCACTTCTCCACATCCTCACCAGCATTTTTTATTTTTTGTGTTTTTAATGATTACTATTCTAGTTGGAGTTAGGTGAAATCTCAGGGTAGTTTTTATTTGCATCTCTATGATTGCTAATGATGTTGAGCAATGTTTTGTATATTTATTGGCCATTTGAATTTTTTTATTTGTGAAGTATCTATTTACTTCACTTTCCCATTTTTGATTTGGTTATTTGCTTTCTTAGTGCTGAGTTGCTCAAGTTCTCTGTATATTCTAGATATTATTTCTCTGTCAGAGTAGGTGGCAAAAATCTCCCATTCTGTTGGCTTTCAGTTGAGGTTCTTTTTTTTTTTTTATGGTACTAGGGATGGAACCCAGGGGCACTGTACCTCCGAGCTACACGTCCAGCCCTAAATTTTAGTCTTTTTATTTTTCAAACAGGGTCTCACTGAGTTGTGAAGGGCTTCACTAAGTAGCTGATGCTGTCTGCAAACTACAATCCTCTGGTTTCTGCCTCCCAAATATGCTAGGATTACAAGCTCGGTTTGGTTGAGGTCCTTGATAGTTTTCTTTGCTGTATATAACTTCTTCTGTTTAATGCAATTACATGTACTGATATGCCCTTTAGTTTCTTGTGCCCTTTGGGTTTTGTCAAAAATGTTTTTCGCTGTGCCTATGTGTTGCAGTGTTGGACCTATGCCCTCTTCAAGGAGTTTCAAGGTCTCTGGTCTAATTTCCAAGTCTTTGATCCATCTTGAATTGACTCTTTTAAAGGGTGAAAAAGTGGGTTTATTTCCATTTTTACACATATGGTTAACCAGTTTTGTCTATACCATTTGTTGAAAAGTTATCTTTTTTACAATGTATGTTTTTGGTTACTTTGTCAAAAATCAATTGTAAGTGTGCTAATTGTGCAGATTTGTTTCTGAATCTTCCA
This sequence comes from Muscardinus avellanarius, assembly GCF_963383645.1. Taxonomy (NCBI): domain Eukaryota; kingdom Metazoa; phylum Chordata; class Mammalia; order Rodentia; family Gliridae; genus Muscardinus; species Muscardinus avellanarius. Next base: position 13,366,736 of record NC_137787.1, on the reverse strand, counting down.
TTCTGCTCCACTTGTCTATGTATCTGCTTTTGTGCCCGTACCATGCTATTTTTATTACTATGGTTTTGTTGTATAGTTTATTTTTTTGTTTTTGTTTTAGTAGTTTTTGCAGGTCCGGGGATGGAACCCAGGGGCATTTGACCTCTGAGCCACATACACTCCCCTATTTTTATTCTTTATTTTGAAACAGGATCTCACTGAGTTACAAAGGGCCTCACTAAGTAGCTGAGGCCGTCTGTGAACTGCAATCCTCCCGTTTCAGCCTCCCAAATGCTGGGATTACAAGCGTGTGCTACCACACCCAGCTTGCTGTATAAAGTCAGGTATTGTGATTCCTCCTGCATGGTTGTCGTGTCTGAGAACCACTTTGGCTATTCTGTGTACTTTTTGTTGTTGTTCCAAATGAATTTAAGGACTGATTTTTCTATGTCTATGAGTAATGGCCTTGGTAATTTAATGGGTATTGCATTTAATCTGTAGATCGCTTTTGAAAGCATGGCAATTTTGATGATATTTTTTTCTGTCTGTCCATGAACATAAAGGATCTTTTCATCTTCTAAGGTCTTTTTCAATTTCTATTTTCAATGTTTTACAATTTCCTTTGTAGTGGTCTTGTATTTCCTTGGTTAAGTTTATTCCTACATATTTTATTTTTTTGTGGAAAATCCTGAGTGAAATGTTTTTTGAATTTTTTTTCAGTTGATTTATGGTTGGTATTCAGAAAATCTTCTAACTTTCTAAGATTGTTTTTTTATCCATACACTTTGCTTAGTGAAGTTTGAGTTCTTTTTTCCTATTTGTACTCTTGATTTCCTTTTCTTGCCTTATTGCTCTGGCTAGAGTCTCAAGTACTATATTAAAAAGAAGTGATGATAATGGAAATTCTTGTTTTATTCCTGTTTTTTCTTATTTAATATTATGTTGCCTGTGGGCTTATTGTAGATTGCCTTTGTAATGCTGAGGTATGTTGCTTCTATTTCAGTTCTATGTAGTGCTTTTAGTATAAATAGATGTTGTGTTTTATCAAATGCTTTTTAGCATCAATTGAAATGATCATATGATTTCTGTTTTGGGTTCTATTTATTTGATGAATTACATGGATTGATTTTCATATGTTGAGTCAGCCTTGAATTCCTGGGATGAACCCTAGTTGGTAATGGTTTTTTATTTTTCTTGATGTGGTCTGAATGCATGTTGTTAGTATTTTCTTTAGAGTTTTACATCCAATTTCATCAATGATATAGGCTTGTGGTTTTCCTTTCTTGAGCTGTCTTTATTTGGTTTAGGTATTAATGTGATGTTGGCTTCATAAAATGTGTCGGGAGAATCCAGTTTCTTTCTATTTCACAAAATAGATTGAGGAGTATCAGGATTAGCTCTTCTATAATAAAGGTTTTATAAAATTCACTTGTAAAACCATCTGGTCCTAGGCTTTTTATTTTTATGGTAGGCTCTTTATTGCTGCTTCAATCTCTTTGATTTCCATTAGTTGATTTAAATTTTCTATATTTCCTTGACTCATTTAAGGAAGGTTATATCTATCTAGAAAGCTGTCAATTTCTTCCAGATTTTTCATTATTTTGGAGTACAGTTTTTAAAGTAGTTTCTGATAATCATCTGGATTTCTACACTGTTGGTGGTATTATCTCCTTTTTAATTTCTTATCTTCATAATTTGGGTTGATTCTTCTTTTTTTGTTAATTTGTCTAGTGGTTTATCTAGCTTGTTATTTTTTTTTTCAAAAACAAACTTTTGGTTTTGTTGATTTTCTGTATTTTTTTTATTCTGTACTTAATTGATGTCTGATTTTAATAATTTCCTGTCTTCTACTGGCTTTGGGATTAGACAGTTTCTATTTTTCAAGGGCTTTGAGGTATGTCATTAGGTTATTTATTTGGTGATTTTCTGTTCTTATGTGGGCACTTAGTGCTATGAATTTTCTTCTTAATTCTGCCTTCAAAGTGTCCCAGAGTTTTGGATCTGTTGTATATCTATTTGCATTTGCTTCTAGAAATTTCTTGATTTCACTCCTGACTTCTACTAAGACCCATTTTTCATTCAACAGTGGTGTGATGTTTAGTTGCCACATGTTTATGTGGTTTCTCTGGGTTTTCTTATAGTTGATTTCATTTCATTATGGTCTAAAAAGACACATGGAAGTATGCCACAGTTCTTGAATTTGCTAGTACTCACTTTGTGTCCCAGGATGGGATGTATTTTGGAGAAGGTTCCGTGAGCAGCTGAAAAAAACATTAACTCTGCTGTAATAAGATGGGATATTTTATATGTGTTGAATAGGTCTATTTGTTTGATGGTGTTCTTTAGGTCTGAGGCATCTTTACTGATATTTTGTCTACATTATTGTTCTAATGGTGTGAGAGGGGTGTTGAAGTCTCCCAGTATTATTGTCTTGGAACTTATGTGTGAATTAATGTCACAAAGAGTTTGATTTATGAAAGTAGATGCACCTATGTTTAGGTCATAAATGTTGACTATCTTTACTTCCTCTTGCTGGATTGTTCCTTTTACCATAAATAAATAAATAAATAAATAAATAAATAAATAAATAAATAACCTACTTTAACTCTTCTAATAAGCTTGGGCTTGAAGTCTAACTTGTCTGATATCAAAGTTCCTACTTCTGCTTGTCTTTGACTGCCATTGGCATGAATTATCTAGCTCCACCCAGCCCTTTACCTTAAGTTTGTTACTCTCTTTAATTATAAGGTGTCAGCAGATAGATGGATTCAGAATTTTCATTCATTTTGCCACCTTATGTCTTATTATTGGGGAGTTGAGACCATTTATGTTCAGTGTGATTGTTGAGAGATGATTTTTAATTCCTAAAATTTTTAGTTTTAACTTCTGTTTGAGGTAGTATTTGTTCTTCTTTGCTTAGTTGTTTGTTTGATGAAAATGATTGTTTCTCTGGTTCTGATATGTATTTATTCTTTGCAATTAATCTCTTTGAGTATTTTCTCTAGTGCTGGTTTGGAAGACATAAATTATTTCAGCTTCTGTTTGTTGTGGAAGATTTTTGTTTCTTTATCTAATTTGAGACATAGATCTGTTGGGTAAAAAATTTGGGGCTGCAACACTCCCAGACCTATTTTTACATTTTCATTTTTTGGAAACAGGGTCTCCTAAGCCAGCGCACGGTTGGCTTCGAATCTGCGCGATCCTCCTGTCTCCGCCTCCCAAGCGTGGGGATTACAAGCGTGCGCCACCACACGCGGCAAGTTGTTTTCTTTCAGATTTGTATATGTTTCCTCTAGGCCCTTCTGGCTTTCATGACTTGATTTGGGAAGTCTGGAGTGATTCTATTTGTTTTGCCCCTGAATGTTACTTGGTTTTTTGTTTTTGTTGCCTTTAAGATTCTCTCTTTGGCTTCTGTGTTGGTCAGTTTGACTATTATGTGGTGTGCTGAACCTTTTCTCTGATCTTATCTAAAGGGGGTTCTATAAGTTTCCTATACCTGTGTATCAACCTCTTGTTTTATGTTTAAAAAATTTCTGGTATTACTTCTTTGAAAAGATTGTTAATTCCTTTGGTTTCCCTTCTCTTCCCTCTTATATGCCAATTATTCTTAGGGTAGTTATTTTAAAATGGTCCCATATATATTCAATGTCCAATTCATGCTGTTGAATTGTTTCTGCTAGATTATATACTATGCATTCATTTTTGGAGTGATCATCTTGTAGAAGCTAGATTCTCTTCTTCATGTGGTCTAATCCATTATTTATAGATTGAATTGATGCCTTCCCTTCAATGATTGTATACTTTATTTCTTTCAGACTCTCTCTTAAATCTTTGTGAAAGTCCTATATTACTTCTACAGTTACATTTCTGATTTGGCCTTCTGATGATCTCTGCAATTCTGTGTTGTAAGGTTCTGTTATTGTGGGGTTGTGGGAGCTCATTGCTTTCTTGTTATTCCTCTTTGTCATGATTTCAGAAGTTTGTATCTGTTACTTTTAATAAATTTATCTCAGTCTCTAGGTGTCATGTGGAATATTCAAAGGTACATTGTGTTGTATTCTACAGTTGAGTTTGAGTGAGGAGGGAAGTGAGTCATAAATACAAGAATTTGGTAAGGCCAAAGATAGGATCAAATAGAATGAGTGTATGAGTTTGGTGGTAGGTAGCATATAGCATATATTAGAGATAGTAAATATGTAGTAGTATTCTAGTAACCAATGTAGAGTATTTAGTATAGTGATATGAAGTGAATTTAATACAAGACAAAGAAGAGAAGAGAGAGAGAAAAAAAAGAAAAGAGATGGAGAGAAAGAGTAGGTATTCACAAGGAAAGAAGTTTTGGAGAGGGGTTGGAAAGAGAGCAAACAAACAAGCATACACACTCACAAAAACAAAACAAAACAACAACAACAAATTAATGCAACCCTAAAATATATAAATATTTAGCAGACCGGGCCTGTTCAGTCTCTAACTGTGCAGACACTGAATGCCACTAGCACTTTTCTGCCACAAGTCTGGTTTTGAGGCTTTCAGTCTATGCAGATGGCCTGTATCAATGGGGATGGCTTTAATGTTAAATGCAGGTCACCCACCATGCTTTCCATGGATGTGGATTTTGAGTCTCTCCCTGCCAGTGTAGGTGGAGAATGCCTCTGGGATCAAACTCAATGTAAGAGTCTCTGTTGTTCACAGTTTGGGCTGCTCTGGTCTGATTTCTTCCTGTTCGTCACAATTGGGTGGTCTTTTGTGATCCCAGAGATCCTAATATTTGGATCTGTGTTAAGCATACGTCTCCCATGCTTTCCACTGATGCAGAGCCTGAATCTATCCAAGCCTCTACTATGTATAACAGCAGACTCCACCCACCTTCACCACGTTGAACCACAAGGTCTCAGACCCAGAAAGTATTGCAAATGCACAAGTTCTTATGGTACCATGCTGGGTGTTCTCACAGGGGATGATGGCTTAACTGTAGGTATTGTTGAGTGCCACTCTGGATTTCTGGAGGGCACGGTAAGCTTGGCTGACACTGCTGCAAGTTGTAGCCAGTGTTTGCACAGAAGGAACTGATGGCTTACAATTCTGATGATGTGCAGTCACTCTTTTCCTTTCAAGTTCTTCGTTTTTTTTTTCTTTTTTTTTTTTTTTTTCTGTGAGTCTCTGGAGTCAGGTACAATGAGGCCTTATGGTGCCACTGAGGCACTCATGGCCACAAAAGGGTGGATTTCTTTCCTTCTCTCTAATTAGTCCTCTAGGTTGTTTTTTTTCCCCCCCTGCTACCCTTTATTTATTGTTGTCTTTAAAGTTATGGTGTTTTCTGGCTTTTGTAAGAATGCTATTTTTTTTTTTTTTGGTGGTACTTGAGTTCCTGGAAACCCTTCTACCTCCGGGATACACTCCCAGACCTACTTTATACTTTTGTTTTATTTGGAAATGGGGTCTCTTAAGCCAGCGTGGCTGACTTCGAACCTGCATAATCCTCCTGTCTCTGCCTCCCAAGCACGGGGATTACAAGTGTGTGCCACCATGCCCAGCTTTATAAGAATGCTATTATTAAGGCAACAAAATCTGGGTGTGAGCAGGGCTAATTTGTGCTCCTTCCCTCAAATGCCATCTTCCTAGAATCTGTGATCCTCTTTTCTCAGCTTCCTAAGTACTGGGATTATAGGTACGTACCACTGCAACCTCCTCAGCCTTCTTCATGAGCACTGTAGTGTTTATTTTTGTACTAAAATAAAGATTATATTATACTTACAGTGGACATTTAGAGAAGAAATGAACAGAATGTGTTGTTGGAAGAACATGCGCTTTTCAAATCCTGGGACCAAAGAATTAAAAAGAGATTATAATACAATACAGCCTCTATTCACAAGCATCTTAATCTCCTATTCATATCTACATTCCCAAGAATAGCTCTCCCTCAGCAGCTCAGTTTCTATTATGTCCATTCAAAGCAAACAATTCATTTTGTGGCTAAAGACATCATCTACCAGTAAAATAGTAAAATTAAAAGATTAGATGGGGATAAGTAAAATAGTTGAATATCACTTTAGGGTTATATTCTCTTCCTCACCACTGTACAGTTATTTCTGCATTACTTTGTTCCAAAGTATTAATGATAGTTTACATTCAGCTACGAGTCTTAGTTGATAGTTTGAGTTTGTAACTGTGCTTGTCAGGCTGAAAATTTACACTCGTCATAGTTTTAGGTCGAGGGGTCCAAATTATTTGTAAAAATCCCTGTAATAATGTCCTTTTGATACTTCTAAAATATACCCAAGTAAATGGACTCAGTCTAAGACACAGTTCATAAGTAAGGAGTATTGGATAATTTCCAATATTTATGTAAAAATATCAAATTGGAGCATGGGAAACTGGAGCACACGTAAAATAAAAACAAATGCAATCACTCGGAGAGCTAAATTCTTACCTATAATGTGAATACCTACTCTTCACATTGCTGACTCCTTATGCTTGAAGTCATGATTACAATCAATGTAATATGATGTGGTTATATACTTTAAAACATAGGATATTATTAAAAATGTGGAAGTGAGAATCTCTGAAAGCAACAAAGAAATTTGCAGAAAAACTGCCAAAATTGATTTCTTTAGGACTCTGGGAATTAACTAAAGGCTTACTGCAACCAAAGAGTGTTTATTAAAAACAAAACAAAACACAACAACAAACAGTCAAAAACACTTGTCGTATATCAAAAGAACAGGAAGACTCTTTTTTTTATCCTTAGTGGGCCTGGTTCCATTTGCTGGTCCCCAACTCAAAAGAAGCCTGGGAAAGTAGCAGTTGCTATTTCTGGCACTTCAGGGAGAACAGACCTTCTCTTCAGACAATTGCCATTATTTGGACTGTCCAGTTATTGCCTGAAAACCCCCACTCAAAAGGTGTATCTTTATTCACATTTACTTGAATTCACATGCTCAGAGGAAGAGATGTTTATTCTATTAAAGCTGCCTGTGGCAATGTGTGAATATCTGAAAAGCTTAAAATCAGTAAATACAAAATCAGATACCCATAAGACTTCGGAGAGATCTGACATTTTCCTGGGAATTCAGAAGGCAATATGCAGACGCAACATTGGATGTAGCTGTGTGCATCATCACAAAAGACATGAGTGGTCCTGCTTTCCATCCTAGACTGACCTTGAGATGCAAAAGAAAGGACAATAGACTGTAAGACAAATCCACACAGAGAAGTATAGAGCACTGATGATTGCAACAATATAAATCAGTATAAAAGAGGAACTGGGTATTTTTGTTTACATCTCCTATTTTTCTCTCTAACTTAAGTGACAAATAATTAAGTATATAATTATGAATCTTAATCAATTGGCACATAATGTACACAGATATAATTTGCAATAATAATAATATATAATAGAAAGATAGAGCCAAAAAGTACCAAGGTTTTCTTATGGTATTTAAATTAACTTGGTATTAATCTATAAGTCAGTGGTGCTCCCCAAACCAACCACTAACAATTAAAAAAATTATGCCAATGTAATAAAAATAATTGAATTTAAATGTTATGCTAGAAAATAATTAATTTTACATAAAGGAAGGCAGTAGTGGGAAAATCATGAAACAAACAAAAAATGAAGACAAAGACATATAGAAAACAAAAATCATATGCAAATCATATTTTTAAATAATTAAATATAAATGAATTAAATTCTTCAACGAACACAGATTATTAGAATGGATTGAAAAATGAAATCACTGAATATTCTCTAAAGGTGACACGCTTTAAATTCAAATACACAAATTAGTACAAAGGAAAAGAATGAAAAAGTATACCATGCAAATGGTAACCACAAGAGAGCAAAGATAAAATGGTCACCATACAAAAGACTTTTTTTTCTTACAGTACTGGGGATGGAACCCAGAGGCATTCTACCTCCAGGATATACTCCCAGACCTATTTTATATTTTTTTATTTGGAAACAGGGTCTCACTAGGTTGCTGAGAGCCTCCCTAAGTAGTGAGGCTGGCTTCAAACCTGTGTTATCCTCCTGTCTCAGCCTCCCAAGCGCGGGGATTACAGCATGCGCCACCACCCCCAGCTTTTATCTTCATTTTGAAACATGTTCTTACAGAGTTGCAAAGGGCCTCACTAAGTATCTGAGGCTGTCTGTGAACCCGGATCCTCCGGTCTCAGCTTCCCAAATGCTGGGATAACAAGTGTGCACAACCACTCCCGGCTACAAAAGACATAAAGTATTACAAGAGACAAAGGATGTTTTATAATGAAAAAATTGAGGACTATTCAATAAAGGAATAATATTTGATTTAAATACTCTGCTTTCAATAATAGAACAAAAAAGATCAACAAAGAAATAGACTACTTGCACTTCATTATATTACAAGAAGATAATAGATATCTGTTGAACATACCACTCAAAAACAGTGTTTGTACATTGTTTGCAAGTATACATGAAACATTTTTTCAGAATAAAACTCATGTTAGGCCATAAAATTATTTATAATACATTTAAAATAGTTAAAATTATATAATGCATAATGTTAAACCACAAGAAAATCAAAGTAGAAATTAATAGCAGAAGCAAATATGGGAAATTCATAAAATGTACACATTAAATAGCACACTTTTTTTTTTTTTTTTGCAGGTCTGGGGATGAACTCAGGGGCAATAAACCTCTGAGCTACACCCCCTGCCCTATTTTTTATTCTTTATTTTAAAACAGGGTCTAAGTTGCAAAGGGCCTCACTAAGCAACTGAGTCTGTCCACAAACCATGGTCCCCTGGTCTCAGCCTCTGAAATGATGGGATTGCAAGCATGTGTTACCATGCCTGGCTCTAAATAACACACATTTAAATAACAAATGACTGCTGGGCGTGGTGGCGCATGCTTATAATCCCGGAGTTTGGGAGGCAGAGACAGGAGAATCACACAGGCTCTAAGCCGCTCTGGCTTAAGAGACCATGTTTCCAAAAATAAAAATGTATAAAATAGGTCTGAGAGTTTAGCCCAGGGGTAGAAGGACTTCCAGAAACCCCAGTACCACCAAAATAATAATAATAATAATAATAATAATAATAATAATAATAATAAAATAAACAAAAGAGTCAAAGAAAAAATCACAAAGAATTTTTAAATGAGTTGAGGTGAATAAAAATAAATACAAATATCATTTTTTTATGAGTGCACCAGAGTGGTGCTCAGAAGAAAATTTATATCTCTAGATTTTCACATGAGAAAGAGAAAAATCTCAAATCAGTGAACTAAAGTTTCTCCTTATAAAGCTAGGAAAGAAAGAATAAACTAAGTTTAAAATAACAAAAAAAATAGAAAACCTATAAAATTGAAGCAAAACATGTTTCTTTAAAGAGATCGACAAATTGGCATACCTTTAGCTAGATTAAACAACAAAAAAAGAGAAAAGGCTAAAATTGCTAAAACCCATTAGAGGTCATTACTAATAATATTATGCAAATAAAGAGATTAGAAGGTTATACCATAAATAATATGACAACAAATGAGATAACATAGTTAAATTAAACAAATTTGAGGAAACAAAAACTAGGAAAACTAATCTATAAAGAAATAGAAAATCTAAATAAGTCTACAACAAAGAAGGGCATAGAGTTAATTGTGACAAAAAATTTTCCTACAATGATAAGTCTGAGACCATATTTGTTTTATAAACGAATTATACAAATATATAAAGATGAATTAAAATGAATAATTCACAAACTCCTCCAAAAAATAAAAAGAAAATGATTCTAACTTATTCTATGAGGATAGTATAATCTTAATACCAAAAGTAAAGAAACACATTGAAAGTAAAAAGCTTCAGTCTAATATTAAAAAATGAGAGCAAAAAATCCTCAGCATAAACAAACAAAATCCAGTGAAATTTAAAAAGGCACACTCACCATTAAGTAGTATTCATCCCAGTCCTGCATGGTTGACTCAACACATGAAAGTCAATGAATCAAACTCACCATTTTAAATTGAATCAAGAGACAATGCATCTGATCCTTGCAACAGAATTATAAAAAGCATTTGACAAAAATCTAAAATCTAACATGTATTTATAATAAAAACACTGGGACAGCTAGAAATTGAAGGGGGTACCTTCACCATAATAAAGAGCAGCTATGAAAACACCATAGGTGATGTCCTACCTGATGATTCATGACTGAAAACTTTCCCCCTTAGATCTAGAATAAGGCTAAATATCTGCTTTGACAACTCTTTAAGATTATACTGGAAATTTTAAAACATTTTTAATAATACGTTTTAAAAATATGTAAAATAGCGGGTTGAGTTAACACATGCCTGTACTCCCAGTACTGGGGAAGCTGAGACAAGAGAAATGTAAGTTTAAGATCATCCTTAGCAACATAGGGAGACTCAGCAACCTAGGAAGACCCGTTTACAAAACAACAAAACAAGATTTACAAAGGTCTTGGCAGGTACCGCAGACGTAGAGCACTCTGGATTCAGCCCCTAGTAACACACACACACACACACACACACACACTTGGGGGTGGTAACTAGCAACAGAGACATTTATTAAGTAAGAAAAACAAATGAGTAAAATGTAACCAGGTTAAACAGGAAGAAGTAAATTAGCTCTATTTCAAAATAAAGGGCTAAATGAGTGATGTGTGTCTGTATGTCTACCATATTGTATTCCATTAAGATTTATAACTACGGTGCACCAATAAAAATTAAAAAAGAAGAAAATTCTGAAATACACAAAAATATTAAAATTAGTAAATGAGTTAATCAGCGTTGCAAGGATATAAGGAAAAATCAGTTGTATTTCTTCATGCTGCCAATGAATATTCTAAAACTAAAAATAAGTTTATTTAGCCAGGTGTGGTGGCACACGCTTGTAATCCCCGCGCTTGGGAGGCAGAGACAGGAGGATCACACAGGTTCGAAGCCAGCCGCGCTGGCTTAAGAGACCCTGTTTCCAGATTAAAAAAATATAAAAATAGGTCTGCGAGTGTAGCCCGGAGGTAGAAGATTTCCATCCCCAGTACCACCAAAAATTAAAAAATAAAATAAGTTTGTTTAGACCAGTATCAATCCTAATAAAATAGTAAATTTATCTAAGATGTGTAAGATGGATAGGTTAAAAATTACAGAATATTGTTCAAAATAATTAAAGATCTGATAAAGGAAATAAAAGAAAAGACATTGGTATTTATAGATTGGAAGAAATAATATTATTAAGATAGCTATACACCTAGCTGTGTGAGCTGGCACATACTTATAATCCCTGTACTTGGGAGGCTGAGACAGGAGGATCACAGGTTCGTGGCCAGTCTCAGCTACTTTGTGAAGCCCTCTGTACTGCAATGAAACCCTGTTTCAAATAAAGCTTAAAAAATATGAGGATGGGGAGCCGGCTATGGTGGCGCATGCTTGTAATCCCAGCCAGCATTCAGGAGGCTGAGACTGAAGGATCGCGGTTCGCGGACAGCCTCAGCTACTTAGTGAGGCCCTCTGCAACTCAGTGAGACCCTGTTTCAAAATAAAGAATAAAAAATAAGGCAGGAGGTGTAGCTTCGAGGTCAAATGCCCCTGGGTTCCATCCCTAGAGCTGAAAAAAATAAAATTTATATATAAAATGTATTATATATATATATATATATATATATATATATATATATATATATATCTCCATCTCCCTGGGTTCATTTTTCAAAACTGAAAAACAAAGATAGCTATATACCTCAAATTGCCTCATATATTCAACAAAATCCTTAAGAATTTTAACTTATTATTTTTAAAGAAATAGGCTGATAAAATTCTGAAGAAATTTCAAGGGATAAAAAAGAAAAAAAGATGGGAAAATTTAGAAGATCTATGTTTTCTATTTTCAAAACTTACCAAAAAATGACAATAATCTAAACAATATATGCTAACCTAAAGAAAGACACAGAGCCATGCCTGGTGGCACATGCATGATAATCTCCATACTTGGGAGACCGAAACAGAAAAATTGCAGGTTTGCAGTCAGCCTCAGCAATTTAGCAAAGCTCTGCACAACTTAGTGAGACTCTGTTTCAAAATAAAATAGGTCTAAAAGCTGGGCGTGGTGGTGTATGCTTATAATCCCAGCACTTGAGAGGCTGAGACAGGAGGATCCCATAGGTTCAAAGCCAGCTGACTACTTACTGAGGCTTTCAGCAACTTAGTAAGACCCTGTTTTCAAATAAATTATAAAATAGGGCTGGAGGTGTAGCCCAGAGATAGAATGCCTCTGGGTTCCATCCCCAGTACAGCAAATAATAATAATAATAATAATAATAATAATAATAAAATAGGTCCAGGCATGATGGTGCACACATGTAATTTCAGTATTTGAGAGGCTGAGACAGGAGGATGGTAGTTCTCAGACAGCCCCAGGTACTTAGTAAGGCCCTTTAAAACTCAGTGAGATCCTGTTTCAAAATAAAGAATAAAAAATAGGGCTGGTGGTGCAGCTCAGAGGTAGAATGTCCCTGGGTTCCATCTTCAGTACCGCAAAATAACAAACAAACAAACAAACAAAACAAACAAACAGGGTTTGAGGTACAGGTAAGAACTAGTACATCCCTAGGTTCTGTCTCCAGTATAACAACAACAACAACAAAATTACACACATATGAATTAGCATAATAAAATAGAAACTTTATTAATAAGCTCATATACCAACTTTGTGAGGGCCTGATTAAAAATTAAGAAGGCTGAAGTGTAGCTTGGAAATAGAGAGACAGAATACCCTTGGGTTCAATTCTCAGTACCAAAAATAAATAAATGAATACGTATACTCATACACTTAAGGTCAACTGATTTTGTGAGAATGCTGTATTAATTTTGTAGGGCGACCATAGTAAAGGATCACAAACTGAGTCACTTTTTTTCTTTTCTTTTGTGGGTCTGGGATGGAACCCAGGGACATTTGACCTCTGAGCTACCCCTCCTGCCCTGTTTTTTATTCTTATTTTGAGACAGGGTCTCACTAAGTTGTGGAGGGCCTCACTAAGTAGCTGAGGCTGTCCGCGAGCCAGGATCCTTGGGTCTCATCCTCCCAAATGCTGGAATTACAAGCATGCACCGCCACACCTGTCTTGAGTCTCTTATAAGAGAATATTTGTCTCACATTTTGAGAGCTAGAAGTATAAAATCTAAGAGTCAGCAGGGCATTATCCTTCTGAAACCTTAAGAATAGCATTTATTGTAATGGCATAGAGTCTTTGGGCTTTCTGGGAATCAGTATTCCCTGGCTTGAAGCCTCATGACTCCAATCTCTGCTCCATATTCACATGATGTTATCACCATCTGTCTGTCTTCACATGTCATCTTCTCATAAGGATCACCCTACTCCAGTACAGCCTTATCTTAACTAATTCTATGGAAAATAACCAAGTTTCCAAATTAGATGACATTCTGAAGTACTGGGAGTTAAGATTTCAACACATCTTATTTGTGGGAATTCAGAATTAAAATTCAACACACAAAAGGCACCAGGATGTTTCAGTGGAGAACAATTAGTCTTTTCAATGAATAATACCAGAACAACTAAATATCTATATGTTGAAGAATTAATTTTGACCTGCTACCTCAAACCAAAAATAAAAGTAGCTAAAAAAATTAAAAATCAACTATTTTAGAGTAAGATCTAAAACTTTTAGAATAAACAGGTATAAATCTCCAGGCTCTGGATAAGGTAATTATTTTTTATAGATAACTCCAAAAGCACAAGCAAATAAGAGAAAATGTATAAATTTGAGTTTACCAAAATAAAAGTCATTTGTACATGAGATGACATTATCATACCATTGAAATGATAAATCACAGAATGAAAGGAAATATTTTCAAATCACATGCCTGATAATGCTAGAGAACTCAAAACAGAATCCCTGAAACTTGAAAATACAAAGAAAACCCAAATTTTGAAAATGGTTGAAAAACATGAATAGAATTCCTTCAACGAAGGTAGATAACTGACAAGCATCTGAAAAGATGATCTGTGTCATCATCATCACCAGCAGCAGCAGCAGCAGCAGCAGCAGCTGCAGCAACATCACCAGAGAAATGTGAACTCAAGTCACAATGAGATGATATTTCACATCTGGTAAAAAGGTGTAATATAAAAATAAATTAAGAATAAAAATGGCTAGTGTTGGTGAGAATGCAGAATAATTAGTATCCTTATACATTTCTGGTAGGAATGCAAGATGCTACAAGGAACATTTTTATGAAGGCAGGCATTAGGGCTATCCCTAAGAAAGGTGTTTGCTTAAAGTATGAGTAAATGCTGAAACCATTAAGGGATTACAGAAGGATTTCTCTGCCAATCAAGCAAATAAATGATATCCTAATCTGCAGTCAGCAGGGAGCCATTGATTTGTGTTTTAAAGCAATCTTATAAAAAGACGTGATCAGGAAGGAAGCTGCTGCCTAGAGTCCAGGTGAATATTCTGAAAGTCATAAATACATTGGTTATGTAAAGAAAGAAATGAATCTAAAAATAATTTTGAAATAAAATGAGAAGACATGCTGTCTAATTGGATAAAAAGATTATGAAGATTTGGGAGAAAGCTGAACTGAAAAAATGGTGATCCTCTTAGTAGAGGGAAAGATCACAAAAAGAGAGTAAGCTTACCATTCCTCAGCATCTTCCCAATGGAATCGAAGTCAGAATATTATAGTCCTTATGGTAAAACTGTTACGGTGGCCCTGTTGGGCTCTGAAACTGTACTTGTGTGAGATGCAGCCACCGGTTCTTGTTCTGGCTATTTTAGAAAGAGAATAGCCCCCATTTTTTTTTTTTTTTTGCTGTAAACTTAAGTAATTTTATTATTACAAACATAGAAAGAAAGAACAGATTAATAAAGCACTACACTCAAAGGGGAGAGTGTAGAAGAGTAACTTGAAAATACGTTACTGGAGTTTTGGAGGCAGAACAGTTTTTATAACGATACATCATCCTTCATCTTGCTTAACCAATAATCTTCCGAACTAGGTGTGAGCCTGCCCATTAACTCAACGCAGGCCCTTTTTTATGATTATGGGGCTTATGATTATGGGGATTTCTTGCTCACCCCAAAAGCCTTCCTGCCTTGATGCAGGTGTAAGCCTAGGTCTTTGTTAGGACCAGAATGATTAACAGAGTAAGGGGTTATGTGGTATCTGCCCCTCTTGACAGAGGCCTGTACCCTCCTTCCACATTCTTGGGAAATTCTAGCCTATCTGCTATGAGTTACTTACTTTGTAAACTTGATTTTAGAATATGAAAGCCCCAGGTCCCAACTCTTTTGTCTACTTGCTAATTACTTTTAGTAAGGGAACTCTGCATTAACACAGCTGCCTGAGTGCCTGACAGTAACCAGGCCCTGACTGCTTTTTACATTTTGACACTAATTTTTGATACATTAATACCAAATTCATTTTCTAATACATTAATACCAAAGCCATTTCAAATACATTTTTAAGCCATTTCCCAATACCAGGACAATAGTGATATACACGTATCCATGTTTCCAGCAGTAAATTCACAGTAGCTGATAATAGCTGATAGCCAAATTAGAGGACAAGTCTAGGTGTCTGTCAAGAGATGAATGGATAACAAAACTGTGGTCTATACACACATTGGAATTTTACTCAACATAAAGATGAACAAAATTATAACATTTTCAGGAAAATGGGTGGAACTGGAGAATAGTATATTAAGTTAGATTAGTCAGTCTCAATTAATGAAGAGCTGTAAGTATTTTCTCATATGTGGAAGTAGAAAGAAAATGAAACACAAGAGACTTTAGATAAATAAAGATTCTAGTAAAATAATAGAAGGGCATCAAGGGAGGGAAGTCAGGGGGTATGAGATATTTGATGAAGAAAACAATTCAACTGTTTGTACACATGGAAAGTAAGGGTACAGGTTGGACTGTTACGGTTTGGGAAACTGCCCCTGGGGACCTTTGTTAGGCTCCCAAGACTATTCCCATAAAACCGCAGGTTCTTGTCCTGAGCTAAGGATACATATGCAGTAGCCCAGATTCTGGCTGAAGATTTAAAGGATTTTATTAAAAAAGATAGATATACAGAAGACAGCCACAGCCCCATGCCATTCAGGAGTGGCCTTGGGGGTTGGTTCGAACAAATTCACCAAAGATTTCTGGACACAGTATTGTTATAGCCCATCTCCTAACCCAGCCAGATCCACCCCCTCTAGGGCCAGCCCTTTTGATGTGGGGGATTCCTTCCTCCCAGTCTGTCCTGTTTCTGGTACCGACCCCAAGTCTCTTGTTACACCCCAAAATGTGTTATTTGATCATCGGATTCTAGTATCTCTCGAGGCTTAGGGCGTCCTCGCATGATTATCGAAGTCTGGGATCTCCTGAAGGTTTATGGCTTCCTTCTCCTTCCTTGGGAAATCATATATTTACACTTAAAAAGTCCCTGAAACTATCTTTATTGTCTTACTAATCACCCTACCCAGAATCCTGCAGCCCCTTTCTCTGAAGCTCCTGGCTTCTCTACATTAATACATTTTGAAGCCTCTTCCAATACTGGTACAGAAAGTTATAAACACCAATCTTAATAACATGTGTTTGAGGGGATGAAAATGAGGTAGGATCCAGGGGCTAACACACCAAGTGCTATGTGCATGTATGTTTCTATCAGTCTGAACCTTCTTATAACATAAATATGGTTTTTTTTGTGGATTTGGGGATTGAACCCAGGGACATTTGACCTCCGAGCTACACCCCTGCCCCAATTTTTATTCTTTTATTTTGAAACAGGGTCTCACTGAGTTGCAGAGGGCCTCACTAAGTAGCTGAGGCTGTTCATAAACCGCGATCCTCCAGTCTCAACCTCCCAAATGCTGGGATTACAAGCGTGCACCACCACACCCGGCTCATAAATATGTTTTTAGATAAAATACCTTGCTATATCTTTTCATTTACGTGTTATCTCACTTACATAATATGTGAGATAGTACTAAGTATGCAGGAAATAACAAAATCAACACTAGCATCAAGTTGATCCTGGATGAAAGAGTGGGGCATGAGAATGGAGAAAGAGTATAAATTTCAAAGCAATACATATGGTAGCATAATAATCTAATTACATAGACACTAAACATTTTGTAGGACTACCACAGTAAAAGATCACAAATTGAGTCACTTATAAGAGAAGAATTGTGTAAGAGATCATACAGTATAGTTGGAAGGCAGAGGTATTTTGGAGGTGACATCTAAGCTGAATCAACAAGAAAGATGCTATTCCTGGTAGAAAGAACAGCATGAGCACATAATCGGGGAGTTAGGAGAGGTTTCAGCAACCATTTTCCAATTCTGGGTAAATGGGCCATTTTAAATGCTGCTCTTGCTCGGCATGGTCGTGCACGCTTATAATCCCAGCACTTGGGAGACTGAGACAGGAGGATCACACAGGTTCGAAGCCAGCCAAGGCAACTTATTGAGACCCTGTTTCCAAATAAAGTATAAAATAGGTCTGGGAGTATAGCCCAGAGGTAGAAAAACCCCTGGGTTCCATCCCCAGTACCACATGAATAAATAAATAAATAAATAAATAAATAGTGCTCTTAAGAGAGAGAATTATTTCCAAAGATGTAGTTCGAATATGTCACCATCCAATGGAGAAAATAGGAAGCAGAATATAAATTAAAATCCCTAGGAAAGAGTGAAGAGAGAGGAAAAGATTGTGGCAGAGAGTTGAAATTTAAAGACAATTCTTAACATGAGATCTCCAGACCAAAAAAAAATTGCATCATCTCCTGGGAACTGGTAGAAAAACAAAATCACATTCCTTATTCCAGACCTATTGAGTCAAAAATTCAGAAGGTGTGGCCCAGCAATATGGGTCTTAACAAGTCCTCCCAGTAATTGTCATGAAACTAAAGGTTGAGATCTCCTGATACAGAGATTCATGGAAAGTAGCCAAAAAGGGAACTTTAAATGAGCTGTTAGGACAATAGGATAAGAAATGGGAAGAGAAAGCTGTATGGAAAAGAAATGCGGAAAATGCGGAAAAGAAATGGGAAAAGAAATGCGGCACATGGCTGTAACCCCAGGATTTAGCAGCAGAGACAGGAGAACCACAGGTTTAAAGCCAACTTCATCACCTTAGTTAGGCTCTCAACATCTTAGCAAGACCCTGGTCTTAAATAAAAAATAAAAATGTTGAGGGTGAATATCAGAAGTAGAGTGGTAATGAGTTCAGTCTCCAGTACCACAAAATGAAGAGAAAAGAGAAGGAAAAGAAAGAGAGACAGAGAGTGAGATCAAGAGAGAGAGGAAGGAAGAAAGGAAGGAAGGAAGGAAGGAAGGAAGGAAGGAAGGAAGGAAGGAAGGAAGGAAGGAACTGGAACTGCTTTATAAACTTAGGAAAGTTTCAAGATATGAAGATTAACCAGGGCCAATAACTAAAGAGAAGCAGAGTTTAGTGAGAACTTTAAAAGTATCCTTCCTTTTAGATGTCTGGGGAGTCTGTGCCAGGAAAATTTCAGTAGAATTAGTAGACAGAAGTTATAAAAATTTGTTCAGAGAAAGACAATCATTGTGTGGTAATAGCAAGAGAGGAACATGTTTCT
Source organism: Muscardinus avellanarius (assembly GCF_963383645.1). Classification (NCBI taxonomy): domain Eukaryota; kingdom Metazoa; phylum Chordata; class Mammalia; order Rodentia; family Gliridae; genus Muscardinus; species Muscardinus avellanarius. The sequence continues at coordinate 13,348,155 of NC_137787.1, read as the reverse complement.
GAGCTCAGAGATGATAATGAAATGGGGTTTCTTGAGAAGAAACACGTTTCCTTAAGATAAAACAGAGTTTCTTGAGAAGAAACTCGGCGTTTCCTTACCGGATTCTTGTCTGCAGTGAGTGAAGAATGACACCTGCAGACCACAGGAAGGGGAGTAAAAGATTTATTGGAAGCAGCAGGGAATAGAGAAAAGTGTCTGAACACCCTTAAGGGCTGTTGGGACTCTGATGTCCAGCAGCTGCCTTCAGGACAATACTTGAGGGTATCCCAAGCCAAATGCCTTCAGTTGCAAACTGCTTTCTCCCAAAGTCCACGCGATCTGCCAGAAAAGAATAGAGAAAGTGGCCTAATACCCCTAAGGGTTGTCAGGACTCTGATGTCCAGCAGCTGCCTTCAGGACAATACTTGAGGGTATCCCAAGCCAAATGCCTTCATTTGCAAGCTGCTTTCTCCCAAAGTCCATGTAATCTGCCAGAAAAGAAGTGCAGGTCACCCCTTGGGGCCCTGGTAGGCCTTGATGTCCACCAGAGGCCTTCAGGTCACTACCCGAGTGTATCCTGGGCCAAGTGCCTTCAATTGCACCCCACCTTCTCTCTAAGCCAACGCAACCTGCGAGAGAGAGAGAGAGAGAGAGAGAGAGAGAGAGAGAGAGAGAGAGAGAAAGCTCCCCAACGGGGAGGGGTTCCCAAAGTGGATAACCATCCTGGTGACTGTTCTAGGGGTTTATATATTTCTGCATGTCTTCTGTTGGTTGGAGTCTGGAAGGCAGTTCTTAAAATCTGCATAGGGTATTTGCATGTCGTTTGAGGGGTCTCCTTTCAGTCGGGGTGTCAGACTTGCTCCAGTGATATCTCCTGGGTTTGTTGATTAGTAAACAGAAGGTTTTGTGAAGCTTTGGTCATTCTTATCTCTGAACTTTGGAAGAGCTGGTCTCTTTTTAGGAGCCTTGGAAGTTAATTAGTATTCATTGCCCCTCAGGAAATTAAGTTTTTCTACCGGAGCCCTCTTCCCTATCTGCCTACTTCCTCTCTACCTCCTCAATAAGAAAGCAGAAGGGGAGGAGTATCTCAAAGGAAAAAGAAAAAGGTGAGGGGCAGTTTACTTCAAGATGGAGGATGCAGGTTGGAGCCACATGAATCAGTCTCCGGCAAGAGCTTGATGCCTGATAAGAAAGAGAGAAAAAAGTGTATTGACAAAATGATGAAGAGAGAAAATAATCTTGACACAAGAAGACAAACTGGCAGTAGCCAATGTCCTGCCACAGGCCACATTTAACACTGCATTTTAATTTAAATTAGATATGTTGATTATTTAAGTGATGAATATAGCTTTTGCTGAATTCTTTCATTACATCAGAAATTTTTACTTACTAAATTAGGAAAAGTAACAATGTATGTGTTCATGTGGGTTTTTTTGTTCTTTTGTTTTTTGGTGGTACTGGGTATGGATCCCTTCTAACTCAGAACTACAACCTGAGACCTATTTTAAATTTTATTTGGAAACAGGCTCTTAAGTGAGCAAGGCTGGCTTCGATCCTGCACGATCCTCCTGACTCTGTCCAGAGCGGGCATTACAAGCATGTGCCACCACACCCCGTGTTACAATGTATGATTTTGTTTACTTCATGACAGTATAACATAAAGTATAAAATATAATTTCACATAAAAAGTCTTCCAATTAGATTTTTTTGAAGTACTGGGAAATGAAGCCAGTGGCATTATACCTCTGAGCTAAACCCCAGCCATATTTTATATTCTTTATTTTGAAACAGGGTCTTACTAAGTTGCAGAGGCCTCATTAAGTAGCTGAAGCTGGCTGCAAACCTGCCATCCTCCTGTCTCAGCCTCCAAAGTACTGAAATTAAAAGCATGCACCACCACATCAGGCTTCCAATGAGATATTTTTAATTATAGAAAAAGCCAGGCCGTGTGTGTGTGTGTGTGTGTGTGTGTGTGTGTGTGTGTGTGTGTATTAGTTACTGGGAATTAAACCAGGGCCATTCTACCTCCAAGCAAAACCTCCATCCCTATTTATTTATTTATTTACTTTATTGGTGCATTGTAGTCATACATCTTAATGGGGTACAAGATGGTAAAGGCATATATGCACTTATCACTTACTTATCTCATTCCCATTTTCCACCTCAGTTTATTCGCCCTCTCTCCTTCTCATATTTGGCTTAGTTATTGACTTTAATATGTTTGTGAATGTATATCACATAAATTAGGAAATTTTTCTTTTCCCCTTTCCCATTCCCCTCAGTTAGGTCTTCTATATAATCATCTATTGTTTCTCCTTTGTCTAGAGTTCCTCCTACGACACATTTTCTGACTAGCTTCTGCATACTGGGAGAGCATCTGATTTTTTACTTTCTGTGACTGACTAATCTCAGCATAATCTTTTCCAATTCCACCCATTTTTCTGCAAATTACCTAATTTTGGGTTGCTGTGAGTCTTATTAAGTACTTCAGGCTGGTCTTGAACCTGTGATAATTCTGTCTCATCTTCCAAAATACTGAGATTAAGATGAGCACTACCACTCCTGGCTAAACCATGTTTTTAATAAAATTACTAAAGAACATTTTTTCTGAATATTCAAGGATACTACCCAAATCAAAAATATATTTTTTCAATAGAAACCATGTGACATTTATTCACTCAGTGGAAATTTACTAAAAACATATTATATATCAAGAATTGTTCTCCTTCTTTGGGTATATAGTTGTAAATAATCAAACTTTTTGTCATGAAGCTCATACCTTAGTTGGGGGATGAAGAAAATATAAACAAATACCCAAGGGCGGGTGGCTGCCAGGACCTGGCAGTTCTCAGATACCAACTCCAACAAAGAAGAAATATAATCATATTGAGCCAGTGATTGCATAAAACTATCATCAAAAGCAATCACATTCTCATTCTTTACTCCATACTCAAAAACCTCAAGACTGCAACTCTCCAGATCACCCAGCCAAACTTCTCAGTGAACTCCTGCCACTGTAGCTAAAGTTGAAATAAAAAATGCTAGGATTTTTTAATTCTAGCTAAATGCTAAAATGCTAAATTTCCTGCCTGGAATAAGTGGCTGCCTCATCAAGACCCCTGTGAATCTACAGACCAAGAAGCCAAACTGCCCAGTGAACTCTTGCGACTGTAGCTAAACTCACCCCTTTCTGCAGGGACCTGAGTGGCACTTGTCAAGAGTGTGAGTTTTCAAATAGTCTCCGTGAGAGCCCTCACAGCCACAGGGACTTGAATGGCAATAGACAGACCGATAGAGTCTGTGAGTTTGCAAATCATTCCTCTGGAGATGGGGATGGAGGCTGCAGTCAGGCATGGAAGAGATATGAATCGGTAGACAGTTCCTAGGAACACTCAGAGGAGTCAGGCCTTGAGTCCATAGTTCACTGTGTCCCTGAAGAGTCTCCTACAGTCTTTACAGAGCTTCAAGAGGTGGTGTTATCGTGTGTCAACATGATTATTTCTCTGGGTCCTTGGCTTCCATTGTGAAAAGAATTTCAGTATGAGCCAGTCATAGACAAAGACAGCGGCTTAATCCAAGAAAAGCAAAGATATACAATCAGGGGAAACCCAGGCCACCTTGCAAGTATGAGAGGGACCCTAGGGAGAGATAGGCAAAGGTTCTGGGACTATACAAAGAGCTTCAAAGAGCCCCCCCAAGATCTATCCTTTTTATAGGGCCAAAAGGGAGGGGTGGTCAGGAGCACATGGCATAGCAAGCTGCTTCTTTGAAACTTAGGGTAACAAAATGTGAAAATTTATTTTAAATAAGAACCTCAGGGAGCAGAGACATGAAGTTGGAGCACAGGCCTCTTTAACAAAAGATGTAACTTTTGGGGAAAATCTCTTTCTTGAGGCAAACAAAACTCTGACAATAAGTGAAGCTCTCTCAGGTTTAATCATCTCAGGAATTCTAATATGGGGCCACTCCATTATAATTTAAAGCCAGGTATGGGCCTGGCTTCTTAAAAATAACCAAGCTCTGTTAAAGCTCTGTTAGGAAAAAACCAAAAATTATGAAGTTTTTCAGATTTTAAAACCATATTTTTCTTTTTTTTTTAAATCTGTCTTCTTTCTACCTAATTTTTTATTTCTTCTATTCTACTTCATCAGTGTCAGTGGGGTAAAATAATTCAGTCAGTTTTGTTGCAGGCTCAAAGGATATAAACTCTTGTCAGGTGGTGTTTGGGCACCATAAGCCCAAGGCTGGAAGCCAACAAGATATCACATGATCACAGCTGCCCTGAGCAGAAGCACCTCATGATCAAATCTAGAGGTTGGTGACTCAATACTCTCTCCACCAGCAGAATTTGTGCCGTGTGTGTGTGTGTGTGTGTGTGTGAGAGAGAGAGAGAGAGAGAGAGAGAGAGAGAGAGAGCGCGAGAGAGAGAGAGAGAGAGAAAATTTGGGTCAGTGACTGACAGTACTCCATCTGATTGCATCTGCCAGATTAATGGTGGTGTTCCTAGGCCATGAAAGCTTGTCAAGCTGTGCCACAATCTCAGAACACAGTAATAATTTGGCCTAGTGACCACATAAAATAGAAGCCAGTGATCTGCAGGGTTCTATGCACTCACAACCAGCACAGTAGTGGGGGTGTCTGAGAGGCTTTAAATACCAAACGACAGGCCACAGGATCGGGATGCAACATCCTAGTCTCTGGACCCAATTAGCTTAGACCTGATGAGCACATTGGCCTGTAGCCAATGAGACTCCTGTTGCCTGCACTGAACGTACTAAAAGCTACATCTTGTTAAAGAGGTTTTGGGAGATGAACTTAAAAGTCTCATTATTTGAGACAGATTTGTAGAGGCAAACTTTACCCCACCATAGACCATATTATAGAGTGGACAACAAGTAGTGATAGGACTCCCACACAAAGAGGAAGTGTATGCCATTACAATAGATATACAAACCTGAGAACTCTGAAAACATGAGAATGAGAAGCAACGAGGAAACAATAAATTCCCACAATTTAACAACAAGGGAAATCACCAATACTGAGCTGCAGAAATACCAGGAGAATTCAAATTTTAATTTTCAGTATAATCCATGGCCTCAGAAATTAAATCAGAGAAAGTGTATAGAAAATGAGAAAATAGATGAATAGAAAAATTGAAATCTAAGTAAGAATAAAAATGATGCTTTGAGCAAAACGAAGGAGCCAATACATGAATTAAAAACCTCAAGAGAAAACACCTCTGGCAGTCTAGACACATGAAAAAGAGAGTCTCACTTGTGGAACACAAATCATTCAAAACTGACCACACAGTCAACTATGAAGAGAAGACTATATGACAACAGGACCAGAACTTTCAAGAAATATGGAATAATATTCAGCAACTTAATTTATAGATAAAAGGCATAAAAGAAGATATAGAAGTACAAACCAAGTGCATTAGAAATCTCTTCAGAAAAATAATATCAGATAATTTCCTAAACATACAAGAGTTGGACATTCATATACAGAAGACTTTCAGAACACCAACAAGATGAGATCAAACAAAAACTGCTCCATGCCACATAATAATCAAAATAACTTAGAGGCCAAGAAAACAATTTTAAATGCAAGGGAAAAAAAAGAATTGGTGATATCCAAAGTTAAAACAGTAAGAACCACTCTGAACTTCTCAAGCCAAGGCATGAAAGCCAGGAGGGACAGCTATGATGTATTTCAGGTCCTGAAAGGAAACAATTTTCAACCAAGACTGCTACATCTAGTGAAGACATAATTCAAATTGAGAAAAATAAAAATCTTTCAAGACAAGCAAAAACTATAAGAAACTACACCCCTATCTGTATTTTATTTTTAATTTTTAACAGAGTCTCACTGAGTTGCTGACAGCCTTTCTAAACTGCTGAGGCTATCCTTGAACCTGCAATTCTCCTGTCTCATCTTCCCAACAGCTGGGATCAGAGGCATGTGCCACTATGCCCAGATGGAAATGAATTTTTTATGAAGTTAGTAGTCCTCAAGAAAGTGTGAGATCAGACAACTATGATGAAAAACCAGTGAAGTGTCATAGAAATAAAATGATGCATCTTTGTTATTTATATACTTCAAAGATCCCTTTGACTCTGAATGATGGCTCAAGAAAAAAAAAAAAAAAGAACAGGAATGGGAGTATGTGGACCAGTTCAGTCTTCCAAGGTAAAAGATGACGGTGGCTTAAGGGTGCCTTGGACTACCATGAATTCTAGTGGAGATGGAAAGCAAGAGTAACACATTAGAATGAACTTGAAAGTCTTTAAAAAAGAATATTTGGAAAAGATACACTTCATGAACACAGGTCTCCACCTCTCTTTCTTATCAGAAATGTGGACTTTCAGCCATGTGTTATTAATTCTGTACTTTTTAGTTTTACTCAGTAATGCTAAATAAGAATGGTTTTATTCTCAGCTGTTGTTACTGGATGCTTGGATAGTGTCCCTTTCAGTAAACAACAAAAGATAACCAAGCATTTCAAAGAGCTTGTCCACATTAAATCTCTCCCATTCTTCAATGAGGATAGAGTTAAATTCATGGATGAGAATGTCCGGCAGCTGGATGTGGGAAGAGGGAAGTGAAGCCGATTTCAAGCACATGTGACAGTCATGATTCATAATGGGAATCTGGATCAGACTTTGCAGCTGGGGAAGCACCAGGAAAATATTACTTTTATTATAAAAATATGTATTTAATTACAGTGCAAAGCTAGAGTAGGAGTGAATTGCACAGCTGGAAAGAGAGAACAAGTTAATTCTTTGACTTGTAAAGACTTTTTACAGTGAAGTATGCCCCCCACCCCGTTTTAGCATCGGGTTATAGCTGATGAATTTTTCAGAGTAGCTTCACAGAAAAATGGGCCAGATGCAAGGTAACAGCAAATAACTTTTATTAGGTATTTCCTGAGGCTTGGAACTATCAGAGTTGTGGGCTGTGGTTTATTTTTATAAAAGTAAATAAAGTCTGTTCAATAGTCAGGATTGCTTTTCTTTCCTTTTTGATTAGTTTCTTTTCTTTTATCTTTCCTTTTGTACCAGGGATTGAACCCAGGGTCATTCTGCCTTCAAGCTACATTCACAGCTTCTTTTATTTTTTATTTTGAAACGGGATTTCACTAAGCTGCTGAGGCTGGGCTTGAACTTGCAATCCTCCTGTCTCAGGCTCCCAAGTACTGGGATTATACCAAACTCGATTTAGGATATATATATATATATATATATATATATATATATATATATATATATATAATCACCTCCAGAGATGATAAGGTTCTTACTAAACAATGCCTTTGACTTTATTAACTCTAGTTACATAAACATCTTTGCATATTTCATGACAGATCGCATCTTTTTTGGTCACATAATGAGCAATGCAATGAAGTACAAACTCAGTCCTCATCCATGGGAGACCAGTCATCACAGTAGAGTTAAAAGAAGTAGATGCATTAACATACAAGTAATAACCAGAGTCGCCTCCAGGAAAAACTCAGATTTGATAAGCATTTTATTATTATTATTTCTATTATTATTATTATTATTATTATTATTATTATTATTATTAGTGGTACCCAGGGGCTTTCTACCTCGGGGCTATACTCCCAGACCTATTTTATATTTTATTTGGAAACAGGTTCTCACTGAGTTGCCGAGAGCCTCACTAAATAGCTGAGGCTGTCTTCGAACCCATGCGATCCTCCTGTCTCAGTCTCCCAAACGCTGGGATTACAAGCGTGCACCACCACACCTGGCTAGATAAGCATTTTAAAGTAATGAATAATTGCATAGTCAAATATCAAGGGTTTTGAATAATAAAAAGACATTAACTGAAAACAATAATTTTTAATAGTGAAACTCAGATAACCTGAGCCTTATCAAAATCACCAATCAGGCCGAGGTGGCGCAAGCTTGTAATCCCAGTGTTTGGAAGGCTGAGACAGGAGGATTGCACAGGTTCGAAGCCAGCTTCAGCTACTTATTGAGGCTCTTGGCAACTTAGTGAGACCCTGTTTCCAAATAAAATATAAAATAGGTCTGGAAGTATAGCCCGGAGGTAGGAAGCCTCTGGGTTCCACCCCCAGTACCACCAAAAAAAAAAAAAAAAAAAAAAAAAATCACCAATCAGAATCAGAATACAATCACTGAACATATTTGAAGATTCAGAAAACATGTTTTAAAAGTTAAATAAATTAGTACATTTGATATTATTACAAAATATATTTTTATAATCTCTGATACCTACTTTGAATAACTCTTTAATACTTAAAACCATTACAACACAAAGGACTCAACACTATAAAAATCTGCATTTAATTTTATTGAATTATATTAATATTATCTTATGTAGTATTTGATGTTGAAACACAAAGATAGTGTTTAAATTTTAATTATATCCTTTTAAATATTTATTAAGAACTTAATATACAAAGACACAGCTAAATGCCATAACTGAATTCAAATTTGCTAGTGATTTCACTCATTGCTACACATCTAGCCAATTTGAGGGCATTGACATCTTAATGTCAAGTAACTTTTATTTATTTATATTTAGCTTAAATAATGGTTATTTCTGATATCATAGATTTCTTTAATTGCCAATAAAATTTAATTATTTTAAGATCTTTACAAATATTTATGACACTGAGACTCTTTGATATTAATTCAAATGAGGGTGTCTTCTCTTATAGGACTTTTGTCCAGTCGATTTCATTGAGTAAAGTTCAAGAACTAATGAAGCGTATAGAAATATAAATGTTTATTTTAATCCAAGAAAATATAGAAGACAAAGATTGTTCTTTCTCTCATGAGGTGAGGGTTTCCCAAAAGAGATTAGCTACTGAAGCTTTTGGGAGGTGGGCTTTCAAACCTTACTGTGATTCCCTATCTATCTACTCTTTTATAACTTGTCAGAATTGGGTTTTGGGGAACCAATGTCTTTTGACCAATTTCAATCTGTAATTTGAATTGTTACCTTGTGGGCTGGGGGACCCTGATCTCCTGGTGCCCATTGGTCTCTCACCTCCCTGCTCGCCTCCCTCCTGCTCCACAGAGAGTGATACAAATGGCTTTCTTTAATCCCTCCTGTTCTCAGGTCATATGGACCTGCCTTATTATGAATCTGGAATAGTAGAATTAATAGTGACTACACAGTCAGGCCAGCTGTAGTCTGGACTTGATTCTCCCAATAAACGGGCCATGGAAATTTTCACAAATTATTTAGCCTCTGGGATGTTCTAGTCTAAAACATCAGTAAACTATATTGTACTTTTTGTCTCTAAAATCTATGAGGTTTATATGCTTGAAAGTGGGAGCCATGTATAATATATATTTCTAGTCTTATATATTAAGTAATGGTATTATCTATCAGTTATATATGCAAGGCATTACATCTTATGCAATAACTGTGCCTGAAAATACAACATTCTGACTTCTAAAAGTAATCAGTGACAGCTGAGTGCAGTGGTGCATGCCTACTTAGATACGGAAACAAGAGGGTCAAAGGTTTGAGGGCAGAGTATGGAAAATTAGGGATCCCTATCTAAAAACAAAACAAAATAGGGGGATATAGATCAGAGATAAATCACCCCTGCATTTAATTCCCAGTAACACACACACACACACACACACACACACACACACACACACACTGACAAATTCAAGCTGTTACAATGTCACCAAGGTAGCTCTGCTATACAGTGTTAACATGATTTTAGGCTCAGATGTCTACCAAAGAATTGGAAAAGTAACCACTCTACCAACAAGTCCAACTCCACCACACATAACTATAATTAACATAAACCTAACCATACTACTTGAAAAAGATGATGGATATGAATGCCTCTAAAAATAGAAAAATGAGTTTCAAATGCTGACATCCTTAATTTAATTAAATGAACAACAACAACAACAAAAATCAAATAAAATATTAAATATATCCAGGATTCAAGTTGGCATCTTGAAATCTAATACTTGGGTTTAATCAAGATGTGTCCTTAAAATATCAGACAAGGGAGTAGTCTAAGAAAACCATAGTTCTCAAAGATTAAAGCCACTAGTAATTATAAAGCCAGTGATAACTAGAGCCAACATTTTGTAGAAACGAACTGTGTCCATTTCTAAGTGTTTTACATCCATCAACTCATTTAATTCACTTAATACTCCCAACACACTTTGAGGAAGGTACTTTTATTACCATATGTTACAGGTGATGAAACTAATCAACTTGCTTTTGATCATATATCTAATAAGAAGCAAAGATGATATTCAAATTAAAATAGTCTGACTCTAGAATTCAGACTCATCTGCCATAGTTAATGTATAACTGCTGAAAAGTCAGAAAACAATAGCAATCAAACAATATACCATTCAGTAGGCAGTTTTAATGGTACCCTGACTAACAAGCTTCTCCCGCTTCAAATGGCTCCCGTTCCTTTTAGTGGAGACAACCTTAAGGAATCTTAAAGAATGTATTTTTATTTATTTTTAATTTTTAGTTTGGGTGCATTGTAATTTTATATCATATGGGAGTACATAGTATCAGAAAACTACACGGGCACAATTCTTGTTGCCTTTCCCACTTGGTCCTCCCCCCAACAAGTCTTTGAGATGATGGCAAGTGGCAATTTTGTGTACATTCATAGCATTATTTTTAGTATTGTATTCTTTATGATTTGCCCTGTCTCTCTTCCTTAATCACCCTCAGCCATTCACCTGGAGCCTCTGCTCTTCTGTCTGATGTGGCCCTTATTTTTGGATATCTCTCTAGATTTCACATATAGAGAAAAAATACATTTATTAATTCTTTGGGACTGGCTATATTCATTTAGTATAATATTCTCAAGTTCCATCCATAGTTCTGAAAACAGTGTGATTTTGTTCCTCTTTATGGTTGAGTAAGATTCCATTGCGTGTAAATACCAAAGTTTTGTGATCTATTCGTCTGTTGATGGACATCCGAACTGGTTTCATAATTTGGCTACTGTTAACTGTGCTGCAGTGAACATGGATATGCACATATAATTATATGGAGACTGACTTTAAAGAGATTGCATTCAAGTTTTGGTGATAACACCTAAGCTGAGGTAGGCAAGTCCTTGCTTCTAAGAATAAAAAAGAATGATATAAAGATTAAAAAGAAGCCAGACATAGTGGCACACACCTTTAGTCCCAGTTCTTGGGAGGCTGAGATAGGAGGAATACAAGTTCCAGGACAATATAATCAACAGTGAAACCATGTTTGTAAAAATATAATAGGGCTGGGACTGTAGCTTAGAGGTAGAATGCCTTTGGGTTCAATCTTTAATACTGAAAAAAGGTTAAAAAGGATAGGGAAGGGTACAAATAAACTTTTTCACTATTTGCTTTGAGTTGGTGCTCGAATACCTCAAATTGTTCACTTCTTTGAGTCAAAGCACTATATGAAAATACTCACTTCATTCAGGGATAACATCCAATAGTTAGAAGGGAATTAGAAATTCCATTAATTTTCATTATCATTATAAATGAAATGTCCTCAATTGCTCGACTGCTTACCAGATCTTCATTTCTAGGGAGACCCTTCCACACCAATGAGGCGCCATGAACTGAGTCCACATCTACAGGAGAGATGGAGTACATGGGAGTAATGTGGAACAGAGCGAAGGCAGAAAGACAGAGTGGGCTAAAAAATGTGTGTGTGCCCGTGTGTGTGTGCGTGTGTGTGCACGCATGTGTGTGTGCGTGTGCATGTGTGTGTTCTAACTCCATCCAAAGGTTTTCTTGATTGATATATCTGGAAAAGAAAATTTGAGAATGAGATTACTAAGAGGCATATACTACATTTAGATATCCTGGTTAAAAAATTAAAGTCACCATATTTCTTTTTACTGCCTCCTAAGGAAAATAAAATTTCTCGTTACAGGCAGGAGCCAAAACTTCTCTTTTCTTTTTTCTTCATCTTTGAAAAGATGCATTTTGTATATTTATGATCCTTTATCAAATAATGCAAAGGATAGATAGATTTTCTTGGCTGCCCTATTGCCACAATTTCTGGGACTTACTGCTCAGCATTGTACAGATTCTTATAGAATGCCACATGAACCATTTTAGAAATCTGTTCTGTTTAACTTTCCATTTCCTGATTCCTACCACCATGTCCGAAGTTACCTTAAGCAGTTTGACTTCCAGAAACCAAATGGATAAAGTCTCTAAGAACAAAGGCCCTTGGCTGAATAGATAACTTGAGAGCTCATTGTCTTCTGCATTAACATTTTCCACACAGAATAGTTTTGTGAGGTCTTCTTACCATTCCCATAGATATTCTGGAATGTGCAACATTTAAGAAAAATAGAAGCTGAAATGTTGCCCACAAAAATAATCATTTGGAAAAACAATAGGTGCTTATATTTCAACTACAATGCTTCTGATTAGAACTTCAGCTTTAAAAAAATAAAAATGTATTTATTTATACACATGTGTCTATGCACATATATACAAGTATACAAAATATTGTTTTTATATTGTATTTTAATCTTTACCTTCTGTTGGTAACTTCATTTCATTTAAGATAAATATTAAAATAAATGTGCTTATATCATTTTCTTTCTATTAATCTTGACCAATAGATAGACTGTTCAAAATTAGAGAAACAGTTTGAGAATGAGTATTTCTGATCTTATCTGAAGGCTGAATAAGAAAAAGTTAAAACGTCTGCAAAAATGTACAGCATAGAATCTTAAGACAGATGCTTTAGAAAAAAAAAAGAACAATACACGAGTCACCACAATAACTTCTGAGTAGAATATTTAAAAAACAAACATAATAGTAGCAACCATTAAAAAAAATTAGAGGGTGGATATTGAATAAAATGAAGACATGAGTCTATATTAAAATTCTTCATTTCATTTTTTAGTTCACAGGTGAGATGCTCCCTTTTGAAAACTTCCAAATTAATGAGAATATTTTTGATGTATTAGATGATTAACTATCTGTGGAAGTGATTCTGGGAAGTATCTGCATATGGGTGATTGAAAAATAAGTTCTAGGTGAGGTTATATGAAAAAAAATAGTTCAACTGGGATTTGTGGTGCCAACCATATACCTGTTCTGCATATCAAAGTACCAAACTATAGGAAGGAATTCCATAGTGCTAAGTACTGAGTATTTAGGCAAGTGCTGAGTGCTGAGTATTGAGGCAATAGAAGACTGAAGGCCATGCATAAATTTATACATTAGACATTTATTTCTAAATATTGGTCTGAAACAAGAGGAAAATGGGTCTGAAAAAATAGGTTCTATTCACCCACCAGGCTCACAGACTTACTTTATATTTCATTCAGAAACAGAGCAATGTGATTAAAACCAGTTCAAAAGTCATTTTGTCAAATAAGCAATTCTCCAGAAAATAAACTGGCAGTTTTTTGCTTCTGTTGTTATACACAGTTAACAGCATTCCCTCAGGAGGAAAATTTTTGTCTTTAACCTAACACACAATCACAGCTGCATTACACTTGACTCACTGGTACAACATTTCAGTTAGATAGGAGGAATAAGTTCTAATGTTCTACAGCATAGTAGGGCAAGTACAGCTAATAATAATGTACATTTAGAATAGCTACACCAAAGCGTTTAAATGTTATACCCACAAAGAAATGAGAAAATTTGAGTAAATGTATATTCTAAATATATTGATCATTGTACATTGTATATATGCACATGTTTGTAAAATACAACACACAATCCCATAATTATGTAAAATAAAAATTTTATGGGATTATACTCTATGAGAAGGATATAGTGTATGGTTTTTCTCCACAATTTTTTTTCTCAGAACCTGAGAAAACTAGTAGAATATGCCTTGGGAGAAGATAGCATAAAACATAGGAAAACAATGGAACCAGAGAATATTATGTGAAAGGGATTAGCCAGTCTCAGCAAGTGAAGGGTTGTATGTTTTCTCTCATATACAGAAGCTAGAAAGAAAATGAGAAACAAAATAGACAGGAGAGATGCTAATTCTTAGCCATGCGTAGATGCAGCAATAGGGCAGCCATCAGTAAGTCAGAAAGTGGGACCTCACCAGACTCAATCTGCTGCCGGCATTTTGCTTTTTGACTTCCCAGCTTCTAGAATAGTGAGAAAAGAAATGTTTGTTGTTAAGCCACTCTGTCTTTGGTATTTTTTTAATAAAAGGTGATATATGGGTTGAGAAATTAAATATATATATATATATATATACACATATATATATAATATGACTAAATATAAGTATATATGTAACCTATATTACATATATTTAATTTCATATATATAGCCTTATATATACATATATACATATGTATAAAGCTTATATGTATGTGTGTGTGTATATATATATGTGTGTGTGTGTGTGTGTGTGTGTGTGTGTGTGTGTGTGTATAGCTTTAATTTGTCAAAATTCTGGAGGTTAAAAATAAACATGCCTAAATGAGGTCACTGGGCTCAAGGTGGAGAGATGGTCTCCATGTGTGAGATAGTTCTCAGTTTGGTATGCCTGAAACCTAATCTCCTCTGAAAGTCTTGTAACACTATATCTTTGGAATCAAGTATATCAAAGGAATATAAAAATCTGTTCATTTCGATCTGTCTTTTTCATTTTTAGAGAAAAATACATTTCAAACGAGAGAATTAAAACATAAAGCTAAAAGGAAAAGACTTTGCCCTGTTGTGCAAGAGCACCAGTTCCCCTTTGATGTGCCCCGCTTGCATTTGGCTTGCAGATCACCTGTTTAGTGTCTGCATTTCCCATATGTGCAAAAGATTCTGTGAATCTAAAGAAGTCAATTATGCAGTTTCCTCCAGTTGTCAGAAAGGTAAAGCACGCTTAGAAGGGGCAGGATTATTTTAGCTCCAAATTGAGGAATGCCTGCATCAAAGAAACCTTGAAGTAACCTTGGCCGTGCTCTGATTGTTAACTAGTCCTGATGACATATATCATTTTCAACAGAAAACTTCAAAGAAATTGGGATTCTGGATAACTGTGATGGAGGCAAAGTGATGAAATACCCACTCTGGTGCTGATTATTTGTTTCTAAGTCATTGGTGCACATAATACAATCAGTTTTCAAAGGGGTTTTGATGAAACAACAATACAGCAATAGGAAGCTTTAACTAAGAAGTGTAGAGGGAGCATTTGCAATTGAGGTTATTATAGACATTCTCCAGTACCAAGTACTGAGAATTTGAAAACGATTTTGCCCATTTTGCTTGTCTCAACAGAAAACAACAATACTGAAAACAAAACAATATAAGGGATAATATGGGACTGCATAAGAAATCTTTACAGCTGAACAACTACTGTGAAGCTATAAAACTAGATATATGAAATTATATTGTATTTAGGAGCAAGGCAAATGTTATATTAAGTATTGTGCATGGTTATTCCATTGTTGTGTGATATGTCTTTGTGTGTATATGTACATACATAAGTGTATTTGGTAGAATACATGCATATACATAAACACACACACATACCAACACATTGGGCCAGCCCTCTTTGGTCTCAGATTCTTCGCCCATTTCCTTATAGGTCAGAATCTGTTTCATTATTTTATCTGTTTTGTTTTGACTAAAGTGTTTTTTTTTTTTTTTTTAAGGTACAATGCCTGCAAAGTCCTGGACTTTTGGATAATTGCTTTGCCTTCACCAGCGATCCATACAACCCAGGTTTCTCTAGCAGGAATCTAATTTATGACACTTCATCTTGACCCCTGAGTGTGTCTAATCTCTCCTCTCCACTGTTTTTATTTAAACTAAAGGTGGCAATGCCTTCCTGATAGTTCAAGTTGGAGAGATAGAATCGCAAGTTGGATTCAACTTCATAGTTCAAGATGGAGAGATAGAATAACAATAATTTCTTCTTTTTTTTGTGGTACTGGGGTTCCTGGAAACCCTTCTACTTCTGGACTACACTCCCAGACCTATTTTTTAAAAATATTTTTACTTGGAAACAGAGTCTCCTAAGCCAGTGCAACTGGCTTCGAACCTGCGCGATCATCCTGTCTCCGCCTCCCAAGCGCAGGGATTACAAGCGTGCACCACCACGCCCGGCTTCTTCTTGTTTCTTTAATATCTGGGTGCCATATTGTCTCTTATTTGGCTTCTCCATTCTCTCATTAACAATGTAGTCACTACTACAGTCTTTGTTTTTGTTCCTAAGAGTTTCAGTTTAGCTTATTCGGTCCTGATGGATACACATTTTCAGATGCAAAAACACATATAAATAGGGCTGGCATCTATAGTGGTCTCCAAGCAATCCCACTCTGGAATTCACTCTCTTGAACACTGTACCAAATTTTTCACTCAAATTAATTCATCCAGGCCAAGATTATGTAACTAAATTTGGTTTAATCCCTTAAACCACAATTTGAAAAGAAAAATGTGTTTGCTGAGATTCTTGATTATATCTACAATCTAAGACTCTTGGGGTCTCCTGTTTTGAGTTTCTGCTCTTGCTGGACCTGATTTCATTTCATTTCCTCCTCTACTTTTAGGCACAACTGTTTTAGTTCCTAGTCTCCTTTCTTGGAATCCTGAATTTTCTGGGCCTTGTCTACCTCATCCTATCTGTCTCATTAAGATATTTTCTTAAATGGAGGTAGTTTCTTCCCTAAAAACAAACTCTGTTCTCAGCTACTAAAATGACAATCTCTCCGTTATCCACAAGAATTACTCTGGTTAGTGGGTTGATAATCTTCTTTATGTTAATTTAGTAATTACTATCACAGCATTAAAATAACTGTCAACCACAGTAACTTCACATGTTCCTAAAGGAACAAACTGGCTATGAGCTCAGAGATACATCAAGTGAGCACACCAGTGCTCTGAACTTGTGGTATGTTTAAAAAAAAACACACAAGTATGCCTGGCATGGTGGCGCACGGTTGTAATCCCCGCGCTTGGGAGGTGGAAACAGGAGGATCGTGCAGGTTCAAAGCCAGGCGCACTGGCTTAAGAGACCCTGTTTCCAAATAAAAATATAAAAAATAATTCTGGGAGTGTAGCCCGGAGGTAGAAGGTCTTACAGAAACCTCAGTACCACCGTGGGGGGGGGGGGGACACAAGTAAATGATCTCACATGGAAGCTCTGATAAACTTTTATCAATTTTCACAAACAGAAATAGGTTAATGTTATAGCATAATGACTTTGATTTGGAAAAGTTTTAAGTCATAAACTTTGCCTTAAGATGTGTTCTTAATTTCTGTAGTAACATAGAGTCATGTAAAAGAAAAAGAACGGAGAAATTCTCATAGGTGTATTATTCAGAGTGTAACTTTTTCACTCAGACACAATCCTCAAAAAATACAATTTTATTGTTAGAATTATACATATACATTAGTTACAGTAAATGGGCCATGATAGGTGGCATATACATTATATATACATATATGCATGAAACCATTAAATATATATATTATATATACATATATTATAGAAGAAACCCCTGAATAGACATATACAGATAAACAACTGAATATATAATTACATATAATATACTACAAATATATATATTTATATATTACATATATATATAATATATATATATTCAGTGGTTTCATCTTAGCAGTATTAGTTTTAATGATATTTGACCTATACAACTTCCTCCACAAGACAAATGCAGAAATGCATAATAAATAAAGATACAGAATGAACAATGGTTTACCTCAGCAGGTTCAAGAAACCCACATCAAAGGAGAAAAAGAGTCATTGGAGGAAACTGTGTGCGACAGAATAAAAGAGAGAATATGTAGGCAGATGATAATTTAATTTTCTATCCCATTCACAAGCAGCTCTTAGCTAACAAATGTTGCTAAACATCTAAGTGTCAGAAAATTTGCAAATCAGACATTAAGAGATAAGGTTCAGAAATGTTTTCTTTCAGAGAATTCATGCAAGATGGAAATCAGACAAATACTCATGAGAGAACTTAATGTAACAAGTGAGTTTCAGATATACTCAGGATGCCAATGAGTTCCTGGAAACTGTGGAGAGGAGTGGAGAGCTGACCCTGCCTGGGACTGAAGGAAGCAATATGAACCACCTCCTTGACCAAACCTCGGTCAGTTGTTTTGAGCCCTCCTCTTATTGACTAGTCTTCAACCTTGGGCCCTGTCCTGTTTTGGGCTGATTAGATCAGTCTTTACAAAGAAACGTCTCCTCTTACCTTTGATCTCATCATCCCTGATATCTGATCAATTCCTCATCCTCAGCCTTTTATATAAGTCCTTGGTCTGCTTTTATTAAAAATCCTATTAGGTCAGTTTCATAAACATTTCTCTTTTTGTGTTAGTCCTCTTAGTAATGCTCCATCAAATGATGCCCTCACTCTGCTTCTTGATTTCTTTTTTCTTTTTTCTTTTTTTTTTCTTTTTTCAGTACTAGGGAAGGAACCCAGGGGCATTTTACCTCAGAGCAACTCCCCCAAACATGTTTTTATTTTTTACTTTAAAACAGGGTCTAAGTTTGGAGGGTCTCACTAAGTAGGTGAGGCTGGGTGTAAACCTTTGATCCTCCTGTCTCAGCCTCCCAAACAGTGGGACTACAAGCAGGTGCCACCATTCCCGGCTTGTTCCTTGGTCTTAAAACCCCACTCCTACTGTTGTTTTTGGACGTGAGCCTAACTACTCTCCTCTACTGTGATAGCTCTATTGTGATAATTTTGAATCAAGTGCTTCCTTCATGTTTTAGCAGAAGGCTTTCTGCCGTGGGTAATAGGGATCCAAATTATGAAGGATAAAGAAAAGAAGAAGAAAAGGAACAAGGAAGAGCAGAGCTAAGCATCTTGTCAGAAGAAGGGCATTCGCACAGGCAGTTGGCTGCGAGAGACTGTTACTAGGAGGAGCACGAACTTCATGTGGCTGGGGAGTACGATGCATCTGATATAGTGGTATGAGACAGGGGAGGCCAGAGACATTGGCCAGAGACCATTGATACCTGAAGGACCTTGTGTACCATGGCAAGGAGTTTGTAGTCACACTAAGTACCACTTGTATCATATTTACTGCAGGATATTATGCAGAAATGTGACATTACTGGATTTGCATTTTAGAGAAATATGGCAGCTCTGCTGAGCATGAAATGAGGGTTGCATCTCATTGGCTGCATGCCTCATGAAGATGTGCAGAGACTGGTCAGTACTGAGTATTTAAATGAAAAGCAGATGGCAGAAGACATGGGTGGGATGGGCTGATTCACTTAGATATCTCTGAGAGATGGGCTTCCATGGCCAGGAATGTAAAGATAATGTGAAAATGAAAGAAGCCGCAGTGTTTCATGGCTTTCTCTGACCGAGATAGCTAGGAAAATGGATGCCTTATTTCTTGAAACAGGATACAGAAAAGGAGGGGAGAAGTTTGGGAAAAAATTATGATTTTTTTTAAATCCCATTATGAGAAATTTGGAGAATGGAAATTGCTAAACGGCTGTTGCAGTCTTCTGGAATTAGCTGTGTAAGACCAAATTATAGTAATTTATAATTATAATCATTCTAAACCCATTTGATTTTAATATTTCTCAAATATTTTACTGTATAATTTATAAGAAAATTGTTCTATATTAAAATGGTCATTTTCTCTAATTGCATATTACCAAATCAGGATAGACTATGAACAAAAATGTGTTTGGATAATTTGCAGAGCAGCATTGACTAGAATTGCTGAAGTGGTTTATTACTGCACTCTCCTGTGTAGAATAGCATGGAAGATTCCAGGAATGTCCAGTCTCTGAATGTTAATATATTTATACTGATAAACCCAGTGAATTCAAAGTACCATTAATATAAGGATTTCTTTTCATATATTTTGTTGAGTACCACAAAAAATAAATGTTAAGTTCTTCATGAACTTAAACTGATTCATAATAATGTTCTTAATTTTTGATCATTTTAAGTGGAAAGCAGAGAACAGAAGAGATTCCCAAAAGAGAATTTGCTGAAGTATAGATAAAACATGCATTCAGATATAAAATTAATCCACTGAAAAATGTTCCGATACGTATGTAAACGTAAACACTTACTGTAAATACCATTGGCCAGAATATATGAACATCTGAAGAGGATTAAATTCCCAGTGCCTTTCAAATGCTCCTTGAAAAAAGATAATTCAGACAAATACACTGAACAGAAACATGCACACCTCCACGTTTCTATATGAAAGACATAAACACTATCCTCTTAGTCCTTAATAGCACTCTGCAACATGAGGCATATATAAGAATGAATATATGAGGTGGTAAAATTGTTCACTAAACAAACAAATTGCTATGAAACTAGTCTTCAGAAATACGTCTCTATAGAATTTCAAATGAAAATATCAATATCAGTTATAAAATTTATACTAAGGACAAATGAAAAAAAGACTAAATATATGAAGGTAAGTGTGCAGGCCAGCATTCTTGCAGCTGTAACCTAAAAGACCGACCATGTAATTTAGAGGAGAGAGGATTTACTTTCTTATGATTTGGGGCTCGGTCCATGTGAAGTTGTATACTGTCGATCTCAGGGCCTGGCTGTGCGAGATGAAGGGAAAGCATGTGGGCTGTGTTCAGATCCTGGAGGCTGAAAGAAAGGAAGCAAGATAGAGAGAAAGAGGAGGAAGAGCCATTTATATAATCCCCAACCCACAGACCCAGAAACCACTTTCTCCACCCACACCCTACAGACCTACTAGGTACCTCCCAGGCAAATCCATTTCAATGGATTTATCCACTTCTGGAATTATCCCTCATCACTAAATTACATGACCTCCAAACATTAATAAATGAGCTCTTTAGAGGACATTTATTATCTAACTATAACCATAAGCTACCAAACACAAAGAATGAACTCCTAGTGTTGACCTGTGATTGCAAGGAAATGCCATATTTCTCAATTTTATTCAGGAAAATGTGTAAGTGTAAAAAATAACTCATGGTGCCATTTTGCAAGGTCACTCTACATAAAAATTATATTTATTATAAGCCAAATGAATAGCATCATTATGATAGGTTGGTGTTAACATTCTAATTCTGGAATTATACAACAGAGCAATGGGGATTGCTTAATCATAGTAGTAGCAGAAATTTCAGGTGAATTTTTTATTTTTGTTTTTGCTCTTTGGCTTTGGGTTGAAGTTGTTTAGCCTCTTTTACCTTATAAAATCGAGAACATGTTTGTTCTCAGATTTACAAAAGAAAGGGAAAATCCTTTTGATTATAAATAATTATTAAAGAATAATTTATGTGCAGAAGTCTCAGATGTACCAGTATCCTACTAATATCAAATATAATCATATGCACATTTTAAAAAATCCTTTCTAAAGTATATGGTTTATTTTGGGATTAGGTTAAACTTAATTTTCTGATTGTTTTTCTTTGAACAATTAAGGTAGATTAGGTTTACAGTTTCTTTGAAAGACTAAAGAATAATTCAAACCATACCTAGGTCTTTAAAACTGTTGCAATATTGAAAAAAGACATACCACAGGGCATGGGACTGAGAGAAGTCAAGAAGCACAGAAAGTAAAAACAGCATTTATTAACATGCTCAGCCAAGAACGTAATTGCCAAGTAACCTTGAAAAGGGGAGACAGTGCTCGATACTGTAGTGGTGATTACCCCAATTTCAATTACTCTGCTTTAAATGGAATGAAATAGGGCTCTAACTTGGTTAATTAACAAGCCTACCCACAGGTGATCTCAAAATGCTCTGTGTATAACTCCTATTAATGCAGAAAATGCACATGCCTAAAAATGGCGCGTCTGCATTATTTAACCCAATTATGCAGTTTTCAAGAGAACGAATTGGAGTTCTTTTATTTTTCCCCGCAAGGAAATTATAGTGAAGGGTGAAGGAGAAAGAGGAAGGAGTGGGGCAGAAGGAATCTTGCATACATTAATGGATAATGATGGAGAGGCAGACCCTTCCTTGAATTAGTTCATTTTAGGAGGAACAAAGGGGCCATCCTGCTGGGTACATTTTCAGCAGGGATGCCTGCCTGGCTTATTTTGATCTGCACCATGATGTGGTTTCAATTAGCAGTAGCACTTACAAGACTAGTAGCAGTCATTGTACTAGAAAATATGAGCCTAAAGGGTTTGAAAGACACTTAGGATGCTTGCAGGGGATGTCTAAGTGACCTATGCTTCAGGTTCTCCATGGCTGACCATCCGTGTTGAAGTAGTCTCTTTAGGTTTTGAGAATTTGAGTTTGGTGTCTTATCACATCTATACCAGGGCCTCTAAAATGTATTTTTCTTGTTAACTCTGCTTTGGGAAAAGTGAAAAGAGGACTTCATTATTTCAATAATATAATCTTGGAGGTCTTTGGCAATAGAGAAACTACCATACATATAAGTGAACACAAATCTACTGTGGATAATTCAATGATATCAAATAGGAAAGAAGGCTGAGAAAAGAGATTCACAGCACGAATGGTCTCCTAGGATACAAGAAGAAAATAAAGCAAAAGACAAAAAATCCAGAAGAAGGACTGTTTTCAATGATAGTTGCTCTTTCTGAGATGTTACAGATGACAGACTAGGAAAACCTGACTCCAAAGAACCCCTAACTGAAATATTAGCTTAGCTTGTCAGTATCTCTCAAGATGTGTCATGGTCTTTGCCATGGGTGCCTGTAACAGTCAGGACCCCAGGGGTGCAGATTTCTTCTGAGTGTTCTGTCTCATTTTGGATATGACCTACCACCAGGTGTGTCACTACAACTTGCCTAGGACCTTCATACCCAAAGGCTGTAGACACTTCAGATAAGATTAAAAGAGCTAGGCGTGGTGGTGCATGCTTGTAATCGCAGCATTCGAGAGGCTGAGACTGGAGGATCGCAATTAGTGGACAGCCTCAGCTACTTAGTGAGGCCCTCCTCAACTTCCTGAGACCCTATTTCAAAATAAAGAATAGAAAATAGGGCAGGGGGTGTAGCTCGGAGGTCGAATGCCACTGGGTTCCATCCCCAGACCTGCAAAAAATAAAAAATATTAAGAGAATCAAAGAGATTTTTGTGAAAACAGCGTAGATGATAAAAACACTTGTCGTGGTACAGAGTATAACATAAATTAATTCAAATAACTGTGCTAAAGTTACTTACCGGTTACCTGTAAGTGCACAGCTCATGAGTTAGAAAACCATGGCTCCTTGGACAAACCTGGTCTATATGCTAGAACATAGCTTCAGTCATGTATTATCCGGCTACATACTGGAACACATGTTCTATGGATCGAAACACAGCCTCAGTTTATGGATTGTCTGTCTGCTTTCCTGCTCGATGGGAAGTAGCTCAAAAATATGGCCCCAAACTACAAAATATTTATTATGCAGCATTTTATGAAAAATGTTTTCTAATACCTACAGTGACTTATTTTTCATTTAGAGAAAAATAAGTTGTTTTATTTAATCAAATTTTTCTGAATCGTTATACTTCTAGCAAAAAAGAAAAGAAAAGAATAAGAAAAATTTTCATATATATGCATCCAACTTTCATATAAATAGATGTGAAACAGCTTCGTGTACCAACAGCTCACTAGACCACAAGCATATAAATATTAGAGGCACTATAGTTGATAAGGAAGCTGTAGATGTTGGAAATGGGGACAAAGCTATGAAGCAGAGGATACAAAGAGGGTGACACTTGCTGCCAACAAAGACAAGAGAACAATCCTTCTTGTGAGTTATATTTCCCACATTAGAACTAGAATATCTATGAAAATCTAACTCAGGTAATTGACATTCTCTCCTGAAAGCCTTCTGGTGGGCTTTCACTATCTGTCTCCTATGTTCTTGCCCAACCAATATTCCTTAAGTACTGTCTCTACCCTGCTTGTCTCCTGTTCTCAAACATTCAGTGGTATCCTGTGCATTCCCACCATAAGACTAAACATTTAGCTTTCAGACCTGCTCACCCTCAAAACTACTTTGTGTTTTACAGACTGGGAGCTGTCAGAGTGACCCTATACCCGATCCTATTCCTTTAAGGCTCGTGATGGCAGCATGGTACAACCAGTAGGTCAGAATGTCACCCAGGAATCACTGTGGTTGAATAGAAAATCTGGGTTTCCCCTTGCAAGGAAGATAGTAGGCAGCTACGGTAGTAGTAGGTGACTGAAGCTCACTAAACCTGAGTTTCCTTTTAGGGAAGATTGGTATATTCATAGTAAAAATGTGTTTTATTCGAATTCAGTAAGATTAAGCAAAGTAGTATCAGGCATGGGGCCTGAACCGAACTGTTTTCACAGTAAACATTAGCACCTTGGGTGGAAAATGTTCCAGTTGTGGTTCCTCAGTCCTAGGTAGAGCCTACTGCTACCGAAGACCGGCCTCTTGTATCCTCTACATCTATGGCAACATTTCTTAGGAAGTTCTATGATCTTGACATAATATTTCTTAGAGTTCGTATGTTTTATTTTACTTGTTGGTTATCAGTCCTTTGAGTAGGCTCCATGGCCCCTGAAGGAGCACTTCACAGACTGCAGTCTGCTAAAACTGCCGCATCACGGAGCATTCTGGGGGCTCAAGGAGCAGGAAGGATGTAGGTCATTCATTAACTTCTCTTATTCACATCACTTGTCACCATTTACCCACGTATGTAGACCTTTGATGACAAACTCGTGGTGGGACCTGGAATTAGAGCAAAGATAGGGTCAGAAGCTGCAGACAGTAGCATCATCTACACAGTGTGGTCCAGTCTTTGCCATCATAACTTCTGATAAAAGATGTCTCTACCATCTCATGGTTTGTATCTTCTGTTCTCTGTATAAAATGTATAGATTTCAAGGATTTGTTTCCTCAAGGACATAATAATTATGTCTGCCCATATAGCACAAAGATCTATATTTTGACAGGATAAAGGACAAAGGTGTCCCCCTAAATCTATTAATCTTAACAAAAAACATAACATTTTGTAGCAGAAATAGTTTTTCTGTTTTTGAAAGCTTTTGCTCCAAGAATAGAAATTATAACCTAACTTAGACCCAAGATATTGACTCATGACATATTAAAATTGACATTTAACAAAATGTGCATTAAAGGAAACAGGACTTTTTGAAAAAGTACTAATAAATAGCAGCTATTTCTCTTTTAATATCGGTGAAATACTAAACGATTTAGAACCAATAATATAATCCTCTATTCAGATTAGTTTATTTTATTATGTTTAAAGCTGTATACATCTAGTATAGTAAAAATAATGTTATTCTAAAGAAATCCTTGCAGACAATGTAATATAGAAACAGATTAAAACTATCCTTATGAAGCTGGTCGTGGTGGCACACGCTTGTAATCCCAGGATTCGGGAGGCTGAGACAGGAGGATCTCAGTTCGCAGACAGCCTCAGCTATTTAGTGAGGCCTTGTGCAACTCAGTGAGACCCTGTTTCAAAATAAAGAATAAAAAATAGAGCAGAAGGTGTAACTCAGAGGTCAAATGCCCCCGGATTCCATCCGCAGACCCACACACACACGAAAAAAATAATAACTATCCATGCGAGTATATGAGTGACAACTTTAGCCTTACAGATAGGTGTATATGTAGTATATGCCACCTACATATATATAAGGAATACTACAATGCACGTGTGTTTTGTATGTCATAATTTAAAATATATATAACAAATTGTAAAAATATATTTTAAAATGAATTTAAAATAACTTTTCAAGAACACATGCAATGAAGCTTATATTAAAATGTATATGTTTTTCTCTTAGTTTTGTTTCTTTATCGAACACACTTAATTTTATTTTATTTATTTTTGGAATGCACTTATTGTTAGAAACTTGAGCTTTTACTTTGTACCTGGTGAGTATATACTCACTTGCAATAGACAACTACTTGGGGGGAGCACTGGGGATAGAACTTAGTGGAATTCTACTTCTGAGCTACAACCCAGACTTTTATTTTTGAAACAGAGTCTCACTAAGTTGCTGCACATCCTCTTTGAGCCTCCTATTTCAGGCTCCCATGCAATAGACTACCTTGATTATGATATTAGGATCAAAGGTTTATTTGGATATTAATGGTGGTAAGTTATTTCTCCTCATAAAGGAAATTAATTCAATTTTATAACGGTTTGTGAGGAAAATGAGATCTTTGTAATGCCCCTCCCCATACACATTCACACACCTACGCAAATATCAGCCAATCATTGGATATGGGCCACCCCTGAAGAGGAGGTGTGTCCTAGGGCACAGTGACTTCTCATCGGCTAAGGGAAATTAGCAGAGAAGCATTCAACTGAGAGAAGTCAGCCTCCCACAACTGGGAAGCACACCTCAGAATCCATCACTCTGACCTTTATAGACGACTTCCTAAAAGGTAAACCTTTGTGTTTTCTATATCTAATTCTATATCGACACCAACATTTTGTTTTATGAATCTTTTATGATCTAGCTATTGTCATCCTTTCCCCTACCCATGAAAATTCCAAAGTCCTCAAAACTCTTGACAAAATACTTTTTCCTTCCTTTATCTGAAACCAGACCCATCTAAAAGCATAACTTCTTCTCTAGTGATGGCCACTATTTTGTCCCCTTATCCACCTGGTCCAGGATAATTAGACAGATCAGCATTATCTTCCATCCTTACTCCCAAATCTTATTTCTTCACTCTTTGGAAGCTCATGAAACTGGGCATTTTATCATCTACTCTTTTTATTTTTTTTTTTTGCTAGATAACGAAGTCCTTGTCATTGTCTCACAAAGGTGCCAGCAAGGCCTCCTAGTATAGTCTATACCCCACATGGTGGCACATGCTCTGGCCACATAGTACACACCTGTAATTCCAGAACTTGAAAGACTGACACAGGAAAATTTTGGATTCCAAACCAGCCTCAGTAAGTTAGTGAGACCCTATTCAAGAAAAAAAAATTTAGAAGGGCTGTGGGTGTAGCTCAGAGGTACAATTCCCGTGCGTTCAATCCCAAGTACTAAAAGGACAAAAAATAATAATAATAATAATAATAATAATAATAACAATAATAATAATAATAATAATTCAAAGCTCAAGATGGCAACAAAGGTTAAGAAATCCATAAAGGGAAGAGTATTTGGTATGAGTCTTGAAGAAGCAAAAGTTACAGTAAAGGGAAAGAGGTTTTATTCAGTGGAGAAAAATAAGATCATGGCTCCACACGGGGACAGAATGGAGAGCCAGAACCATTGAGTGGGACTGAGGGCCTAGAGGAAGAGAAGGATGTTAGAGGGTGAGCATTTGGTAAAGGTCATTTTTGGTCGAATCATAAAGTCACTCAATGAGGGACAAGAATGTGGAAATTCAGGTGTTGGTTTGTACTGGTGGCATAACAAAATCTGACAAGAATGTTTGGAATAAATTAATACAGAAACAATAAAGACTGAGAAAATAAGTTATGAGATCAGTTTTTATAAAGAGACTATTGAGGTCTAAAATAGAGAAGTGGCTAAGAGAGATAAAGGACAACGAGTTGGAAAACATTTCAGAAGTAAAAATAGTAAGATGAATCAATTCATTCCATGTGAAGAGAACAGAGAGGAACCGAAGAACACTACATTCTCTGGATAGATGAGGGAAACTGCTTCCCAGTGCTATTTTATGAACAAGGGCCCCAAATACAAATCTCAGCACTTTAGTATCTGAGATTGTTATCCAGGATAACAATCCCGGGGCAGTGCTGGAAGTTTTCATTTTTACAATCTCTACAGCTGTACTTCTTGGGTCAATTCCTGCCATAGGTCTGGTGGCCAGCCATGTTGTTAACACTGAGAGAGTCCACCAGTAGACACCGTGTCCAGTTTCATTCTGAAGATGTGTGTATACTACTCTAGGAGAAAGATGAAGCCACAATTTGTAATCTTTGTGAATGGCGTATTTTGAGAAAGCCAGTCTTGAAAACCCAAGGAGAGCTAAAACCTTTTTTTTAAATAAGCTCTTATACTGATACTTATTCTGATGTGCTTTTTTTTTTTGCCCTTTATTAAAAGTTCATAAGCCATCTGGAATACAAAATGTAAGTATAGGCTCTTTATTAAATTTTAATCAGGGTATAACCTACATTTGTAAAATAAATTGCTGATACATTTGATTACATAAAAATTCAAATGTCCCTGTAATAAAGTCTCCATAATCAAGATTATAAGATAAACAACAGAAAGGAAGAAACATATGTACTGTATAAAAAACAAAGCTTCTCATTAGAAGAACTTATTGGAACCATACAGAAAAATAATGATTTGAAAAAGCAATGGAAGAAATACCTAAACAGGCAATTCACAATATAAAAACACAAATGGTCAACCAAAGTTAACTTGTTCAAACTTTCTAGGAATCAGAAAGGACAAATGAGAAATCAATATGAGATTTTTTTTCCCAGAATATTCACAATACATTTTTAAACCGATGAGTGTTTGAAAAAGTATGCAGAAAAGTAGTCTCTAAATTAAAAATGCATATATCCTTTAGCTTGTTAATGCCGCTAGAAGAACTAGTAGGTATAGTAAAAGATGTATATCTAAGAATGTCAGCATCATTATTACTTATAATACCAATAAATTTGGAAATAACTTGTGTATCAATAATATATTGATAAAATATATCATGCAGCATTATGTATCAGGTCAATGAATGAAGTAGATTGTATAATCCTGGTAAGAAAGGGTTTTCTTCATATAATAAATGAAAATTTAATTTGTATAATGGTATTGTATATAGTGTTATTGAATTTATATATGTTTAAATTTGTGATCTTGTGTAAATATGTATCCACGCAAAAATGTCTTCCAAGGTCTGTAAGGGTATACAATAAGAGTGCTTACAGCCGGGCGTGGTGGCGCACGCTTGTAATCCCCGCGCTTGGGAGGCAGAGACAGGAGGATCGCACAGGTTCGAAGCCAGCCGTGCTGGCGTAAGAGACCCTGTTTCAAAAATATAAAATAGGTCTGGGAGTGTAGCCCGGAGGTAGAAGGGCTTCCAGGAACCCCAGTACCACCAAAAAAAAAAAAAAAAAAAAAAAGAGTGCTTACTTTTTTGGAAAGAAAATAATTTGAGGATGTGGGAATTCATGAGAGATTTTCATTGTTCAATCAGTATAGCTTTGATTTATGTATTTTTATTTTTACAAAATTTTCCTAACATGAAAGAAAACAGTAATGCAATAAGGATAAAATCTTCCAAAATGAAGAATCAGACCTTGATTATGACTGTTTTGATGGTATGAAGGAAGCCCTGGGCTGCCCAACTATGCTTATCTTTGACGATGTGCCACATGCCTGTAATCCTAGTTCTTGAGGCTGAGACAAGAGGATCATAGGTTCGAAGGCAACTTCAGCAAATAGAGAGACTCTCATCAACCTAGCAAGGCCCTGTTTCAAAATAAAAATGAAAGATGGCTGAGGGTGTATCCCAAAGTTAGAATACTCTTGGGTTCAATCCCCAGAACTACAAGGCAAAAGGAAAACATAGAAATAAAAAGAAAATATTGAAATGTAACTAATTTCTGATTAAAATATATAGAATGTGGAGACTGTGAACTTTGATTTGGGGTCAGAATTAGTTTATTTGCTGCTGCTAATTTTTTTTTTTCTTGTAAAACTTAGGTTGCTTGAAGTTGATATAGTAGTATGTATGCATATGTGCTTGTGTGTGGGTGACTGATTAT
The DNA here is from genome assembly GCF_963383645.1 of Muscardinus avellanarius. Classification (NCBI taxonomy): domain Eukaryota; kingdom Metazoa; phylum Chordata; class Mammalia; order Rodentia; family Gliridae; genus Muscardinus; species Muscardinus avellanarius. The sequence goes on along the minus strand of NC_137787.1, from coordinate 13,318,530 downwards.
GACACAAAACACAATTATTGCATAAGGACTTTCCCCTTTCCTCTAATCCCCTTAACTTCATTTTATTTCTAGGATTAAAGAATAAATCTCAGGACCAGACCAGATTGTACTTCACATCCCAGGGCACACCTACCTACCCTTTTGTGTGTGTTGTGAGGTCAATACTTGCGTGGATGTTGGTAAAGGATTTAGGGCGTCTTTCCACACAGGTGGATTCCCTCCACATATGACCCCTAATAGGTGGCCCCTTGTCTTAGCAACTTACATTTCATTATTATTTATTTATTTATTTATTTATTTATTTATTTATTTATTTTGTGGTACTGGGGGTGGAACCAGGGGCTTTTTTTTTTTTTACCTCGGGGCTATACTCCCAGACCTATTTTAAATTTTATGTGAAAACAGGGTCTCACTAAGTTGCCGAGATCCTCACTAAGTAGCTGAGGCTGGCTTCGAACCTGTGTGATCCTCCTGTCTCCGCCTCCTAAGTGAGGGGATTACAAACTTGAGCCACCATGCCCTGGCGGCAATTTACATTTTAATACATTGCCCTGTTACTCACTTTAAGGGAAGTGCTTCCCAAATCCCCAGAGTGTTTTAAACTTGATTTCTGAGGTTATTCCGACTCACAAAGAAAAAAAAAAAATCTGTCTTCCTCAAAAGGGGCTTCTCTGCATGAAAATATCCTCCAGTGGGCCCTCCATCCTATGATGCTGTGTATGTGTGTGGTGTGTGTGTGTGTGTGTGTGTGTGTGTGTGTGTGTGTGTGTGTTCTGTGGGAAGGAACGAATCTTGTAGTGGATAGCATTCTTTAATATAAGTATACATAAATAAGCATACATTAAAATATATATGTGCACGTTTTTTCCTTCTGCAGGGAGGAGGCAGGCTGGTCTCTTTCTATTTGATGGTGAAGCCTCTCCCTGCCGCCGGCTTGGCCCCAGCACCCGGCCTTTGTACTAAATGGCTGGCAGTGCAAGACATTCATGCCGTCCCCTTTGATCACCTCGAGCTGTCAGGCCAGGCTGCTGTTTTCCTCTCAGCTCTTGTTCCTGCCTAAAAGTGGAAGTAATGCCCCCTGAAAGAAATACCCTAGGTGTCCCGCGAAGCATCAATCTACTTCTGCCCTTCTCCTGAGGCCCACCCTCCCAGCTCGAACAAATCCCCTCTTCCTCCCGCCTCCCTCTCTGCAAACACCCAGTTCCTTTGGAGACGCCCTCGCGGGGCCAGCGTGACCCCCAGGGCCCGCGCTGTCTGAGAAGCTACCACCAGGCCAGACGGGGAGCCGGCCCGCGCCCCGGCCCTCCCGCCGCCCCCGCCGCGGCATCCTGCCGGCTTCTGCCTCGCAGGCTCGACCATTCGCTTCCCAGCAGACAAGCATTGTTTTCTTCGGGGCGTAGCTTTTTGCTGAAGCTCCTCCACCTTCAATTTCTCTTTCTCTCTCCCCCATCAGGGATTTGGGATTGCCCAGAGGACTCCCGGGCGTGTGTTTTGGAGCCCCGGCTGCAGTTGGTTTTGGGGAGGCCGGGGAAGCTAGGGCCCCCCTGCAGCTGCGAGCGAGCCGGCGAGAGCTTGCAGACGCGGCTGCTCCCAGGCACAGCACTGAACACATTTTCCAGCTCTTCCTCCCGTTTCTTGTTTACAGCCGAGATTATAAGCAATCTGTGTCCCCTCTTATCATCGTGTCAGGCAGTGATGTATAGTTTGTAAATATTATTCAGAGGAAATAATTCGCAAAGGCAAACAATTGGAAGCAATGTCTATAGCCCGTGAGGGCTGTCTTTAATGTGTTTACCAGATCAGGGAAAGGAGTCTGGGGAACGGGAAAGAAAACCCGGGGCTGGGGGGTCACGCCAAGGATTCAGATGATCCTCTGACTGGCATGACTAACTTTAAGGTTGCTAGCAAGCATTCGCTTTCTTCCTGAAATTGCTCGAAAGTATGCATTATTTAAAAAAAAGAGAGAGAAAGATGATGTAGAACGGGGGCGGAGGGAGCTGGGGTGTGTGTGTGCTTAAAATGACTGAATGCAACTCATTGTGCTGGTCAAAAAAACGCCAAATTGCAGTGGAAAGAAATACAACATTACAGGCTGGTGTGCTGGGGCCCCCTCTAGCCAGGGAAGCCGGAGCTAAGTGGAAAATTCCTGCAGAGGACGCGGTTTCCATTTCCAAAGGGAAGAAAGAGTGTGTTGTTGAAAGCTGGCGGTGCTTTGGAAAATACAAAAAAACACGGGGAAGAAGACAAAACCGACCTCACTGAGCTCGGAGAAAATTAAGCAAACACAGAGCCTGAGCCAAGGGACTACATTCTTGTAGTGCCTGCGCCTGCGGAGCAAGACTGAGCTCCGTGATCTGGGGACCAGGGACTGATGTCCGCGCCGCTCTCCCCTCGCGTCCCCCAGTCCAGCAGGGGTGGGGAATGCACGTGTGCGCGCGCGTGCTTCTGCAGCAGACCTCAGAGCCCGACTCCTTAGCATCCTGCGTACTGAAAAGCTGCAGTACCTGTGCTTCTTAGGAACTAGAGGATTTCCGCTTAAGGAGCATCTGCCTGTTGGCGTTGCCAGATGTTGTTAAGGTGAGGGTGACCTCATGAGAAGTTAGTGAGGTTTTCTTTAAGGACGTCTTACTTGCATTAGGAGGTTAAGGAGCAGGGCGAGGAGAAGGCATATTCCTATAGCCGCCATCAGAAGTGGCAGAATTACCATTTTGTGTCATCTCAGTGGATCCTGGTGGAGAAAAAGCAGTCTAATAAGAAGCCATGCGCTTTGTTATTCGGCAAAGCTTCCTTTGGGAAGGAAGAAAGGTGGGGAAGCCACTCGGCGAGCACCCTCCGCTCCATGTATACAATGGAGTTCAAGTGATTTTCATCTGCTTTGCCAGTCCTTTATCAGAGAGATGCACAAAACACTGACGAGCCAAATAGATGATAGATGGATAGATGATAGATATATAGATAGATGTATAGATAGATAAATAGGTAAATAAATAACCATGCTTTACTGTTATGGCTCTGGGGTCTAAATATGTGTGAGTATGTGTGCACGTGTGCATGCTGGGGTGGAATTACCTTGAAAACACTTCATGAAAACTATTTGCCATTCTCTCTTAATTAAAATTACAGATGACTGAATTTATGTAGACAAGTTCCCACCTACTGACAAACCCAAGGCATATATCAGCATATCATCATTCCAATACCTGCTCTACAGTTCAAATTTACTCGAGTATGTCTGTTCACTGCTATGATGGGTCTTGGGCCTTGACAATTTAACATAACAAGGAATACTTAGCTCAATACAAGACAATACTTAAGCTAGGATAGCCTGCCAAGGTAATTCTAATGGTTGATTGCATGAATGATATATTGTGAGTTAATCATTATTTATTTAGGAAGTAAATCTTGCCTGCTGTTATAAACATCCCACTTACATAAATTTTGCATCATAAAACTCACTGATTTTAAGCATTCCGTAGGATGGTTCTTAGCTGGGTGTGCTGGCACACACTTGTAATCCCAGCATTCAGGAGGCGGAGACCATAGGATCATGGTTTGTGGACAACCCCAGCTACTTAGGGAGGCCCCTCTCGCAACTCAGTGAGACCCTGTTTCAAAAAATATGAAAACTAAAAAATAGGACGGGGGTGTAGCTCAGAGGTCGAATGCCCTTGGATTCCATCCCAGTACCTCAAAAGGAAAGAAAGAAAGAACAAAAGAAGGAAAGAAAGAAAGAAAGAAAGAAAGAAAGAAAGAAAGAAAGGAAATGGTTCTTAGAATATATACAAAACTGTATTACCATTATCTTAACTTCATTTTATAATAATTTATTCATGAATTATTTACAACCACTATCCATTCCCAACCCAAGCAACTAAGCAAACACTAATGTAACAATACAATGCACGTGTGTAGTGGGGTGGGAGGGTGACTTCTTTCACCAGAGTATTGCGAGTTCCATTCCTGTTGTTGCTCTTCATCATCAAACACATGTCCTTTGGGCGAGGGTGCCTCACTTTGATTATCCATTTATAAGCTGAAGAACCTTAGAGCTGTTTCACTCCTGGGCTCTGAGATTGGTGTGCTATGAACACTCATATACAATTCATTGGGTGAATAGCATTTTTTATTTCTTTTCGGCAGATATTTAATAGTGGAATTACTACTTTATATAATATGCTGAACTTTTTCTTTCCAAAATGGCTGTATCATTTTACATTCTCACTAATAGTGTGAGGGCAGTTCCAGTTGTTTCAAATTCTCATTAACACTTAAAGTTCTCTGTCCTTATTGTAGCAACTTTTATTTATTTGGCACTGGGAATGGAATTCAGGGTCATGCTACTACTGAGCTACACCTCCAGTACTATTTCATATTTTATTTTGAAATAGGGTCCAGTAAGTTCTGAGGCTCTCACTAGCTTGCTGAGGTTGGCTGTGAACCTGCAAACCTGCGATCCTCATGTCTCAAACTCCCAAACACTGGGATTAAAAGCCTGTGCCACCATGCCCAGCTCTATTTTTTTGTTGTTAATTTTAAACTTCTAAGAGTTCGTTTTATATTTTGGACACAAAGTCCTTTATTAGCTGCGTGATTAAAAATGTATTTGTCAAGTCTGTGGGTTATCTTATTACATTCTTGATAGCTTATTTTTAAACAATTAAGGATTTAAAATATTTGATTGACTTTAATGTATTAATCAATTTGCTTTTATCACTTGTATTTGATATTATCATATCTGCCCTTTTTATAGAGTTTTAAAATATTTTGTTATTTCCTTTTCAGGATATAAAGACTTGAAATCTATAATAGTTTAAAGGCTATGGAGTCAAGCAAGAATATAGCACAGACATTGAATATGAGGTAGAAAGCTCTATACTACCTGATTGTTTGACCTTGAAAAATCTCACACAGTTTGTATTCCTTTAGTCAATATTAAAAAACAGTATTACGGACCATGACAAAAAGACACCGACTCTTTTAAGTCTTCCCCCCAATTCTCCCAAGTTTTTAAATGGTGTTCTTGTGTTCAGTGGAAACAGAAAAACAAAATGGCAAACTATTCTTTAATGCTTTGTTAAAGATAAAAATAGATAATTGTTATAATTCTCTGGACTGACTAATCCCGTTTATTTTAATCTCAAGGCTATTCTGCCTTTCAATTAGTGCTTGCCTAATTAGAAAGAAAAAAAAAAGTCCTCTTTTACTGAAAATCCATTCTTTAGTGTTGTTCCAGATAAACCCTTTACAGATGAAAATGGACCTAATATTTTGTTTGCCCAATACATAGTCTTAATAATATATTAATAAGTCTTAATAATATATTAGTCAATTTTTAATAGCTATAATGAAATGGTTGCCGCAGGTTAACTTTATAAATAAAAGAGATTTGCTTAGTGTAGTGTCCTGGAGGTTTAAGGGCATTGCACCAGTGTGAGCAAGGCTCTGGAGAGGGTGACCTGGTGGATAACCTAAGTGGGAGGAAGCAATCTCATTTTCAAACAGGAAGCCAAGGGAAGAGGGCAGGGCTTAGCTTGTTCCTTTTATACCAACCCTCTATTGAGAGAACTGACAGGTTCCAGGAGAACTATTTTAATTCTCCCCTAAGACCCTAATGACTTAAATACCTTCCATTAGGCCCTGCCTCTTAAAGGTCCATACCACCTTCTAACATAGTCACACTGGGAAATGACTTCAAAATATGAAGCTTTGAGGGATCCTGTCAAACCATGTCTGAACCACTGTACCTGCTATGTGACTATTATTTATAGTAGAATGGAATACCTCAATTGCAATACTACTGATGTTCTATAGCTTGAAACATTTTGCAAAGTCACGTGTAACAGACCTGTATTTGATAACAAGGCCATTATTTCATCTTTAAGTCTTAAAGTTCCCCATGATACTGCCTTTTAGAGTTCCAGAAAGGAGTTTCAGAAACGACTGAGTCACTTTCAATTTTAGAAGTTCCATATAAATATTTTTTTGTGGTACTGAGGATTGAACCTAGGGGCATTCTACCTCTGAACAATACCCCCTTACCTTATTTTTATTTTAATTTGCAAATAGTGTCGCATTAAGTTTCTAAGACTGGACTCAAGCCTGTGATCCTCATATCTCAGCCTCCTAAATATTGAGATTACAGGCATGTGCTAACAATTCCAGCTTCTAAATATATATATGGTATATATGCTTCAAACCTGCATAATCCTCCTGTCTCCGCCTCCCAAGAGCAGGGATTACAAGCGTGCGCCACCATGCCTGGCTCTAGGTATATTTTTAAACCCATCTCCCAAATTGTGAAATCCTAGTATATCTAAAATATATTTTAATTATATATATATATACTGGGGGTGGAACCCAGAGGCTTTCTACCTCCATGCTATACTCCCAGACCCATTTTATATTTTATTTGGGAACAGGGCCTCACTAAGTTGCTGAGAGCTTAGTATTACTAAGTAGCTTAAGCTGAGGCTGGCTTCGAACCTGCACAATTCTCCTGTCTCAGCCTCCCAAACACAGGGATTACAAGTGTGCGCCACCACGCCCGGCTTCTAGGTATATTTTTAAACCCATCTCCCAAATTGTGAAATCCTAGTATATCTAAAATATATTTTAATTATTTTAATATTTTTAGTAAAACGTATGAATCAAGTTATAAGATGAATTTCAGGATTATAAAAGCATTCCCTTCCGACATATTAAATTTGATGAATCCGAGTCAAGGGTATGAAGGTTCATAGTCGATGACCAATGTCTTTCAATCTAGTACCTGTATGTCCGGAGCTCTACATACAATTTTGTTTCAACAATGACTTTGAAAGCCTCTATTTAAGACATTAATTTCCGCTTTACCGCCTGGGTGATGTTCAGTGTCTGAAGATCTTCCTTTCCTTTCTTTCCTGAAGTATTGCCATTTACATGGGCGTCTGTGTTCCGACCTGACTCTGCAGACAAGCTGACCTAACTTCTTCTACCTGTGAAGATGTCAAAGGTCTTTACAATAGAAGACATCATACACTGGAATCAAAGGAAGATTATTCTCATTATACTAAAGTGATGCATTTTTGTGTTTTTTGTTTTTAAATAAAGTTTGTTATCCTATGGACACACAAAACAAAACTGCTCTGAGAAAAATAGTTTAATAAATTAAGGAGTGTTAGAAAGTTGGGGAGAGATCTAGGTTACAGTGAGAAGGAATTGGCCAGTCTTTTATACAGGTGCTGTGTTGATCCTTTATATTACAGAACACTATCTTTATATCTCCCAAAGGACCTGTATGGATTATCACCTCAGAAACAAAAAGAGTAGGTATATAATTTAGCATGGAAGTAAACTCACCTGACAGGTTCGGATGGGAATAAATGCTAAGCTTAGCTAACTAGATCATGGGGTCTATGTAAAGCATTTCTATATAGGAAAAGCAAGTAGGAAAAATAGATTCCTTCAAGGTCATGGGGAGACAGAGAATGAGACAGTCAGATATTCTCTTCCAATCCCTAGTTTCTTCATAATTCCACTTCAAAATAAGACAAGGCAGCTTAAAAAAAAAAAAAAAACAGCTGATTTGGATGAATCAGAAGAAGAGGACTTCTGAGGACGTTAGGGCTATTTTCCCTTCTGTGATTTGTGCTCTGGGAGGTCATCTAGAGATCTGCCATTACACCCATTTGGAGCATTACTGTATAGATATAACCCTGTCAGGGTAGAAAGGTTGGGAGAAAGCCTTGGTGTTCAGCTTGCCCTAAGTACTCTGGGTCCATTTGTGGCAAGAACAAGACCCCAAAAATAGCTCAAAGGCTGTCCAGGACACCTGCTGAAAGCCTCTACCACAGTGTAGAATGAATGGGCAGCATCTGGGAAATAGATGCCCATGCCTTGATGGATTAAGACCATCAGTGCTTCCAAGACCAAAGAACACACTGCATGTTGGTTAAAAAAAGAAAGAAAGAAAGAAAGAAAGAAAGAAAGAAAGAAAGAAAGAAAGAAAGAAAGAAAGAGAAGAGAAAAAAACACTCTTACAGTTAGACGTGTGGTGGAGGGCAAAGGAAACTAGACTGGTTCTGAGTAATGCCAGGGATGCTTAATATCTTAAAAAGCCAGCTTAAGTTATCTGTTTCTCTGTGATTCCCAAAAGGAAATGTATCAAGTTTCAGTCAAAGAATCAAGCAGTAGCCTCTATAAAAATATAGTCATAAGTACAAACAAACACACACACACACACACAGATTTGTTGCAAGGAATTATCTTACATAATTATAGGGCTGGCTGGGCATGTAGGTTGGACCTCCTGGATATAGCAGAACCTCTAATCCACAGGCAGAATATCCTCATTTTTAAGGAGACCTCAGATCTGCTCTAAAGACCTGCCAACAGTTCCACTGAGGCCCTCCTAAAATATTTAAAATAATCTTCTTTAATTCAACCAATTATGGGCTTCCACAAGTATTTGGTTGAATCACTGGCTGCTATAACAGCCAAATGGCCTTGCAGAACTGACCACCACAGAAAATTATGTTCAGCACTCTACTGAACCATTTGGCACTGGGCCTCAAAGAAGCAGACCTGACATATTTCCACTAAAATAAAGGAGCCACTACTTCATTTTGTAATCAAGTTATCCTATGGGTAAATATGTCAATGTGGTTATGCATGAGAACATGAGAGAGCTGTTCATCATGGTCTGTTCTTCCTCAATGGAGGAAGCCAAACTATAAAAGCAGGACCTGGTTTGTAAACTGGTCATAAGAAAATCACCTTGATTTCAGACTCTGGCTTCCAGGCTGTGACAGAATAGATTTCTATAACTTTCAGCAACCAGATCTGGCTACTGGAACTATGACAACCTGGAGATAGCCTTTGAGTTTGGGGCTTTTTGTCTTGGAATACCCTTTCTTCTCCCTCCATAAATAAAATACATTTTAAATAAGTGCTCCATAATGAGCATTTAAAAATATCTAATTTCAGGTAGCTGATAATTTTTTTGTATCTGGATGGCTTTGCTTCGTCCTCTGATCATTCCACATCAGTGAATTGTTCTATAATCCAAGAGGAAACCATGCAAAGTCTTCTTTTTCTTATCTACCTCTAAGACCCTGCTACAATTTGACTGCTGTCTCTCTCCATCTTTGCTGTTTGCCTCCATGATTTTCTTGGCATCCATGTTTGCATGCATGACTCTTCTAATGAATCACCATGATGTCAAACCCAAGGTCATATTTTTAAGGCCTCAGTCACAAATTCTTACTCTGCCTCTTTGCCTCTGGCTTAAAAATTACCAAGGTCTTCCCACTCTACTTAAAATAACATCAGACACATTCACTATGTTTTAAGAAGCCCAGAGGCCCACTGGGATCTCGTCCTGAACAATACCATCAACCTCATCTCATCCCCACGCCCTCTCGGTCACTGTACCCCAACAATGCTAGTCTCATTCCATTTTGTGAGATGTGGTCAGGACTTGCTAGCTTCCGGCCCTTGCATTTGCCATTTGAGCTTCTGGTAGGTTCTTCCCTTGAATTTTACCCAGCTGGCACCTTCTTGGCTTTTAAACATCACCTCCAATGTCACATTTTCAGAGAGATTTTCCCTAACACTTACCAAGTTGCTAATTCTTGTATCACCCCATGAGTTTTGTTATTGAATTAATCACAGACTATAAATACCTGCTCATTTACTCCCTTGCTCGTGTTCTCTCTGAATGCACCAGAAGACAAACTTATTGAGAACTGGAACTTTGCTGACTCTGTTCATTGTTGTATCCTCTGCACTTAGACGCATGCCTCAAACATAGATATTCAATTATTATTTCCTGAAATGGCTAATAAATTAAACATTAAAAAGAAGATAATGTGTTGTATTATATATATATATATATATACATATACATACATATACATATATATACATATATATATAGTTTCATATGCAGGCTACTTATGTGAACATCAACTTGCATGATTTTCTACTATACCTCTCTTAACTACCTGTAAAATACAATCTATGCAATAACTTTTTAATGAGAGATCCAGTTTTACCAACTCTAAGGCCATGATTTAGTTTAGTATACAAAAGCTATAAAAAATAGCCACAATATTTTTTCTGTGCCTCACAATTCATCTGCCCTTTAGTTTTCATTTACATGGTTGAAGAGCCCTATAGAGCCCAATGCAGCAAAACTGTCCTGAGCCCATGAAAAGCATCAGGTTCACAGTACAGGTCACTTAGAATAACACTCTCTGACTGGGCAAGCATAAGATACCCCATACATCGGAACGGCATCTCCAATTAAATTGAGGGTTTTCCAGTGGTATTGTTATATTTATTTTAATTTGTATTTTTGTGAAGGAAGCAATAAATTATAAGAACAGATAGAAATACATTCATTTCTATGGGAAGACCCCAGCTTGCTTGATAATGTCTCTAAGGATGTTTACTTTGGATATTTCATGTAACAGATTTACTTCTAAGATATGTTCACCAAGCTTGGAGTTGGCAACACCATACTTTCTGCTATAAAAATCTTGACTATTTTAAGAAAAAACTACTTTTTAAGTCATTGCATATAATTTTCTGGAGACATTAACCACCATACGTCCTCATATTTCTATACATGGTGCAATAGACATGATTTCACAATGTTTTCATATTTTACACCATTAACAGAATACTGGATCTATGTTCAGAAAATCTTGGCACTTTTCCTTAGATATTAGAAGCTTCAAAAATTACTAGAAGGCTCAAATGTTTTTGTTTGTTCGTTTGTTTGTTTGTTTGTTTGTTTCTGGTGGTACTGGGGTTCCTGGAAACCCTTCTACCTCTGGGATACCTGGACCTATTTTATATATTTTTAAAATTTGGAAACAGGGTCTCTTAAGCCAGAGAGGCTGGCTTCGAATCTGCACAATTCTCCTGTCTCCACCCACCAAGCACGGGGATTACAAGCTTGCGCCACCACGCCTTGCTTCAGATGTTTTTATATGACATTTCAAGGCAGGAAACAATCATACAAATTCATATTTAATGTATTAAGATTGTCAAGGGTGTCAAAACTTAGTTCTTTGAACAACATCTAAGACTTCAGCAGAAAAACAAATGCTATGAGGTTTTGTAAGAAGTGTTAAGAGAGTATTTATATGACACACAAAGCAATGAATGTGATTGCAATATAAAGTAAAGTGTGGCAGGACCCAGGGCACACAGAAGAGCAGCTGAAGATTTGTCTTCGATGAGTATAAAAAGTTTGTTTCCCAGTTTGATGACATCAGAAACTCTTATTCTATATAAACTGAACTGTAGGGGCGGGAGAGGGCACCAAGCACAGTCTGAAGGTATGCCATTTTCAGTAAGATCCACATAAAAATAATAAATAAATAATAAAAATAAACTGAACTGTAGAATTACTTTAATTATAAATGCTCTCACCATGACAGAACCAATTATTCTTTCAACATTTACAGGTGTTTTCCTTGAGATACAATAAGAAAATTTATAGACTTAATACTAGAGTGTTAACAACACATTTTCCTTATGGCTCATGGGAGATCATGCCTTATGTATGAAATCTCCCATCCTGGACAGATGGAAGTTTGGTACCTGAGAAGATGAAACTTATAGAACTAAGAAAAATGTGTTAATTGTTGTTATGTCCCCTAAAGCCCACATGTTGAAGGTTTCTAGTCTCTCACCATTAGAGGTAATAGAAACTTTAAGTGGGTCTAGGGAAAGGATATTCGATCATTGGAGATGTGCCCTTGAGGGAGATCTCAGGTTCCTGGGTTCTTCCTGCTTCCTTTTCTTTACTTCCCAGACACCATGAGGCCTTACTCAGCCATGAGCTACATGAGCTGTAGAGTACCATAATGCACTGTGTTGCCACAGGCCCAAAGCAGCAGGGCCACGAGACCACAGGCTGAAAAAAGGTCAAACCTTTCCTCTTCTAAATTGATTACCTATCTCAGATGCCGAAGCTTCATTAAGAACCTTTGGTGGGATCAGAAAAACTTGAGGAGAAGACTGATTTCTCACGAACCTGTAAAAAGTTCCAAAAGCCACAGACTCAATTCCCACCTCTCAGAGGAAATGTTGGTCTCAATCTCATCCATTTTGGAAAAATTAAGAATTATTTTTTAAAAAGTAAAATTGGGGAAATAAGAATAAATAAACTTTACTATCCTTTGTATTCTACTCTAAAGTTTAAGATATCCGTTTATCCCCGGGGTCTTGAATGATTTCATGTTCTTCCTGGTGTGGCAGGAACACATCTATGAACTGCCTCAGTATAATATGACTTCCTTAGAAGATGATCACTTTAGCCTTTGAACCCTGAGGCGGGGACTCCCCAGAAATAACAGCCAGTGCCCGATTCAGGACCTGCAAGTCTCCTCCTCAGTGAAATTGTGTTTTCTTAAAATTATCTCATTTGCCAATATTTGATTTTCTGTAATGAAACTAACACAAATGTGAGTAAACGTTCCCAGACTTAGCTGAAGTGTGAAAGGTCAGACAGTAGAAGAACTAGGAAGACTGTATTATAAATTGTTTTAGATGTTAAAATATAAGCGAATATAGGTATGATCAATCATGTCTTGAATTGTAAGATTATTATGTTTCCTAGTCAATAGGGTTATTATCTTAAAGATAAAACAGTCGCAGTGCTTTCAATATCAATGATCAGCCAGGTGAAGTGACACATGGCTGTTATCTCAGCTACTTGTGAGGCAGAGGCAGGAGGATTACAAATTTGAGGCCAACCTGTGTAACTTCACAAGGCACTGTCTCATGATAAAATTTTAAAAACTGGGTGGAGATATATAGCTCAGATGTAGAGTGCTTGTTTAGCATGTGTGAGATCCTTGGTTCAACTTCTAGCACCGCCACACACACGTACAAAATCAATTCCCAGAGGTCTTAGGACCTATAGTAATGAGTGATAAAGTACGTGAAATTTTGATTTAGTGGTGACACTAAGAATCTGTGAAACTAAAACTTATATAAGTTTAATTATCTTAAAAGCAACATAGTTTTAAAGCATTTTATCCTCAAAAAGAGAAGTTTAACTCTGAAGTCATAAGAAAAAGTCACAACCTAACATATATAAGAAATGTGAATCTAAGAAATGACTCTAAAAATATAGGTTAATAGCAAGGTTCCAAGAAAAATTATCACTTTTTCAATAAAAGATTCATTTTAATATTATGCAATATATCACTCTCTCAATATACACATACATATGTATGCAAAATACTAAAAATGTGGGATTTTTGTATTAAATTCTTAAGGTTCTACAGTTATGAAAATATAAAAGTATGGCTGGGCATAGTGGTGCATGCTTGTAATCCCCGTGCTTGGAAGGCGGAGACAGGAGGATCATGCAGGTTCGAAGCCAGCCTGGCTGCCTTAAGAGACCCTGTTTCAAAAAAAAAAAAAAAAAAAAAAATATATATATATATATATATATATATATATATATGAAAATTGCTGTTAAATGTATTTTTAAATTATAAGCTTGTCATTTACTCTGCGCTGGTAGATTCTTCTTACTGAAAAATGCAAAATGGTGCATTTGGGGGCTTGACATATTTTATTTTATGAAAGAATTTGCATGTACTCATCAAAGCTACATAGGTCACATTTTATTTAAGTATGAAATTTCAGTTGAAATGTGATATAGTTGCCGGAAAATGTTTTTATTAGATGCTTCCATCTTAGTATGTCTTCAGTTACTATAGCAGAATACCTGAGATTGGGAATTTGTAAGAGAAAGATGTTTATTAAACTCAGGTTCTAGAGGCTTGAAAGTCCACGGTTGGGGAGCCACATCTAATAAGGTTCTCCTGTCTCACCACACTGACAGCAGAAGGGCAAACAGATGCATGCAAAACAGACAAAAGAGTAGGCATAGATTTGCCTTATACCATCTTGCTCTTGTGAGAAGGAACCCGCTCCCTGGAAGAAGGCATTGATCCCTCCAAATGACCTGACCACCTCTTCAAGGCCATGCTACCTCTCAATGACTTTACACTGGCCATCACATCTTAGCATGAGTTTCAGACAAATTATATTCAAGCCATAGCTAGAATCAACCTGGGGGTTACATAAATCTTACAAAAGATCATACTCAAATTATTAATTGTGTCCTATGGGTATAATATCATACATCTTTTCCTGTCATTATTAAAAATATAATTGAAAATTATTTTGATAAGCTATAGCTGCATTTCTAATATTCTTTTTTTTTTTTTGGTGGTACTGGGGTTCCTGGAAGCCCTTCTACCTCCGGGCTACACTCCCAGACCTATTTTTTTTTTTTACTTTTTTATGTGGAAACAGGGTCTCTTAAGCCAGCAAATCTGTCTCTGAACCAGCGCGATCCTCCTGTCTCCGCCTCCCAAGCGCAGGGATTACAAGCATGCGCCACCACGCCCGGCGCTCTAATATTCTTAATTATCTTGAAAATATAAGAATTTTCCTAGTTTTTATTTCAGAATCTATTTGTGTATTTATACAAAAGCTTATGTGACTATAGAGTTCTATACTATGTTTACCTGTCATTAAAATGAGAATACAAATATGAAGCCAAAAGAGGATCTTGGTCTAAATCTCAAGGATATTCTGTATTTGCATATACTATTCCTTGGAAATTATATAGATATCTACGGTAACAAGTAATATTTTAATTCTCCAACAGTAAGATTAAAGAGAAGTTGAAAGAATACTAGTAATTGAGAGATTTATGTGGGTTTCTGTTTTCTATATTATAAATCTTTGTAAGTTATAAGCTTCATTCTGTAGAATTAAGACAGAAAGGCACTACCCCAATGAGAGCAAATAAAGAATTTAATGAGTGATTTAACAAGATCAGATTTCTCAGATATTAAATAATAAAAGTCAGAAGCCAGGCACGGTGACTTCAATAATCCCAGTTCTTGGGAGGCTGCATTGGGAGGAGCTGAGATTTGAGACCATCTGTAGCAACTTAGTGAAACCCTCAGCAACCTAGTAAGACCATGTTTCAAAATAACTGAATACGTTGTTATTGACACCGCTCTGAATCTCTGTAGGGTGTGGTCAACAGATGGATGGATTACAAAACTGTGGGATATGTACACAATGGAATTTCACTCAGCCATAAAGAAAAACACAATTACATCATTTACAGGGAAATGGAGGGAACTGGAGGACATTATGCTAAGTGAGATCAGTCAGTCACAAAAAAATAAGAAATCGGATGCTTTTCCTAATATGCGAAAGCTAGGGATAAATGGGTACCAGGAGGAACTCTAGATGAAGAAATAGATTCTATAGAGGAGCAAATAAGGGAACCTAACTGAGGGGATTGGAGGGGGGAGAGGGAAACTCTCTAAAGCACATGGTGTACTTAAACAAACATATCAAAGTCAATCACTAAGCCAAGCATGGGAAGGAGGGATGGGGAGGGAATGGGGAGGGAATTGGGTAAGGGCTAATTGGGTGATGTGTGCATGTGTCTCCACCATCTTTTATTCCATTAAGATGTATGACTACAATGCACCAATAAACATTAACATAAATAACTAAATAAATAAATAAACAGGCTGGGGTATAGCTCAGAGGTAGATGCACCTGGACTTATTCCCCAGTACTCAGTAATAATATAAAAGGCAACAATCATTTAATCAATTAATACAACTCCATTATTAATTGATAGTAGATAAAGAACAGGTTGAAATAGAACAGTCTTGGAGAATTTTGAAGCCAAACAGCTTGAGCTTTCCTAAACTCAAGGCAGAGTAGCTCTTTGTCTTTACTAGTGATTGAAATCTGCCACTTTCCAAACACTTGTAACTATCATAGCCTTTAGTAATGCCTCCACTCCCGAATCAAAAGAGAACTGAAACAGAAATCTCCCATTAGACGAGAGAGCATGACTGTGCCCAGAACACGGTGTGAGCACAACCCGAGGCAGAAGGCAGTAGCTGAAGCTTCAGGTGCCTTTGATTTCAGCTGCAGCGACATGGATGGGGGATGAAGTTCAGACTCCCGTGCTCAGTGCCTCACAGCATTCTGCTTTTGTTTTCTGCCCAGGATCTTCCTGGAAGCTGCTAGAGCCACACCAACTCACTACAGGGCTTCAGTTAGGAAACACAGCCATGAGGAGCCCTAGCGCCCTCCTCCTCCAACCAAGACCCACTGACAGGCGGTGGGAACTCTCACCTCCCATCTTTAGCAAATTAGCCTTGCAAGCTTCTCTGGTGAATTAAATCATGTTGCTCTTAGCAGTTACCTTAACAACTCACTTGCACATTGGCTGCTTTTTTTTTTTTCTCTTATTTTCTGGGCTTTCCAACTTTGCTTCCTGGGATCAGCTCCCCCAAAGAACTACCTATACACAAGTCCTTTCCTCTGGCTCTGCTTCAAGGGAATGTACAGCTAGAGACACCTTCCAAAGATCCTCTGAAAGTGATGAACTAAGTACTAAGATGCAAGTCTTTGGCTTTTGGTGGGTAGCCAACATGCCTCATCGTAACCTGAGTAAAAATATTTTAAGGACAAGGTCATAAAAATATCCCAAGGCTGCCTGCCTATTTTAACACATCTTATTTTTGCTGGGCATAATTTGGATTATTCAATCTATAGGTTTAGTATCTTATTACATTGATTACTTATATGTGGCTTCAGCATCGCTGTACAGAGGAAATGCATCAATACTATGTGTGTCCCCTCAGCGTTGCGGACCGCACACAATTTTAGGTGCTAAGTTCACTTAAGTGTCAAATAATGGGGAATTGTAAACTTCATTACCTTCAATATAAAGTTTGTGTATGTATTCCAAAGGTTGAGTGAAATTTGTTGGGGGAGCTAGAAAGATTAGGTGAATTTTATTATTTTTCTAATTAAAAATAATGGAACATACATTATTGTGATTGGAGAATTTTCTATTGAACACATTTTAGGAACCAAATGGGTTTTAACAAGAGGAATTCCCGACAGATCACTAGCTCTTATTATTGGAGACTACAATACTTACACAAAAGATTACACTAACAATATTTTAGCTATTGTGACTTAAATGCATAATAAATATCTGATTAAAGTACCAACTTTTCTGCTACTTCGGCAGATTCTTTAATAAAGAAAAAATGGCAAATGATAAATTAAATCCACTAGAGAGAGATTACATGGAAAAGTAAATGTGTGATTATACATTTAAAATACATCTCATATCATATATATATACTTATATGATATTCAATATATGTTATATTAAGGTAATTTAGGATATAATATGTACTTATAAAATAATCATTTTATCTCAGAATATAATTTTTAAATTTTATTTTAAACTTGTTTCACAAAACAAACCTATATTGTATTATAAAAATAAAATAAATTTGCTTTACTGTCTTTGCAACTATTTAATAATGACATAAGAGTGTGATTTTACTTGGTTTACTGTGACATCCAAATAAAAGTAGAAATATCTATCTGTATGCATTTGAATCATTAAACTGTTTCAGATTCCAAAATTATGTGATCTACACACAGTGGAATTCTACTCAGTAATAAAAAAAGAACAAAATTATGCCATTTTCAGAAAAAGGGATGAACCCGGAAAACATTATGTTAGGAGAGATTAGCCAGTCACAGAAAGTGAAGAGTCATATTTTTCCCTCATATGTGGAAGCTAGGGAGTTAGCAGGATGGCAGAGGGACTTTAATTATTTATTTACTTTTGCTGCTTTCTATTGGATGCGTTGTGGATATATAAAAAGAACTACTATATACATACACACACACATATACATGCATATATCATGTGTGTGTGTGTGTGCGTGTGTGTGTTTTCTGAGAGAGCAAGAAAGAGTGAAAGAGAAAGTTTTTTTCTTCTCTATTCATTTGACAGAAGAGTGGTTCAACTCTTTTAGCTGTACATCATCTAGGTAAACATTTTGTAAAGATTTGCTACCTATCTTGTATCATCTAATTATAAAAATATTATAAATCAAGTTTAAGAAAATTACTACTTTGGTATATTAGCTTAGGATTCTTAATGATTTCATGTTTATTTGGAAATAAAACACTTCAAAAGGAATATAAAGACACCAAACATTATTTATATCCAGTTAAAAGCAAAGGAAACCACATGCCAGTAAGTCCCTCCCATCTCCCACACCCCTTAAAACACCTCTTAAAACAGCATGAGCTGATCGATCACATGTGCTCAATCTTCTAATGATCTCAGCTACATATGACTATTTTAACTTATTTTTGATAAAATAGTCAGATAGTTTGCTATTGTGCATGTTGACGAAAAAGAATTTATATTCAGCACTTAGAAAGATACATTAAAGGAAATATTTTTCCTTTCTTTTCTTATTTTTATCTTTGAAATAAAATCGAACTCTATTTGATTTCGAGTTGCTCTTTACCTCTTCCAGGAAGATGCAGAAGTGGGCTCGCAGAAGCATGGTGGGCATCCTGAGCCAGCGCTTCTGGCAGCCACAAAGTTCTGGCCCTGCTGGAAACTCTGCCACAGAGCAGCTAGGGCAAGAATTAAGAGGACATCAAAACCTCAAACAAGCTCCACTCCTGTGGATTTGGGAGAAACAAGACACTCCAACATTCCTTCTATGGTTTCCCTAGCAACGTTCACAACAACTCTAATACTATGGTTCTCTGTTTTCTTAACCCTTCAGGGTATCAATGGGATGAAAACTTCCTTGAGGGCATATTTCAGCCTACTGGGTGGGCAGGCATAAATTAAGCTCAGCAATGCATCACTTTCTGACCCCTTCCCATAGCTCAAGGTCAGACTATGGAAAAGGTCATGCAGAGAAGGAACAACTTCATTTCACCTGGATGGCCCTGAAAAATTCTTCATAAACACTTGCATTGGCTCTGTCTAGAGGTGACTTAGATGGAAAATAACAATCCAAGCAAGTGTAACATGAAATTACCCTTGGAATCTCCATCAAACATATTTAGTAAAGGGAAAAAAACTCCCAAACTCAAGGCTTATTTAAAACAAGCTTGTCTAAAATGACAGAAAACAGCCAACAGCCCTTAAATCATGTATATCTAAAATAGAAGAAAGGAGTAGGACTATTCTATTGGGCCAACTTTAACTTATAATTCAAAGGTAATAGGTCGGAACAACCAGTCTATTCAATTAGCGGAGACAATAATACAGGAGGTTAGGAAGGGAAAGGGCATACAGTGATATGTTGGTCATTAAAATTTTTGAAGTGTGTAATAAGAAAAAAACATTAAGGGTTCTAACAATTTGGAATTGTATGGAATGTAGCTTTTGTTTAGATATAAGAAAAAGAATCAGGGATCGCCTCTTTGCTTTTCAGATATGAAATTCTTACTACTCCATTCAGCAGAGCCCAACAATATATTCTCATTAATGCTTTACTTAGTTTGCTAAATAATTAAGATCGCTGCCTCCAGAAAAACCAGGAAGGAGGAAATGTGCTGGGAGGAGTAGTTGTCCTACATTTTCCTGGAATGCTATTGATGACTGAAGTCTATCTCATTTCTCCCTTGTTTAATGGGTGTAACAAATTCATTGATTCCTTTACAAGAAAAATGGGCAAACCAGCTAGTTACTGAATGGTTCTGATCATGTTTGTCTAAGAAAAGAGCATGGTTTCCATTTTACACCTGTTTCTTACATTATGCACTGGAGAGCTGTTGCCTTTTGTCCGTCTGCCTTTTTTCTCCACCTGACACGAGAATTAAGACACAAACAGAGTGAACAAATAAACCACGAGACAACTTACAGACTTCTGGGTTCACTTCTGGCACTGTGATTTCATGGTAATCTACTCCTTAAAACTCTTTGAGTTCCCATTGTAGGAAAAAGAGATTTCAAAGTGATTATTCAAGTTTTATGCCATATAGGCAAAAAAAAAAAAAAACAATTTAAAAGACAAAGAAAAAGGATGGAATACTGAATGAAAAGAGTACAGCAAAGCTTTTGGTGAAAATCAGGTCCATTGGGAGAGCAGCAACCCACCATGCAGATGACCCTGTTTAATTGAAAACGAAAATCTAGATGTGAGAAAGCAGGTTTTTTCCTTCTGAGTTGAGTCTGCATGGGACACTTATATGTCGCAACTTCAGAACAGTATAATAAGATCTTCAAGTAATGCAAGTGTGATGGTGTAGCCACTTTATAGCAGAGCAGTGTGCTCAAAACAAACAAAAGAGGGAGCCAGGCGTGGTGGTGCACGCTTGTCATCCCAGCATTTGGGAGGCTGAGACAGGAGACTGTGTTTCAAAATAAAAATAAAAAATAGGGCTGGGGGGTGTAGCTCAGAGGTAGAAAGATCCTGGGCTCCATCCCCAGTACCTAAAAAAAAAAAGAGGGAAGAGATGGGACCATCTAGCCAAAGGTATGAGGCTGATCCCAATACCATAACTTGATGCAAGTCTCATCCATCCACAAACAAAAAGCCCTGCGTAAATTACAGCCTTCCTGGAAAACCATTCCGGATCTACTGTGTTTGTTGTGTTATTGTTGTTACTATTATCTTGTGTGTGTGTGTGTGTGTGTGTGTGTGTGTGTGTGTGTGTGTGTGTGGTACTGGGGTTCCTGGAAACCTTCTACCTCCGGGCTACACTCCCAGACCTATTTTATACATTTTTTTGGAAACAGGGTCTCTTAAGCCACAGTGCGATCCTCCTATTTCCGCCACTCAAGCGCGGGGATTACAAGCGTGCGCCACCACACCCAGGTACTATTATCTTTTTTATTATTTTATCTTCTCTTTTACACAACTCCCTCGACCTGCAGATCTTGTTCCCTGTTCACTCCACGTCTGTCTGCTTCTTAACAGAATCCTTCCTTGGGATCTTTAGCTCCTTCCAATCTCGGTTAGGAGAGGCTGCACCTTCTTCCTCACAGTTGTCATTGGAAACCAACTGCACCTGCCCAAGGAGATTTTATCTCAAAGAGTATAGCTCTTTTACTTGCAGCCCCAAGCAAGGGCAAAGGTGGCCCTGCTGTTTACCCATTCATAAGACTATGGCCACGGCCACGTAGAGAGGAGAAATGAACTATGATGGTGAAAAAAACATGTTGGGAGGTGAACTGATCTCAGGCAGAGGCCAGCGGGTTTACAAAGGTAACAACCAATGCTTATGCATAAACCAGCCATTGTCCTGGAGAGAAGTTAAGACATGCATCAACAATGCAAACCTGGAGTCATAAGAATGAAAGGACTGGAAAATAGAGAACATAAAAAATGGATGCAGCAGGGCGCTCTACCATCAGCCTGAAAACAAAACAAAGGAGGGTGAAGGTGTAATGTCAAATGCTCTTTGACCAGAGGTTAACAGTCACATAGAAGTCTGAGCAGCATCAGACGTCAATAATCCTTAGTAGTAAGAATAGTATGATAGCGTCTTATAACATCTCACTATTATTATATGGGAGTTGTATAGGTCTCCCACTAATGGAGCTTCTCCCCAGAAAAATATCATTATGAATGCATTCATCTAATACAGTTAGTTAAAGGAAGGAGCAGGTGTCTCTAGTCTCTATGCACTACAGTTCTCAGGCCCTAACCAGCCAGAGTTCACTTCTAAACACAAGGTTTGGATGGGACTACCATGCTGTTTCAAACCTCCAGCATTTGCTGCTGCTAAAATTAACCCATATCGCTATTTCTGGAATATGAAGTTCTCTGATACCTGGACTATAATGCTATAATGCTTTCCAACATATTTTTCTCCTAATGCTGCTTTCCACATTTTCTACCTTCTCCAAGTTGAACTGACAATCATCTCTTCCGCAGGCTCCTCCAGCCCTAGAGGCCTAACAGCTTTTCCCGCACTATTGCCCATTTAGGCTCAGGTATCATTGATAGCTTGTTTCAAAGGCTACTTCTTCCAGGAAGAAAATTCCAAGGAATCCCTGGCTTCTTCTAGTTCCCAGGGAATTTATGCATGTTATAAAGTTTCTCTTTTTCTACCTTGTATTAATTGAAGGTGTGTGTAGATGGGATCCATTATCTTTGGATAAACAAATTCATATATCCAAAAGAGTGCTCTACTTCTATCCTCGATAATATGTAAAGACTAAGATGTGTGAAGACTTTTAAAGTGTTTGCTCTACAGTCAGAGAAACCTGGTTTTGAGGTCAGGCTCTGTTCGTTTTCAAGCTGTGGTGTGTGTGTGTGTGTGTGTGTGTGTGTGTGTGTGTGTGTGTAGTGCTGGGGATTCAACAACCTGGGGCCATTCTGCCTCTGAGCTACACCCCAGCCCTCTTCTATTTCTTTATGAAATGGGGTCTCATTAACTTTCTGATGGCCTGGCTAGGCTGCTGAGACTGTCCTGGAACCTGCAATTCTCCTGTCCCAGCCTTCCAAACATTGGAATTATAGAAATGCACTACCAACCCCGGCTTCTAGCTGTGATCTTGTATATGTCATTTAACTTCTTTCAACTGCACTTATATTATTCATTCAAAAAAATAGATAAGAAGCTGAGCATGGTGGTGCATGCTTGTAATCCCAGTATATAAAAGGAAGAGACAGGAGGATTCCATGTTTGCTGCCAGAATCCACAACTTAGTGAGGTTCTGGGCAACTTAGTGAGTCTCTATTTCAAAAAAATAGGGCTAGAAAGGTAGTTCTGGGATAGAAATCACTGGGTTCAATACCTAGAATCCCTTCCCCACACACACACAGAAAAGAAAGTAGTAAGAGAAAAAATAAGGAAGGAGGATGAGAAAGAATAGGAGAAAAAGATAAAACAATAGGTTAAAATAAAACTGGAAGAATGATAATTAAATTTAACATAATTTTGAGAAAATTAAATCTTTCTAATTTGACTCATTATGAATATCAGTGTTATAAATTGGCATTAATATAATTATTAAAAGTAAGATCTTTTAGGATTCAGCTTTGATACTTCATAATGGATAACATGATGGAAAATCAATCGCTCTCTACTGGCTGAATGAGGGTACCTGTATTTTATGTTTCCAATAAGTTAATAGGACAAGACTTCTGGGTAAGAATATAAGAAATAGAAGTTGATGGATCTATTCTCAGTTTATGTTCTCACTAATATGCTCAAACTAGGGAGTATTAGGGATACCAGTGGGACTCCAGACAATGGAGGAAAATCTCAGCAAAGCTAGAATGGAAGGATAGGAGAGAAGAAGGCTGAGGTTGATTAATGAAGGAGCTACATCCAAATTTGTGTAAAAATATAAATGTAGCATGGGGTTAACCTGGACACTCATTATTGGGAGGTGGAAGGGGAAGTGGGGAGGAGGGTGCCAAGCATAGTCCGAATGTATGCCATTTTCAATATGTTCCACATAAAAATAAAAAAAGAAATTAAAACAATAGAAGTTGGAATAAAAGGGGATATTCCTCAAAAAAGCAACTATGTTAAAGAAGTTGACATAGGAAATGAGAAATACTAGAAACGCTAGGCAAAGTGTGAGATTTGTAAAATAGAATTGAGAGGTCAGAGTTTTTGTAATATGTTGTCATGCGCAGGCCTCAGGGGCCAATAGCCCTCCTGAAGTTGCGTGCAGGGTTTGTTAGTGTGAAGGAAGCCACAACTCTCATCAGATTCTCACTGGGATTTACGCCTCAAAAAAAGATTGGGAAACACTTTTTAGTGATAGACTTATCAGAAAATCAATCGAAGATCACAGAAAATAAGATCACAGAAAATAAGATAAAAATAAGAAATAATCAATCGAAGATCACAGAAAATAAGATCCTTGTGCTTAATGCAAGGATGCTGTCTGGGATGTTTAACATAAACCCTAAATGATAAGTCACATGAAGTTCTGAGAGAGAAAACACAGAGTGTTATGGTCACAAGGATGGAAAACATCTGTCTTTGCCTCCCTTCTGGGAGACAAGAATTATTAAGCCTCAGAAAGTTGTCAGGAGAAGAAGTTGCCAGAAGGGTGAGGTTCACTGGACGTAAAGGAGAGAGGAAAACGAGAAGTAAAAAAGAATAAAAATGAAAATTTGTCATCCATGAAAGGAGCTGCTGTACAGTTGATAGAAAATAAAAACCAGAATAAGCTTAAAAATAGACACCAAAAACTTTCTATATACAAAGTCAAACAAATAGAAAGCAAATAAAATATCTTGTTGGAATAAAAAAAATCGTTTCTTAAAGATACTTTGTAGTACATACTTAAAGGCTCCACTCACAACTTTTACATGTTGGCTTGGGATGGGTCTCAATGGAAAGATCTGTGAAAGTACGGAGCCATTTGAATAATTGACATGAGTTCAACAGGCCTTTCCACATCAATCATCATTTGTAAAGCTATTTTTTAAATTATATTGCCATAGAAACAAAATCATATCAGTCTCTAGAATTCTTTAAAATACTGGAGCATCAAAGCCACTGTGGGCTTGCACAATACCAGGGATATTGATTTATACTGCATAGTTTAAAAGAACAATCTGTCTTACTCAGAAACCAGTTGGGAGAACATAGAACCTTGCGATATATATCAACATGTAACAACCTTATATTAGATTTTTTGTCCATAAAAAATAATTTCTAGCATTTCAGCTGTTTTAATTTCTCAAATATTATTTTTCACTTAGGATAATCTAAAGCACAAAAACTTAGATAATCCAATTTCAATCTCAATTTACACAATATGTGAGACTCTGATAGATTTAATTGCATAAAAATACCATTATTTTTATCTTCTTTGAAACACTGATTATATTCCTGTCTGTTATATTAGGGCTGCAATTGACTGTGACTCTTACATGTGTAGGGAACAAAAGAGAAATATAGTTTATGAAAGTCTATTTATAAAATAAAATAACTGTTTTCGTGTAGAAAGCTGCTTTAAATAATGTGAAGATACACAAGCTTTATTTTTACCGTAAGAGACAAAGTTGATTATAAAACTTTGGTATAAGACCAAAACCCTAGAGACTTATTTGCTAATGTAATATTGGAATCCTGAAGTCAAAACGTCCATTGGGAAACTCTGCTGCCAGAATACTTAGGTTTTGGAAACTTTACTTATCATACCAGGAGTTAATGGTTCCAGTTGAATAAAAATAGTCAAATACTGAGCCCAACTACATAACTTTCAGCTTCCTATGAGAAATGAAAATGCTGATCCTTTTGTTTAGAAATCATTGATAATTTCAAGATGGTGATAATGGAGCATTAAACCGATCCCAGTGTAGGGCTCTGTGTGACCTCACAGGTCACACAGTCTTGAAATGTGTCTTGCTAGGGCCTTAAGCATACTGGAGTTCTCTAGAATCAAATACTGTGATTCTTTATATGATGCCTTAGATATCAATGGAAAACAAATTCTCATTATAAAAAAATGAAGAAGAACTGGACTTGGTGGTACATGCATATAATAACAGTACTTGAGATACTGAGGCAGGAGAATCACCAATTTGCTGCCAGCCTCAGCCACTTAGTGAGGCACTCTGCTACTTAGTGAGACCCTTTTTCAAAATAAAATAATAAAATAGGGCTGGTGGTATAGCTCATAGGTAGAAAGCTCCTAGGTTCTTTCTATTCCCAGTATCATACACACAAAAGAAATAACACTGATAAAAGATTTAATAACAAACATAAATTGTTTTATTATTGTTTATGTTGTAGAAGAATAAAGTATCTATATACTTGTATAAGCCCAATTCTGAAAAAAAGATAACATCAGAACTCTTAGATGTTGTTGGCCAATATGCATGAATAAAATTTTCTCCTACAACTTTTCCCAACTATAGAATAGAGTAGTTTAGTGAGATGGCAGGTCAATGCTTAGGGCAGAGCTTAGGAAAAGGAAGATCTACAGAAGTCATCTTGAAAAAGACTTTGACTACAATATGATATAAAATTTAAAATCTTGGTCCAGACATTTGCATGGTGGAACTCCTAGAAGAATCTGAAACCATAGAACGATGCAAGGAAAGTTAAAACAGAAAGAGAAGGGAAAGGGAAAGGGAAAGGGAAGAGAGAGAGAGAGAGAGAGAGAGAGAGAGAGAGAGAGAGAGAGAGAGAGAGAGAGAATTAATATGAATTATCAAAATCTGGAGGAATGGGGAATTTAGTATTTTCTTAAATTGATGGGCTATCATTAGAGGTTAATAGAAAATCAGTCTTACTCTGCTTTTAAATCCTTAAGTAGTTCCTCCTGCTAGGTTTTAATAGGCAAGTGACCTCATTTTAAACCAAGAATTTAAAGTCTTCTAGTCACGGAGGTACATGTATACACATGCCTGTATTTTAATCTAGGTAGCCACAAATAAGGCAGCTAGCATCTGTAGCAGTTTACATCTGTCAAAAGATGATTTCTTTTTAGTTATGAACAACATTTTGGCATATCATGAATGCAATTACAAATGGAAATATGAAAATGGCAATCTCTTTGAATTACAGTGGATTCATATAACCCCTACAATTTTAAAAATTTCAGATACAAGCTCTTTTTATTCAAATAATGCACTTTTTGTTACATGGAATTATCTGGAATGGATTTGGCTGACTTTGAAGTTTATTACCTCCATCCATTTTTATGTTTTCCAAATTCTCGAAATCAGAGTTAATCAGAAAAAAATCTAAAGTACTTTCTGGAGTTTCTTTGTATTCCCACTTTTCTTGACCACAACCTATATTTTCACAATTTATTTTCCCAATTGGATTCAAGGAGTATGTATATTTATACAGAGATAAATAATGATCTTTGGTTAACGCACCACTTACTCATGACAGTGCACCAGGATCTTTGCTAAATTCACTCTATGGTACATTTTTTTAATCTTCAAAATATTTCTGAGATGGCACTGCTAAGATCTCCTTTCACAAAGAAGAAAAATGTGGTCTAGAGAAATTTTAGAACCTACTCAAAGTTTCACAGGTACTTGCAAAATTTAAGAATAATATAGTCTGTAACATTATTATTGTAAGATGTGAATATTGTTAAATTTGTCATAAAACATTTACACAAGGGTTGATGGTTGTTCTTGCATCAAGCATTTCAGAAGCAGATGTTTACAACTTAGAAACATTGGTTGGAGGTCTCCATGATTCCTCCATGCATTAAATTATTGTTTCAAGATGGCATCTCTAACTCCAGTGACAAGTTCCCATTCCAGGCTGGAAGGAGGAAACAGGGAAATGGGACTGTTGAAGTCTGGAGTCTGTGCCTCTTTCAAAAATCTTCCCCAGAAACTGCTTGTTCACTAAATATCATTGAAAATAATAATTACATGAAAAAGAATAAGATTGGACCCTTACCTAAAACCATATACAAATATTAACTCAAAATAGATAAAAGACCTAAATGTAAATCTTAAGACTATAAACGTTTAGAAGAAAACCTGGGTCATAACACTTTACAACATTGAAATTTGCAGTGATTTCTTGGATATGATTTAAAAGGCACAAGTAACAAAAGAATAAACAAACTTCCTAAAAAATAAAAAAATATTGTACATCCAAAGACAATGTAAACAGAGTTAAAAGTTACTGACAGAATGGGATAAAATATTTCCAAATGCTATATCTGAAGGTATATTAATATTCCAAATAGAAATCCTAAAAATTAGCAGCAATAAAAGCAAACAATATAATTTAGATATACAATTTATTTTTTATTTTTTTATGGTTTTAATTTGCATTTTATTAGATGATTAGTGATGGTAAAGATTTTTAAATATACTTGTTGAGCATTTATGCCTTTTCTTTTTTTTTCTTTTTTTTCTTTTTTTAACAATTTTTTTTATTGAACATAAATAGTATACATTTACACTATATTTGGTTCCCTCTCCCCCCCGCACCCATTTTCCCTTCCCCCCTCCCACCAATGGTTGTCCAGGTTAATCATATCTTATTCATAATTTTACACATGTTCAGGTGTAGACCCTCATTAATCAAGATCGGCCTTCCTCCTCTCCTATCTTACCATCCAAACTTAGCTAGTATTTCCCCTCTAATATCTGGAGTCCCACTGGTATCCTTTGTGTTTCCTAGTTTGGGCATATTAGAGGAAACATATGTATCTTCTCCTTCTGTGCTTGGCTGATCTCACTTAACATAATGTTCTCCAGGGCTTTCCATCTTCTTACTAATGATATAATTTTGTTCTTCTTTATGGCTGAATAGAATTCCATTGTGTGTATTTCTCACAGTTTTGTTTTCCATTCATCTGTTGATGGTGATCTGGGTTGGTTCCATATTTTGGCTATTACAAATTGTGCTGCTATGAACATAGGTATGCATATGTTGCTGTGTTTCTCTGAATTCAACCCCTTTGGAAAGATACCCAGGAGTGGTATAGCTGGATCATATGGTGGATCTATTCCCACCTTTCTTAGGAATCTCCACACAGATCTCCATAGTGGTTGAACTAGTTTGCATTCCCACCAACAGTGTAAAAGAGTTCCTCTTTCCCCACATCCTCGCCAGCATTTGTTGTTGTTTGATTTCTTTATGCTTGCTATTCTGACTGGGGTTACATGGAATCTCAGTGTAGTTTTGATTTGCATCTCCCTGATGGCCAGTGATGAAGAACATCTTTTCATGATCTATTAGCCCTTTGTATCTCTTCTTTTGTGAAGTGTCTATTTAGTTCATTTGCCCATTTCTTGATTGGGTTGTTTGTTTTGCTAGTGTAGAGTCTTTTGAGCTCTTTGTATACTCTGGATATTAGCCCCCTATCAGAATGGTGGCTGGTAAAGATCCTTTCCCATTCTGTAGGCTTCCTCTTTAGGTTATTGATAGTTTCCTTTGATGAGAAGAAACTTTTTAGTTTGATGTTATCCCACTTGTTTATTCTTGCTTTAATTTCCTGAGCTTTGGAGGTTTTGTTGAGAAAGTTACTGCCTGTGCCAATATGTTGTAGTGTTGAACCTATGCTCTCCTCTACTAACTTCACAGTCTCAGGTCTAATTTCTAAGTCTTTGATCCATCTTGAGTTGATTCCTGTGTTAGGTGAGATATAGGGGTTTAGATTCATCTTTTTACAAATGGTTAGCCAGTTCTCCCAGCACCACTTGTTGAAAAGGCTGTCTTTTCTCCAGCGTATGTGTTTGGCCCCTTTGTCAAAGATTAATTGACTAAAGATGTGTGGGTTTGTTTCTGTATCTTCTATTCTAATACACTGGTCAGTATATCTGTTTTTGTGCCAGTACCATGCTGTTTTTACTACTATTGCTCTATAGTATAGTTTGAAGTCTGGGATTGCAATGCCTCCTGCATGTTTCTTGTTATTGAGAATTTCTTTGGCTATTCTAGGTCTTTTCTTTCTCCATATGAAGTTCATGATTGATTTTTCTAGGTCTCTGAAGAATGTCACTGGTAATTTAATGGGAATTGCATTGAACCTATTGATCAGTTTTGGCAGAATGGCCATTTTGATGATATTTATTCTGCCTATCCATGGGCACGGGAGATCTTTCCATCTTCCAAGGTCTTCTTCTATTTCTTTCTTTAATGTTTTATAGTTTTTGTTGTAGAGATCTTTTACATCTTGGGTTAGGTTTATTCCTAGGTATTTTATTGGTTTTGAGGTTATAGTGAATGGAATTGTTGTTTTTGTTTCTTTCATTGTGGATTCGTTGTTGGCAAAAAGAAAGGCCACTGATTTCTGTAGGTTGATTTTGTAACCTGCGACTTTGCTGAATTTGTCAATCAGCTCCAGAAGTCTTTTGGTTGAGTTCTTTGGGTCTTCCAGATAAAGGATCATTTCATCTGCGAATAAGGATAATTTTAATTCCTCTCTTCCTATGTGAATTCCTTTGATTTCCTTCTCTTGTCTGATTGCTGTAGCAAGAGTCTCAAGGACTATATTGAAAAGGAGTGCTGATAGTGGGCATCCTTGTCTTGTTCCTGACTGTAGCAGAAATTTTTGCAGTTTTTCCCCATTCAATATAATGTTGGCTTTGGGTTTGCAGTATATTGCCTTGATGATGTTGAAGTACTTTCCTTCTATCCCAATTTCTTGCAGTGTTTTTAACATAAAGGGGTGTTGGATTTTGTCGAATGCTTTTTCAGCATCTATTGCTATGATGATGTGGTTTTTGTTCTTGGTTCTATTTATGTGGTGAATAACATGTATTGATTTGCGTATGTTGAACCAGCCTTGTTTTTCTGGGATGAAACTGACTTGGTCATGATGTATTATTCTCTTGTTATAGTTTTGAATGCGTATAGCTAATATTTTGTTTAGAATTTTTGCATCTATGTTCATTAAGGATATTGGTCTGTAGTCTTCCTTTCTTGAGGTATCTTTATTTGGTTTGGGGATTAATGTGATACTGGCCTCATAGAAGGAATTTGGAAGAGTTCCATCTCTTTCAATTTCCCGGAACATGTTATGAAGTATTGGTATTAGTTGCTCACTGAAGGTTTTCTAGAATTCAGCTGGGAACCCATCTGGGCCTGGGCTGTTCTTTGGTGGAAGAATTTTTATTGCCATTTCTATTTCTTTGGTTGTTATTGGTTGGTTTAGGCTTGCTATGTCCTCTTGGTTGAGTGTAGGAAGGTTAACTGTGCTTAGAAATCTATCAATTTTTTCCAGTTTTTTAAGTCTTTTGGAGTATAATTTTTTTAAAGTAGTTTCTGATAATCTTTTGAATTTCTTCACTATCTGTGGTCATATCTTCTTTTTCATTTCTAATTTTGATAATTTGAGTTGATTCTCTTTTTCTTTTGGTTAGGTTGGCCAGGGGTTTATCAATTCTATTAATCTTTTCAAAGAACCAACTTTTTGTTTTATTGATTCTTTTAATTGTTTTTTTGTTCTCTATTTCATTTATTTCTACTCTAATTTTGATGACTTCTTGTCTTCTGCTGGCTTTGGGAATAGACTGTTGCAGAATTTCTAGATCCTTGAGTTGTGTCATTAGGTTCTTTACTTGATGGTTCTCTGTCCTTTTTATGTGGGCACTCAATGCAAATAAACTTTCCTCTTAGTACTGCCTTCATGGTGTCCCATAGGTTTTGGTAGGTTGTGTCTCTGTTTTCGTTTGTTTCCATAAATTTCTTTATTTCTTCCCTAATTTCTGCTCTTACCCATTGGTCATTCAATAGTGTATCAATCATTCTCCATGAATTTGAATACTTTCTTTCGAGTTTCCTGTTGTTGATTTCTACTTTTATTCCATTGTGGTCTGAAAAGATGCATGGAATTATATTACATTTTTTGAATTTGCTGGCATTTTCTTTGTGTCCCAGGATGTGATCTATTTTGGAGAAGGTTCCATGGGCTGCTGAGAAGAAAGTGTATTCTGTAGTTCCTGGTTGATAGATGAGCCTAGGTTGGAAGTTATTTTCTTCCAGGGTCTGAATCACGTCGTACCAGTCTCTCCTAGCATTCCTGACCTGGGTTGTATAGTCTGGGATGATTCTTATTGTTTTGCCTTTATATGTGACCAGTCCTTTTGTTCTCACTGCTTTTAAGATTCCTTCCTTGGCCTCTATGCTGGTCAATTTGGTTATTATGTGGCGTGGAGTGGTTTTTCTTTGGTCCTGTCTCAGTGGAGTTCTGTATGCCTCCTGGACTTGAAGATTCAAGTCTCTTTCAATATTTGGAAAAGTCGGAGAAGTCTGGGAAATGTAGAACCTTTGTCCATGTGTGTTTGCTTATTATCTATACTGGGCTTATTGCAGCCTCTGAAGAGAATCAAGTTTATTAGTAGGAAACTCGATTTGGAAAAATGATTACCAGGTAGGAAATCATCGACTTGATATCATTTTCTTTCTACACATTTCTACATAGGAGTGATCTCAGCTCAGAAGTGGTGATAAAAATGTTTTCATCTTCATTCTTCACCAATTTTCTCCTCTCTATTTTCTCTCCACCCAGAGAAGGGAATGGTGTTTTTCCACATTGCTCACAAATACGTCTAAAGAAAAATGATGCCTTCCCCCTTTATATTTCTGTCCGCAGATGGAACAAGCTAACAAAACTAGATGTTAAATTAAATGTCTTCACCAAGACAACAAAGGACATAATAGGGCAGACATCCTTCCAAGGAATTCAGAGTGGGTGAGTGAGAGACAGACTATCAAATGAACAAGATGGCACCCATATCCAAAACTGACAGCATACATCACATCAATTTGTGATATTTTGAATTTACAATGGCAGAAAAGAAATATACATTCAAAGTGTACTGTAAATTTTGAATGGGGGTCTTTTCCCAGGCTAGCTATATGTCATTTGACTGTGCTTGCATGATGCTGGACAATGGAAGGAGCCATGCCTCCCAATGAATCCTGGGATCCTGAATTGTAATGTGTGGCTAATCTTTTACTTTCAGTGATTTTTAGTATATTGAACTCAATTTCAGCTTTTGTCATTTTTCAACTTATGATGGGATTACATCTCAATCAAAATAGTTCCATCCTGAGGCAGCAAGCAGCTAGCTATATTTTACATGACCAAAGTTGTGATGATCAGAAGGTGTATTTTTTTCTTCCAAAGGAAATTATTAGGTAGCTGGTGAGATCAGCCTCCTTCTTAGCTCTTTACCCTCATCACAAGCCATCAGCTTCAACTGAGCCCCAAGGAGAGCTTGAGGCAAATTCTGGAAGTTTGTGGTATGAGCTAGGGGATACTGTGGACATGTGCCTGGCAAATGGGTGATGACTCTAAAGGCAAGAAACTCTAGAAGCCACTGGGCGTGGTGCTGCACACCTATAATCCCAGTACTTAAGAGGCTGAGATAGTGGTTCCAGGTGCAAGGGCAGTCTCAGCAACTTAGACCCTGTTTCAAAATAAAAAAAAAAAAATAGGGCTGGGGATGTAGTTCTGTGGTAGAATGTATTCTGTGTTTAATCCCTAGAACCACAAAAATAAATAAATAAATAAATAAATAAATAAATAAATACTCTAGATATAAGTTATAAATAGTAAGAGAGAGAAAAAATAGCCCAGCTATGTCGCAGTTGCTACAAATCTACAGTGAATTTTTGAGTTTTCTTGTCGTCCAAAAGTATTCCATGCAAGAACAGATCTATCAAATCCTCCTAAAAAGCCCACCTAAAATGATAATAATACCCATATGACAGTTGGTATAAAAGGACCACCAGAAATCAGGCAGATGGGCATTCAGATGAATTGAGAAAAAGACATCATAAGTATCATGGAAAGTTGAGTTGAATATTGCAGGTGAAATGTTGAGAAACTCAGGAAAGCCTCCACGACAAAAGGTGTGTTTGGAAGACAAGAGGTGTGTTTGAATGTCTGCCCAGGCCACAGAGCACGAAGCCCTGTGTTCTGCACCAGCCAGGTAAAAGCCTTCATCTCTGTCTCTCCCCCTCGCTCCTCCTCCAGCAATAAGCCCAGAGTCATCCAAACCCACAGTCAGGGAGTGGCCAGGAGGTGAGGATTCAAGAGGAAGGCTCTTGGCTTTCTGAACAGGCTGAGGCTACAGTCTGTCAGTCCCAGCTGGAGGAAGTGACAGTCTTTCCCTTCAATATAAATATTGGAGTGAGTATAAAATAACACATTGTGTTGAGCAGTTGTAATGACTATGCTGAGGCTGTGCTTGCCATTTAAGTGTGTGTGAGGGGGACCATCTGACCTTCTGTTACCTGAGAGTGATCACAGGATGGATGGCAGGAGGTGCTTCCTTTCCCAAAAGAGATTTAAAGAGAGCTGTGAGAGGTGGCAGAGAATTTGCATGGAATCACCACTGCATCCCCCGTAGGCTTTGCTGCCTCTGGCATCTGAAACCACCAGGTAGCATCTGACCCTGGTAGCTCCTTAGTCGCTCTCAGTGATCTGACTACTTAACTTTGTCCCCTTGTGCTATCTTCCTGGGAGCACAGGGATGACTGGACCCTCCCAACCCTGGCCCACACTTGAAATCCCTAAGGAAATTATATGCACAGAAGCCCCTGAAAGATGACCACTTGATTACCATTGGGTATGAATCCAACAGGCCAGTGAGGCTGTCTATTGAGCTAAGGTCAAATTATTCAGGGCTGCTGCCTTAGCTAAGAAAAGAAGTCAAATATATTTGTTTGCAAGACACCTCTAAACTCATATGTATATTTGCATTTGATTTTATTGCTCTAGTGCTAGGAATGCCACATGCAGAAGAGGGAGCCAGTCGAGGACAGGAAAACCATACCAAGGTTTAGGACCCTGTCATTTGCTCCCAAGTTTGGCAACGATCGGGAAATAGAAATAGTTTTGAAGGATTTGAACAGTGCAACGGCGATAATCAAGCTGATTGAGGACTGTGGCTTTAGCTGAGCATTGGACAGGTTGAGACTTCCACACAGTAGCTACTCCGGCTGCAAAGAGGGGCAGAGAGGAGGACTGCCCTGCAGGGAGAGGAGCTCCGAAAAGGCAATGAGCCTGCAGAGGCTGCGCTCAGAGCACAGCTCCTGCTCCCTGGACCTGCAGTAGGCCTCATCGTTCCTCCACTCCTGGGAAGGCATGGAGAGGTTGCCTGGAGTATTCACAAACATTCACATTCCCTCTGCTTCACGGAAACACAATGCATGGAGAGTAAGCCACTGGCCCAGCACCAATGTCAGAAGTTATGGGAAAAGAAAATTGGGACCTTCGTGGTAAAGCCTTTGGACTCCTTGGATTTGAATCCTGCCTTTTCTGAGTCCTGGCAGAGTGATTTTGATCATTTTGTGTCTTCTTTAACTTGGGGAAAATCAAATTGATCTCACAGGCTTGTTATGTAGACTTAGTTAACCAAATCCTAAGTACCCAGAATAGTGCTCTGGAGAGAGTAGGTGTTAGTGTTGATATTAGCTGTCGAAGAGCTGAAATTCAATGCTGTGGGAACTGTACACCAACAATATCAAGAGAAACTGGCGAGATTGAGGCTTTCTAGTGGAGTAGTTAAGGCCAGAGCTCAAGAGACACATATCAGCCTGCTCAACTTTTGTGAAACTTACCCACTCTGTGCGACAGCACACTGGCATATAAGACGAACAAACTGATAGTACCGCATCTGTCTAATGGAGTTAAGAGAACTTCCCTCCTGTGGTTGTTCGTCCACAAAAGAATAAAATTAATATACTTACCTGTTAAGAACACTGGCAGAGAGTAATGAATGTTAAGTAAGCATTTACTTTTATTCCGGTTGCCATCAAAAAATTAAAAATGAGATCGGTGCAGCAGCACTTTCTACGTATTCACGGGAGAAGGAGAAGAACCAGGCAGCAGGCTCGCTACCATAGGAACTGTGGGACTTTGACTCACCTTTATGGACCGCTGAGTGTGTGGTATGTGTGTGGGTCAGGCCAAGGAAAAGTACCATCAGCAAAGTAGACTGAATAATTTTGCTTTGTTTTGCTGAAGGTCCAAAGCAGAGCTCCTGGGGAGATCTGGCTTGCCACTTCATCGATGCTGAGCCAAATGACTTGAGGTTAGCAACGCCAACTGCCTTTGATTGAGTCTGTCTTAAGAGAAAGACTTATTTGTTCACTTCGAGTATAAAGTTTTCATTTAAAGCAAGGCCTTTGAACTTCCACAGACCAAAGTGATCTGCGTGCTACGGTTACATCCAGCAATCAATAGTGCTTTATGCCACTGGGTCCACTGGGAAAGTTTATGATACAAACTATACAGTCACAATGTCTCTGAGTTTCTTTTACCTGTCTCATAAGTGTTGATCTCTCTCTCTCTCTCTCTCTCTCTCTCTCTCTCTCTCTCTCTCTCTCTCTCTCCTCTCTCTCCCTCCCTCCCTCCCTCCCTCTCTCTCTCTCTCTCTCTCTCTCTCTCTCTCTCTCTCACACACACATACATGCACACACACACACACACACACACACACACACACACACACTCACACACACTTTTACCAACACTAAAATCATTGCTACTCTTCTTAAACTGTAAAAATGTATATCCTCATTAATTCCAGGACTTAGTTTGTATAACTGAGGTCATTCCCATTGATTTTCCATGACTTCTCATATGAGAAGGCAGGATTTTTCCCGTTACTATATCGTGGATATATGTCTGTGATTTTAGTTGTTCCACATATTCGCCTCTTAGTTAATTTGTTCCATGTGGCAATTAGTGGAATAATTAATTAGAAGCTTGAAAATGGTGCTATCTTAACACATCTTAAATAATTCATCTGAACTTGTAAACCCATTGGAAGTACCTCTACAATGTTCTATGTTCTGGCCTTACATAGAATCAACTTCAAAAATAGCAGTGAATCTTTACATGTACGCATACACATCATTTTGTAAGTATTCTAAAAAAGTGCTAAGTGTTCCATTTTGATAAAAGATTTTTTTTTGATCACAACAAATGTTTAAAGTGGATTGTTATTGGCATAAACGGGGCAAGAAACTGAGAATGAATTGCTTTTTTAGTCAACTAGCTACTATTTTATTTCTTACTTAGTATAATTTTTGTAAGGTTCTAGCTATTTCTTTTTCACTACAAATGTAAAAACAGACCAAAAAAATGGAATAAACTCAAGCTCTATGTCATATTTATTATCCTCCTTTACAAAGCAAGGAAGTGTATAACTGTTAAATTCCAGTAGGAAGAAAACAAAAACATGCTAGTTGAAAAGGAAGTGCTGACATCCACACTACAATTAGACAGAAATATGATTGCTGAAATTTTAAAATCATTTATAAAAATAAAACTAAGTAGATAGTTATGTCTTCATCTACAGAGTTCATAAGCAGTTTTCACTGAACCAAATAAAGGATATATGTTTAAAAATAAAATTGAATTAGCCGCCATAGCAATCTAAATGATCAACTATAGAAATAAAAAATGATAACCAAACAGGAAATTAGTACATTTTACTCTCTCATTGTTACTAAATCATGATTATGATTTTAATATAAACTTAAAAAGCTATCATTCAGTTTCCTTAGTAGTTTCAGACAGTTTTATGTGCTGCTGAGAGACTCCATATCCCTGAATGGATTTGTAGCACAGATATAGTTAATAAAAATCTGAGAATATTAAAACAGGCTCAGAAGAAATATATATCATCTTGAGATAACTCTAAGATTTGATATTCTTAAAATGTTGATTGACAAAAATAGGTCCGGGAGTGTAGCCCGGAGGAAGAAGGGCTTCCAGGAACCCCAGTACCACCAAAAAAGAAAAATGTTGGTTGACAAAACTACCTGCCAACGATAATAAGATCTTCTTTATGACAATTGATAATAATAATGTACTATATATTTTAAAAAGCTACAAGAAAAAATTAAATGTTTTCACCATACATAACTATAAAATGTTTGATGAGATGGATACATACACACATATACCGATTTTAAAATTATACAGTGCAGCCAAAGTGGTGGCTCACACCTCTACTACAGGTAGGAGGATACAGGGTGAAGGACAGAACGTGGTCACTTAGGGAAACTCTGTTCCAAAATAAAATAGTTCTAGGAGTGTAGCTCACAGGTAAAATGGCCCCCAGGTTCAATTCCTAGTAATACACACACAAAAAAAGTTATCCAATGTATAGATGCATTGAAATATCACACAGAGCCAGGCATGGTGGTGCACCCTTGTAATCCCAGTGCTTGGGAGGCTGAGACAGGAGGATCGGACAGGTCCAAATCCAGCCTCAGCTACCTAGTGAGGCTCTCAGCAACTTAGTAAAACCCTGTTTCCAAATAAAATATAAAATAGGTCTGAGAGTGTAGCCTGGAGGTAGAAAGCCCCTGGGTTTCACCCCCAGTACCACAAAACAAAGAAAGAAAGAAGGAAAAAAAGAAAGAAAGAAAGAAAGAAAGAAAGAAAGAAAGAAAGAAAGAAAGAGAAAGAAAGAAAGAAAGAAAAAGAAAAAGAAAGAAGGAAAGAAAGAAGTAAGTAATATCACACAGAGGCCAGGTGCAGTGGTGCATGCCTGTAATCCCAGTATTTGTGAGGCTGAGACAGAAAGATTTCAAGTTTGAGGCAACCTGAACAACTTAACAAAACCCAGTTACAAAATAAAAATTAAAAAATGGTTTAGGTATAACTCAGTGGTAGAGTGTCCCTGGTTCACTCTCCAGTAACACACACACATACACACAAATCTGGAGACACATACAAACAAACAAACACACATACACAAAGGCATATCACACAGTACTTTGTAATTTAGCACTTACCAAATAAATTCAAATCGGAAAATAGAAATGTACTTTTTTGTAGTTAAAGAATGAAAATTTTTTTGGGGGGGGAGGCGGGTCTGGGGATGGAACCCAGAGGCCATTTGACCTCCAAGCTACACCCCCTGCCCTATTTTTTATTCTTTATTTTGAAACCGGGTCTCACTGAGTTGCGGAGGGCCTCACTAAGTAGCCGAGGCTGTCCGCGAACCGCGATCCTCTGCTCTCAGTCTCGGAATGCTGGGATTACAAGCGTGCGCCACCATGCCCAGTTGAAATAATTTTTGACAGGAAGATAATGCAATTTAAACAGTTTTATGAGGAAATGGAAACAACTATTATGAGTGGGAGACCATAAACAGGGCTAATAGAAGACCAGGTTGAGCATCTGTTGCGAGCACTGGAAACGTATTTCAGAGACTTCCCGTTTCCAACCGGTCATGTAATGAGCATGGAAGTCATGACACCCCATCCTCACAGCAAGGAAAGAGTTGACATCATTAAATCAGCGATGAGTACATGTTTGTACACACAAGTTTTTTACCCCAATAAGTTGTATGAATAGAATGCACCAATAAAAAAATTTTAAAAAAAGTTGACATCAACAGCTCATCTTAGATCCATCAGAGAAGTTGAAGATATCTTAAGTAAAAAAAAATCATGTAATGTAGATACCATACAGAAAATCCTACTTAGCAACACAGACGTTGTAGATAGAGTGTTGG
Source organism: Muscardinus avellanarius (assembly GCF_963383645.1). Classification (NCBI taxonomy): domain Eukaryota; kingdom Metazoa; phylum Chordata; class Mammalia; order Rodentia; family Gliridae; genus Muscardinus; species Muscardinus avellanarius. The sequence continues at coordinate 13,279,732 of NC_137787.1, read as the reverse complement.
TGTTTCTTCAGTGGCATCGTTGGTTGGAGCCCTGGTTTACTCCCACTCACCAGCATCAGGACTGTAAGCCTGGAAAAAGATACACATTCATAATTCAGGGTATGATTTCTACTAAATATGTATCACTTTCACACCATCCTGGAGTTCAAATCCTTCTAAATCAGGAAACATCAGTTTTCTGCCAGAAAATCCTATTCTCAACAGAATCTACCCTCAAGTAGCTTCCCAGAGCTAACCTACTAGAATTTTATCAGAGCCTACTTGACCTAGAAGAAGAAATAGATGACTCCAGCCTTAGCTGGACATCCTGTTTCTCCTGAGGAGATGGTGAGGGACAGATGAACACTTGTGAGTTCACAATTCAGAGGCTCAGATCCATCAAAGACAGGCCTCATCCTAAAACTGTAGAAATTGTCCCCTCCCACAACACCTTATGTCCACATCACTAAAGATTTTTAAACCATAGTAGTTTTTTTATGAGAAAATTTGCCCCCCAAAACAATGGGCAAATTTCTGAACAGACACCTCACCACCTCACCAAAGAAGATGTACAGATAGTAAATAAGCAAATAAAGAGATGCTTCATATCATGTGTCACCAGAGAATTTCAAATTGGAATAACAGGGAAATATAGCTATGCACATATCAGGTTTAAATGCTAAACACTAAATATGTTTATACTGAGAGGAGTGTGGGAGGATAGTGGAAATCTCTGTACACTGTACTTTCTGTCCAATTCTTCTCTAAAAGTAAAACTAGTCAAAAATAATAAGGAGTATATATTGAAGTAAATAAATAAAGCCAAGTGCTGGTAGGGATATGGAGAAAAAAAAAAGAAAAGGCAATACTTTGCCTAAAAAACCCAACATAGTCACATAAATGTGCATTGACTGATAGATCAATTTGACTAACCTATTTTTCTTTTAAAGATGTTTTTAGAAAAAAAATTAAAAATGATTTTAGTAAAATTAATGCCAGACTTCTTGTTTTTCCTTATTTCATTTCAGTTGTATTATTTCTACACACTTTCATCTTAAAATTAAATGCATTTATTGGGATCTTCTAATACTTACTAATAAAAATACAACTATTTCATTTCATTCTTATTTGTAAATGGCATGAGCTATGTTGAGCGTTTGAATGTTTTTAAGTAGATCATCTCCTTTTGAAACAAATTCTTCTACAGTTTCTGCCAGCATATTTTTTTCTGGCCCATTCCTTAATATCTTAAATAATTACATGATTTATGAGTTAGGCTGTTCCCATTGGTTATGACTGACAATAAGAAATGTAGTAAAATACAATGTGGCTTACAAGGTGCTAAATATGCATGGCGTGGTGGTGCACGCTTGTAATTCCAGCATTTGGGAGGCTGAGACGGGAGGATCGTGGTTTGCAGACAGCCTCAGCTACTTAGTGAGGCCCTCTGCAACTCAGTGAGACCCGGTTAATAAAAAATAGGGCAGGGGGTGTCATTCAGAGAGTTAGAATGCCCCTGGGTTCCATGCCCAGTCCCACAAAAAAAGGTGGTAATTAAACTATAAATGATGCCAGCATCTTGACTCTGAGACTTGTGAGTCATTGGTCACTCAAGAGTTGGAGATTTTTTGGAGAGCCTAAGTGGGGAGACATCCTAATGGAAGTAGAATCTCATCTCTCCAGAGAGACTGAGGCGTGGTTCGGCAGAGGTTCCGATCTCTGGATGGTTTGTATCAGGAGGATCTCAGATGGTTAAAACCTGCAACTAACATGAGCGGACTGCAGTTGGTCTGCCTTTGACTCTGACTCTTCACCCATTATTAAGTGACACCTTGGCTCCTTTGCCCTCCCCGGCCCCTTTCAAGTTGATGCCTGTCAGGCTCTGATCCTCAGTGTCCCTTTAACAACAATTCAGGTGTTGAGTTAGCAGGATGGAAGAGGTGAAAGAGGGTCCATAATTGGAACACACTCAAGAATTCGAAATTCAAGCAGAAAATCTACTACCCTAACATGATTGAAAAGGATTAAGACAGGAACACTCTCAAGTTAGAAGATACGTTAAAGAAATAGAAAGTCTAATTACCATGTTCATGGAAGTGTTTTACACACACACACACACACACACACACACACACACATCAGAATATGTGTGTGTATACACATAAACATATAATTATAGAAGACTCAGGAAGACAGGCCCCAACCTGGAATTTCATTGTCATTTACAAAGTCTGGTGAGTAAGCTTGAAGGCCTAGGACTCATGGCCGGAAGCAGCCATACTGCAAGGTGAATGGCAGGGACTCAGAAAGACCACAGGGGAAGGAGTAGGATGTTTCCCGATAGAAATGCTGTTGGGGGTGGAAATGAGAGAATGATGACTAAGTAGCTTTCTCCCCACCCCTTCTTCCCCACCTACCGCTCTTTCAGGACTGAGTGACTGATCTTCATGCTCAGCTTCACATAATTAATCATTTTCCTGTCACTCTTTATAGTAATAATAGCATATTCTATACTATCATTAGCAATAATAATAGTTCTCATAGGGTATTCTGTACTATTTACATAGAATATACATTTGCACATAAAGTATATAGTGTGCATACAAGCATATATAGTCTATAAGAGCAAAAATAATTTTTATACTATTACATAATTTTATATAATGTATACTATATAAGTACATTCTGTACACTACTGCTTAATTAATAAGGCATCATGTGACCTAGGATTGCTTTTTCATCAAAAAGTCTGCTTTGTAAAGTTTTGTTGTGTGTGTGTGTGTGTGTGTGTGTGTGTGGTGCTTGGAATGGAACCCAAGGGCTTTCTACCTACAGGCTATACTCCCAGACCTTTTTTTTATATTTTATTTGGAAACAGGATCTCACTAAGTTGCTGAGAGCCTCACTCAGTAGCTGAGGCTGGCTTCGAACCTGCACGATCTTCCTGTCTCAGCCTCGTAAGTGCTGGGATTACAAGTGTGCGCCACCATGCTTGGCTCGGCTTTGTAAAGTTTGAAGTCCGGAATCATTTGAGGAATGGAGATAGAGAAAAGATGTATCTTGTGCCACGGTCTTTGTGGGAATCACTGTCATTTCGGCCGGGCCACAGCTAGCAGGCAGTGCACATGCTAACCGCCAAGCAGCCAAGCCTGCCCTTGGATTTTGCAGTCTAATAGCTTCACACTGCAGTATGTATTGGAGACAAAATTACTTAATAGAACGACAAGAAAGGTGACAGAGACAGTGAAGAAATAAATAAAAGGAACATGTTTTTTCCTCCCACCTTCCCTTTTTTTCTTCTTCCCATATTTTTCATTTCTCTTCTACCTTTCTTCTATTCTATATTTTAAACTAAACATTTTTTTCTTTTACTTTCAATGTTCAGTACCATATCTTGAAAAGCAGAGTTTTCTCCATCTATTAGTAATCTATTTTGTTTGTGTAGTCATTGAGGAAAAACAGAGGCATTTACTCACCCATAGTAACCCATGTTTAGAGATGCAACCTGACAATCAGAAATTGCAGCAAACTTTCATTCTGTCCATGACTTCCTGCCACCGATTCTTCTCAACACTCACGTACACATCTGTACAACGTGAGGAAACGTGGTACTAGAAAACCATCAGGTGACAGTGATGTTATGAATCTTACCCCAGCTTAACATTGATGGCATCTACATGACAATGCGCTATAACTTGTCCACAGTATCCAAGATACTGCCTTTGTTCCTTCCGTTACCACCTCCTTTGGCTTAACTGGTGTCTTTTTCCTGTTTTTAATTTTTCTTACCCATCAGCTTCACAGTTCTTCTCTAAATAAACTCATCTCCATGCTTCAGTGTAGACCTATTTCCTTTATTTATTTTTTCATGTTTGACTCCAGTCTCTGCTCTTCTAGAGAATAATTGCCAATGCTTAATGAAATATTGCTTCATAATGATACCAAGTTAACCCTGAATTTGTTACTTGTCTCACATTATTAATGGCAAAGTCTTTAAATTTAGAACTTATTCTACTTTTTCTTTTTTTGCATTCTCCCTGAAAAACATGAAGGAATCAATGTTGGGTACTTGATAAATAGTGGTAACTAATTTTTATTCTTTGAAACAAATAAAAATCATCAATTTCCATCCTCCGTCCCATTGCTTACTTGATTAAAAAAAAAATCCTAATTGCAGCAAGAACCAGATAATGGGAATTAAATTTTACAATTTTAACAATGCCTTTAAAAATGTGGTACTGTTTTGTTAAACATGTAAAAGACCTCTATCTAAAGAGAGATAAACTAAAATAAATAGAGAAAATTTATATCCTTCTAGTTTCTTGCCATCTATGACGTATTTGAGATGTGTTACTCCCGTCTGAAGCTTAATTTTAAAACAATATAGGAAATATGAATTATAAAGATACCATCAACCTTATTCACAAAGAAGTTGTACATCACAAAGTAGAAATTTGGAGCCCATAAAAAACTATTTGAGTTTGTCACCCCTCTCTTTAGCTTTTTTTTTTTTTTAATTATTCTTACCATTGGCTTTTGCCATGATGTCTTTAAATATGTACAGGTTTTTACATTATATAGAAAATTTTTTAAAAATCTGCATTAAGTTCTGATTTTAGTCTGCTCAGAGTGACATAACAAAATACCTTTAGTTGGGTGTTTAAACAACAAAAATGTATTTCTGAGTATTCTAAAGTCTAGGAAGTCAAAGATCTAGGTACTGATGATTTGGTTTCTTGGTGAGGAAGCACATTCTAGTTTGTGGGCACCAGCCTTCTCTCTCTGTCCTCATAAGATCTCATGAAAGATATAAAGGTATGTTCTTTGGTGCCTTAAAAGGTCACTAATCCCATTAGAAAGGTCCCAGCCACATGACTTCATCTGAACTTAAGTATTTCCCAAAATTTCTGTCATGTTTATATATAGAATGCTCTGTAAAGAGCTCAGGGTTGATATAGTTAAGTCATGACGGTTGTAAGCTCATCAGTAAATAAATTCATTGTAATGAATTTAGCAGGTAGGGGGTTGGAGAAAGTATGGCTCTTGGGTTGTGACCTTGGGAGTTAGCAATGCTCTCTGATCCTCTTTCTCTGCTTCCAGACTCCGTAATGTGAAGATCAGGCGCTGAGATCCAGATTCCCGATTCACACGTACTGTGCCCAGAATTTCGAAGGGAACTCTGAGCAATAAATCTTCCATTGTATGGTCAGGTTTTTCGACTATATTGGTGAGAATGCTGGCTGCTAGAAACTCCCTCTCCAAACACCATCATATTGGGTGTGGGATATCTACATATGAATGGAGGATTTCAATCTGTCCATAGCAGTTATGTTATTTCATCAAATAAGGAATCCCTCACTGGGCACAGTTTTAGTCAAAGCTTAAAGTGATACTGTGCCTCTGCTGGACCTGTGATCATTGTGGGTCCTTGATACTTATGTTTTCTTGAGTACGCATAACAGCCTTTTGAGGTAGCTACTATGATCATCTTCTTTATTCAGAGAAGGGAACTGAACAAAAGGGAGGCTTCGTAGCTTTCCTTGGCCTACACAGCTAGCCAGTGCCAGAGACCAGTTTCAAACTCAACCAAATTGTCTTTCAAACTTGCTAATCCACTAAAGCCACAGTCCTATTGGGAGAGTCTGCACACACGGCCCAGCCTACTGCCACTCTGTCAACACTTCACAATGGGCAGTTGCCCACTACAAATGGATTGTTTCAAATCTTTGTATCCTTTGCTATCATCCTCTTTGCCTTATTTTTTGCTGATCCCTGGGCTTTTTTCTCTGGCCTTGTAGGACGTTTCTACTTCCCACTTTCTTTATTTTCCTCTCTTGTTTCCTCTTGATGTGTTCCTTTTGTCTTCTATTGTATGGCTATCTTCAAGTTAAGTCTCCTAAGAGTCCTAAAGCCTTCTCCTCTTTTTATGTATTTTCTTTGCTAGAGACTCATTCATTCATTTAAATTTTAAGTTACTGGATATTTTCAGCTGACCTAAACTCTTCACTATTACCAGTGAGTCAGAGAGGACTGGGCTTCAGGTTGCATTACTAATGATGAAGACTTAGCTCTCTGGGTCTTTGACCTTGGACTGCCACTTTTTCGCTGGTGTTCAGGCTTCTTTTGGGTAAAATGATAAATTATGATCTACCCCAACTACTTTATCCAGTTTGTGTAAATATCAAGCAATACATTAATGGAGAATTCTTTAAAAATATTAAAGTACAATATAAAGTGACAATTGGTGTGCTTTAAGTAAAACTTATTATCACAAGTGCTATAATTCACCTCCCATTGCTTCTGTTTCTCTTTCCAAAATTGAGATCTAGTCTTTACTTATAAATTGTTTTTATTTATTTACATATCTGTCCATTCAGCTATTTGACCAACAAACATATATTTATTCAAACTCCACTATGTCTACCTCTCCTAAGAAAGTTGTGAAGTACAGGATACTCAAGGAACACAAAATACCCTGCTTCAGTTCCTTAAAATACTTACCACCCTAGTTCCAATAGTGAATACACACAAAAAATTAAAAGGCAATAACCATAGAAACTCTTCTGTTTGTAGAGTATGAGGTTATGGTTTAAGGACATCTACAACCTCTCATTCTATATCCACTGTCTTTCCCAAGCACTGGCTTTCTTTGTTTTATAGAAAAGTAAGACAGTTCCTCACACAGAGGATGGCAGTTTCATTGTAGAAGAAGCTCTCCATTATAATATTCAAGTACTTATTTATCTGAGTTGATATCCAAACTGTGGGCAAGGAGCCTAGGATTATGGGTAAGCAGAATTGATGATCTCGATCCATGTTGATGGCAAGGTAATACATGGCTTGGTAATACATGACTGAGAAAATAATCACCACAATTCAAGGAGGGTCTTTTAATGCAATAAAAAGTTTAAGAATATTCAATAGATACATATAAACAAGTGTGTGAGTGGGTAGATGCATATGTCCCAGTGGTGGCTACTGAATCTGAAGCATTCAGTATGAGTAATTTTATATCTAACTTGTAAATACACTGTTTATTTTTCTAGGGAATCAATGTAACTATAGAAGGAATACCAAATATGCAGACTTTTCTTTTTTTAACTTAAAAAATTTACTATTTTGGAAAGAATCAGTATTCTGATAAAACCCTAACACATTTTATGTCTGCCACTTAAAAAATTTAATTGCTGAAATAATCACAAATCAACTTGCTACTAAAGCTAGGCTTCTGCATGAAGATATCTTTAGAAATAATGTTGCTTACAATCTGGTCAATAAACAATTGTTGGAAATGTTTCAACATAAGCCCCTTTTAGCAATTTTATTATATTCTGTTTTTGTGTGGTACTGGGGATGGAACCCAGGGCCTTCCTACCTCTGAGATACACTCCCAGCCCTGTTTTTATTCTTTATTTTGAGAGAGGGTCTAACTGAGTTGCAGAGGGCCTCACTAAATAGCTGAGGCTGTCCTTGAACCGTGATCCTTCAGTCTCAGCCTCCCAAATGCTGAAATTACAAGCATGCACCACTATGCCCAGCTCAGTTAATTTTTGAAATTGGGAAAAAAGTAATTAGATATATCCTGATATGATTTAGCATGGTCATCTGAAGGCCATAAAACAAAAGTTATGCAAGTCAAAAGATAGAAATTTATACTCTTTTTTTCTCATCTTCAGATTTGAGTTCTTGCAAATTCTTCATACAGTTTGCATATGGTTTCATGTCCTTAGCACAAATCAATTCCTGTCTCTGTTTTAAACATGAGTGAAGAATAGTGGAGAAAACAATTTTTATAAGACTCTTTAGAAGATGTCTAAGAAAAGAAAAAGGTCTTTTTCATGCAGAACTTCAGAAAATGGGCTTAAAAATTTGGACCCCCTTCAGGACCAATTAAACAGTATATGTGTTCTATTTATTGAACAATCTGTGGTTGCTGCTTATATTTGCATTACTAAATTGATCTAATTGTACGTTTACAGATAAATCATATGCCCAGTACAATAATACACAAGCATTTTCCCAACAGAATTAATATTCCTCAGGGTCCATTGGCCTCTCTACTCCTGGATTTCTCACTCTTCAACTCACCTTTACTCATTCTCATTTCCTCTGCCGATTATTTAAATATAAATATATCTTAGCTTCTGCTTTAAGTCATTCCATTCTTTCTTCCTATTTTCCATTGATGATTTATCTAGAACTATGTTTCCAAGTACCATGAATAATGATTCCAACATCTACAAATACACCTGAGATCTGGCTTCAGCCTTCACTGAAAAGTCCCCTGGTTCCTAACTCAATTCATGTCTTAACTGTAATCATCTTTATACTGACACATTCTCTTATGATTCTCATTCTATTTTGTTTATTTTAAATATACTTTTAATTCATTGTAATTATAAATCATAGTGAGGTTCAATTTGATATATTCATGAACACAGCACTTGTTGTATTTCTCTCTAATCCCACATACCTTCCCCTCTACATGTTGGTGATATCTTGATATATGTTTTAGTCATCATTCCTACTGCTGTAATTCAAAGAACCTGACCACTACAACTTAGAGGAAAGAATATTTATTTGCTAAAAGTTCTGGAGATTTTAGGGGGTCAGTCCATGTTAGGCTGGGTAAATTCTGTGAAGTTCAGGACATAGTACAGGGAACAAAGAAAGAAAGATCATATAAGGGCTTTGCTCTCACATCACAGAGGCTAGAAGAAAAAGAGAGCAAGGAGAGGATGAAGCATATATAATTTCCAAAGCTGTGCCCTCTGCAACTCTTCCTTAGCAACTAAACCCCACTTTCAACATGACTTTCTTATTTCTGTGAGGTTTTGAGGGCATTCTAAGTCCAAGCCATAACACACGAATATAGCCTTGTTTGAATAGTTTTTCATCAACCCTCCTTCTTTTCTCTTTCCTCTATCCACCAATTCTCTCCCACTCTTCTACTGCTCTCTCTCTCTGCTCATTTATCTGAAGTCTCTTTTGATCCCTACTTTCTCTCTTCTTTCCACATTTGAGAGAAAACATATGACCCTTGACTTTCTGAGATTGGCTGATTTTACTCGGCATAATATTGTTCAGTTTTAATCAATTTCCTACAAATTGCACAATTTTGTTCTTTTTTATGGCTGAGTAAAATTATTAATAAATAAGTCCATGGTTTAGTGACTCAACAGAAATCTGTGCATTATATTTGAATGTTCCCTCTTGCACACTCATCGTATGGAATCACCCAGTGATATCTGCACTACTTTAAAAATATTTCTAAAATCCATCCATTTGCCTATTTCTAGCTACTGCTTATTTTAGGCAAATAGGTAAATATGATTTCATTTTTGCTGTTGTTTTTCTTGTTGTTTTTTATAATAAGGTGTTTCTGTGTTGCCCAGGCTGTTATCACACTTCTGGAATTAAGCCACCCTCCTTGTCTCTGCCTCTGTCTCTGCCTCTTAAATAGATGTTTTGTCCAACTAAAATGTAATTCATTTCCATAATCACTGCAACACATTTTTAAAATATCTTTATAAAGTCTTTATAATAGGCTGAATAACTGCCTCACACCCCAAACGATGTCCTTATCCAATCTTCAGAGTATGAGAATGCATCACCATGTATAGCAAAACAAATATTTTGCAGTTATGATCATAGTTCAGGTCCCTGATCTGAGAAGAACATCTTGGATGATCCAGGTGGGCCTAACCCAATCATATACATCTTTGAAAGCTAAGAACCTTTTTTAGAACTATTTTGTCAATCAGTAAAAGATGTGTGTTACTGCTCAAAGTTAGGGAGGGATCAGAGAGATGGAGGATCCAGCCTCTTTGAAGATTTGACACACTCTTACAGTCTTTGACACACCTATCATACTTTACCTAGAGTCCACTGGTCCTTTAAGGATTCCTCAAGAGCATTTCCTTGCTACTGACTCAGAATCCCTTTCTCCTTGGCCTTTTGTCACACATTCATCTACTTTGAAGCACCCAAATAAGTTCTTTAATCTCTTCTCTCTTCTTCTTGTGCTTATAGGTTTGTGCCTTTTATTATGGTTGTATTTTCAGTATCATCTTAGGTGGTCTTAGGGAGAAAGTTTAGCTAAATGGATATGTTTAACCTGCCATCTTTTAACAAAACTCCACTATCTTCAATTTTTTTTTCAGGACCTTTGAGAAATTCACGTCTCTTCCCACTTGTTTCTTTTTGCATTCATAGATCCAGATGATGTCCTCTTAGTCTACGGCTTAGTTGAATCACGGCAAATATTATAGAAGCAATGTACCTTTGAGTTCTAATGACATATTAAAATTTTAATGAAAAATGCAATACTCAAAACAATATTTTTGGAGGCACAAACAAAAAGAAGCACAAGCTTCTATTCCCCCAGAAAAGTTGAAAATCTATAAGCATTTACCTGAACACAGATTTTTAATTTAAATAAAAGAAACCCCCCTACACACACACACACACTTTTTTGTTGTAAAGAACACAGAGGTTTTGAGTTTTAAACAGGAAATTTAAGGTCAGATGTCAAAACCCAATATCTGATTACAGTCCAGTGTCACCCATTCTTTAGCTCCACATTCTACACTCAGTATATGTATAGCTTTAATCTTCCCTCAATTATTGGAGAGGAGCCAGACTTAAAATGCATGTTTTCAAAGCACTTGAATGGAATCTTGTCTAAAATGCAAAATGTGGTTTCTTTTCTAACATCTGTGGTATCCTTTAATATTTTTCCCTATGTGCTCATGGTTTTGTTGGCTTCCTGGAGAGGGATGAAGGAAACCAAGTGCAAAAACAAAAGGGGCTGGTAGGGGGGAAAGATATGAAAGGCACCAATAATGATCATTTTTCTTCAATATAAACCAAATCTTCTTAATCCTTTCCAGATTGAATATTAGTCCTCTCTATAATTTTTTAAGATCATCTCAAATTGTATTAAACTAAGACATTTGTCTTTATTTTGGCCCCAATCATGGGTGTTATGAAGTCACCATTAATCTGTTTCAAGAATTCTTTTAAGAAAAGATACTTGGTTTTAAAAATAGAAGTATGTTTAATAGAAGCCTTCAATCAAAAATTGTAAATTTTAAGGAAAACAGAATTCACAGTGAAACCAATCCTAAGTTTCTCTTAAGGTCACTCTGCCACTTGAGCCAACAGTCCTTGGAGTAATGATGATGTAGTCATAGTTACAAGAAATATGACACTTTCCAAGAAAAAGATCCTTATGACAAACTCAAATAGCTACATGCAAGAAATAATCAATAACTTGATGAAAAAGTATATAGAAGTAATCAAGATATACAGAAGAGTTAGAGGAAAGGGTTATAACTATATTTTTAAATAACACAATTAAAGCATTATCCATTTTCAGCCCTTGAAAAATAACCCTAATCACTGAACAATAACTTCTAAATTTGGACTATTATCAGACCTCTGTGGAGAATATTCTCTGAGCCCAGTTTAAGAATAAGTGAAAATAAACAAGTGTTACAACCAATTGAAAAATTATTTGTGAGCATTAACAGATGACATTTACCAGAACATGAGGGGCTATTAAAGGCCTGCTTTGTATGTTATTGTACAAAATTTCATCTGGCCATTTTTCCATAATTAAAAAATAAGATTCAGGCATGACTAGTTTGACAAGGTGGTAAATGGGGAAATATTCTGACCTACTCATAACTGGTCCAAAACACATTGATCAGAGGAAAAGCACACCTAGACATACTGTAATTTATAGCTACCTCTGTTGTATGTTTGTTTATTTTGGCTTTGTCTCAACTTAAGGTGACTACTGAATGAATTTCAAACTTAACTTTGTTTCTGCTATGGACGTGCCATTTTACAAAGCAGGGTATGAGACTCAAAAGCACCTCCTTTATTCAGCATCAGCACTGATATGATCTAAACATTGACATGCAACTCTTAGAGGAAGAAAAACACAGTTGCTTACAGTTCTGAAGATTTCAGTCCATGTGTATAAAGTTCATTCTTTTGGTGGATGACAAGCAGGATCCAGGGGGTACCAATCCTTAGAACATAATGGGAGAAAATTGAGAGAAAGGTTAGGGCTTGAGGGATATATGATATAGTCCCTAAGATCAGAGCCTCAGGAGTCTACCCTCAAGTGTGGCTGTCTACACAGCATGAAGTCTAAGGAACATTTCACCTTCAAACCATGGCACAGGTCTGTATTAGCCAGGGTTTTCCCAAGAAACAGAACCAATAGGATATATATTGGTTCTACACATACACTCTCTCTGGTGAGAGGAGAGGGGATTTATTATGGGGATCGGCTCATGCCATCATGTTATTACAGAGACTGAGATGTCCTATGACAAGTAGTGTATAGGCTGGAGATGCTGGGAAACCAGTATTGTGGCTCAGTCCAAGAATAAATTTCAGAACCAGGAAAGCCAGGTGTGGCTCTCACCTGAGACCAATAAATTGGGAATCCCAATGACTTGGGAGTTCTAGAATAAGTTCTGAGACAAAGGCCAGAGATCCCAGAGTTATAATGTCCAGAAAAGCCTGTAAAATAAAAAGTGTTCCAGTTTCAGGAGAGAGCAGATAATTCACCCTTTTCTCTACCTTTATGTTCTGTTTATCCCCATCCCTGTGCTTGCCCACACTGAAGTTGGATCTTCCCTACTTAGTCCACTGACTCATATACATATCTCCTTTAGAAATTCCTTCAATGATACAGCCAGTATTAGAGAACTTGGATGGTTCTCTAATCCAGTCAAGGTGAAACCTAAAATGAACTGTCATGTCGTCTATCTCTGTCTAATGTGAAACATGAATCACAGAACTTCAAAACTGACCTTATGAAAAGCAGTCAGGGCAAGTAAACCCTGGTGGTGAAAACTTGACATCCTGCTTCTTCTTAGAAATCAGTGGAGATTGGATCAGACCTGGAATTCTGTTACAAAGGTCTTGGATCATAAGATCAGAGAACATTCTGCCCAGCCCAAAGTCATCTCTGATGTGGGATAAATTTTGGAATTTATATAAAATATGAGAATAACATGAAGATTTGGGCAGGTTACTCCAGAAAATTCTATTCAGAGCAGAGTGGCCAGATGAGAAGAAGGTTAAAAGCAACTGGGAAATGCAAGGATATATTGAAGGACCTGGGGAGAGATAAAATAGGTTTATGACAGAATTTACAAGTGTCTGAAAAGATGAATATAATCAAAGAGAAGAACAATACAAAATCATGACTAATACATGTTTTTATCTGAGAATTATTTTAGTTGGGCCAGAGCTCATATTCAGGATCAAAATGAGGTAGTTATAGGGAAATACAATTTCATCAAAGAGGAACTTTTTAAAATTTAGATCTCTGAAACCAAGGGTCCTATTTCAAAAGAAACTATATCATTTGCTTACAGTCTTAATAAAAGTATTGAGCAGAATCTAGATTGTAGGAGTCAGGAAAATACTGAGGCAATGTAAACGATACAACTTAAAAGGTCCCTTCAACTCTTACTAACTCTTACTTTTAGTGAATGGTCTGGCCTGGTCTGAATATCTGGGTGCACCCTATATCCAGCCATGGAACCATGCTTGCTTCATCTGTTATTATTATTTTCAGCTATTATTATTTTCTCCATATACTTTGGAAATAGAAATATAACTTTCATTTTATTAATGTATTTATTAAATTAATGCTATCACCACCCACAATCTGGCATCTTTTTTTCTAAGTATATATCTTTATAGGAACAGATGATAGTTACATCTTTATTCCATTAATATTAAATGTTACAGATATCGGGTTAATTACATGTAGAGTTTGAATTTTACAGATGCCATGAGGTTTCTTTTTCCTTCTTATTTAAATCCTTAAATAATCCTTAAAAGAGCAGGATACTGGCTTTTTGTCCTGGATAACCTCAATGTTGAATTGTACTAATTTACCACAATTTCCCCTCCCTGTACCTCCTTCCCCATGCAGCAAATAAAGTCCTTATGAAACTAATAGAAAAGGGGATATCTGACTTGCCCAAGAGGCTACTATAAGCAGCCAGTCTACATGTATCACCTTCCACACTTTCAACCATGGTAATTCACATGCCACACGACCCCACCGGTGAAGGAAAGCTACTTTTTGCCATCCTGGACTGTTACTCCATTTCTACCTTTGCATATTCATGCCTGCCCTGGTATGGTGGCCTACTTTCAACTTTCTAGGTGGATTCAGGTTCTTTGCTCATTGTTTTAGTTTTAACATTTTTTCAGGCCAGAGTGTGTTCTTAGCCCCTGGCACTCGTGATCCTGTCTGATCAGTTACTCATCTACTTGATCAGCATCTGGCCTGAGTCACCGTCCCATCTGACTAGTCTCTGGTACAAGCACGGTGAGGTGAATCTGACTAGGCTTACCTTTCATCTCATGAGAGCGGTCTCCTCCCATATTACTATTAGGGAGTCTCTTAGGTGGTGTTTCTAAATGCCAAATAAGAGCATGCGTACAACTTGGAAGTTTCACAGTAGGCTGATGGTTCTGAGTACCTTTTATTACTTGAGTTCAATTTCCTGGTAGTATCTTGCTCTGTGATATTTTTGAGACCTTAACCATGCTTTGACTGGATATTAAAAAAAAATAAAACTATGAATAATAGCTGGGCATGGTGTTGCATGCCTGTAATTCCAGCAACTCAGGAGGATAAGGCAAGAGGAAAGAAAGTTCCAGGCCAGCCTGGGCGATATAGTGATACCTTATTTCAAAATAGAAAAATAAAAGGGGCTAGGAATAGTTCACTAAATCACTAAAAGCTTAGTGATTGAGTTCCTCTTGACTCTATTCCTAGTACCTTTCCACAAAACAAACTAACAGACAAACAATAAAGAATATGAACAAGAATACTGATATGACTGACTAATGAAATCATGCGTTTAAACCAAACACACAACACAGGAATATTTTTTGGAGCTGATTTGCAGGTTTATGAGGAACTCTAGGTGGGTAACATTTTATTTGAAATCATATCAGGTAAAAGCTTAAGCACAATATTCTTCTAGCAAAAATTATTTCTTTTAAGAATATTTAGGTAGAAAACTGGGCATGGTGGTACATACCTCTAATTCCCATACTTGGGAGGCTGAGATAGGTGAAGCACAGGCCTCTGTTTCCAAACAGTGAGACCCTGTTTCCAAATTAAAAAAAAAAAAAAGTGTTGGGTGAATAACTAGGAGGTAGGTGCAATTCCTAGAACCACAAAAAAAAAAAAAAGGAAGAAAGAAAGAAAAAAAAGTAGAATAATTAGAAAAATGATGAAAATTAAGAGAAAATAGAAAATTTTAATTTAAACACTTAGACCAGACAGGCCTAGAATTACTTTTAAAAAGTTACTGAAAAAGTGAAGATAAGAAAAATAGCAATACAGTTTGATGGTGTGCTGTTACAGAGGATGAATTTGGTTTTGGACAGGTTTAGAGAACTCTCTAACCTTCTGTCTTCTGAATTTCCAATTAAAATATGAGCACAGGGAGCAGGGGAATGTGTTTGTTTATACTTGGCAAAAACTGATTTCCTGTTTCTAAGAAAAAAAGCTTTTCAAAGACATTTTGGACTTCAAATAGCTCTTGCAAAACAATATTTTGATGATCTAAGTGTAAATGAATCAGAAACATATGGATTGGATTTCCATTGAGATACACATGGGTTTAAACACACACCGAAGAGAATGCTTGGTAAGTTAAAGTTAGAACTGATAAAAGCCAAAATGGAGTACATTTTTAAAAACTCATTTGGAGACACCTTATGTTTCATCCTAAACACTGGAAGTTTATGCTCCCTTTTAGGAAATCTTTTATGAAAAGTAGATAGTACTTGTTCTTTAAGAGAAAAGGGTCAAGTTTTAACAAGCGGGCTTCAGGGTTGATATTATCTCCTGCAACTACCTCTCAGAGGGAGTGTTCGCCCTCAGGGGCACTAACACAAATAAGTTCTCATTTCAGTCATTTCCCTCGCCTTTTCTTCTTCACATTCTACTTCCCTGACTTTAGAACAGAAGTCTGGATGGATGGAGAAATAGAAACTGAAACTCTGTATTTGCCAAAACTTGTATTCATTGCTGTATCTATCTTTGCGTCTCATAAAGGTGGTTTAAAAGTAGTTCTAAACTGTTATCTTTTCTCTGAATAATTTCAGAAATATTTCGCCTTCTGTCTTGGGTAATGTTATTTGAAACGACACTGGTAAGTATCTTGAAAGAATGTGTTTGAATACTACATAATGTAGGACTAGAAATTTTTACTCATAGAAAAGATGATTGCATGGTTAATTTTATTCATCTAGCCTAATACTTAAGAAACTCTGAAGTTTCTGAACAATAGCGTAAGGGGTGCCTCTCTTAACAACTGTCAACCAACTTGTATCAGGTGTTGTTATGGGCTGAATTGTTTCCTCTTAAAATTTGGATATTGATGTCCTAATGCCAGGACCTCAGAATAAAACTGAGTTTGGAGAGAGGGCCTGTAAATATCTAATTAACTTAACACAAGGTAATTAAGGCAGGCTCTCATCCAAGATGATTGGTGTTCTTTTATCAAGAGAACATTAAGACAGATAAACACACATTAAAACCATGTGAAGATCGAGAGAGAAGATGACCAAAGCAAAGCTCAGAAGGACCCAACCCTACCAGCACCTTGATCTCTGACTTTCCTCCTCCAGAATAGAGAAAAAATAAATTTCGATTGTTTAGGCCACCCAATCTGTGGCACTTTGTTATTGCAGTCCCGGGATACTAATACAGTTGTAAAAATGTTTGCTCTCCATCTTCGGTAAATAATTATGGCTGTTAACTACAAGTCAATGTCAAGCATTATCCTCCAGGCTACCTGGAAGATACCTTCCTAGACTCTAAGCTGTGGGATAAGATGGGAGTCATCAGGCTTAAATACCAGGGTCCCTCTAAGAAGCAGCATAGATAAAGAAGAACTTAAGCCAAGAAATGGGTCCAGCTGTCCTGGTCTGTTCTCAGCATCCCTCTCACAGATCCCAAATGATGTTCCTTTCCCAGACCAGAAACTGTTTTTCATTTATTTCTATTGGTATCAATTTGTTTTAGATTTTTAGTTTTTACTTTTTTCCAACAAAGTTGGGCCTTTTTCCTCCACTGTGGCCTGACGCCTATATTTTATTCTCAATGTCACATAGCAACGGATTCATGTTAAGATATATTTGCCTCTGATTATGCTGGTCAAGCACACGTGGCATTCTTGCCAGATGGCTGTGAATGGTCACACTGTGTAAACACTTCACTTTCTTCTTCCCTTATGAGCTTGGTCTTGTCTGCCATTCAGACCTATTGCCCTCCTTTCTGATGGCTTTAGGCTACATGTGCCAATGATAAACCATGATAACTGGCTCAGAATCCAACCACCTGTGTGTGCCTTCCATGATAATTATGTACTGAACACAGGGATAATAAAGTGCTTATTCCATCAGGTCACTGGGGGCCTTGAGTAGGATGGTATGTGATCAAGGCATGGTATTTATAAACACTCAATACATAGTTAAGAACGTGGATATGAATTTGATCATTACAACAACCCTGGGAGGAGGGAGAGAAACAGCTCTAATTTTTTTTTTTTTTTTTTTTTTTTTTTGCCAGTCTGGGAATGTAACTCAGGGGCGTTCAACCTCCGAGCTACACTCTATTTAAAGATGAAAAGACTGAGCATGGCCAGGCGTGGTGGTGCACGCTTGTAATCCCCGTGCTTGGGAGGCAGAGTCAGGAGGATCGCTCAGGTTCGAAGCTAGCCGCGCATGCTGGCTTAGGAGACCCTGTTTCCAAATAAAAATGTAAAAATAGGTCTGGGAGTGTAGCCTGGAGGTAGAAGGGCTTCCAGGAACCCCAGTACCACCAAAAAAAAAAAAAAAAAAGAAAAAAAAAAGAAAAGAAAAGACTGAGCATAACCTGGCTGGGTTCAAGCCTAAGATTTTCCTGCACTTTCCAGCACAGTTGCACCTTAGAAGGAAAAGCCAAGGGAAGAAAGCCTGACAACAAAGGACCTCTTTTTATCTGACTACAACAAGGCTTCCTTAGAAATCACTGGGGAGAACAACTCACATTGAAGAGGGGCTGGATATGATTACAACCAAGACAATAGACAATCTTTCAGGACTTTCTTAAGAAGAGGGTTGGACCAAGTCCTCTGTAACTACAAGTAAACTCATTACTTGCTACAGAGGTTCAGATCCAATGTTCTGGCTAAAGGATCTGAAGGAAGACAGTGTCCACATCCAGAATATGAACTGAAAACACTGCCCAAGAACCCAAGGTTGTGTTGAAGATTTTGCACCTTTGTGGGATGGGTGATCTCATGCCCACAGTGCTCTGGAGAGTTAATTTAGTACACTCTCATTTCATCACACAAAGCATCAATTCTGAGAAGCATGATGGTGAGTTAGTTCATTCCAACCTGCAAGCAAACCGATAGACTTTGGGTCAGCCTTCTTACTACATCCTTGTTCCCAATTGGCCGACCACACTATCATCTCTGTTGGAAGTGGGGGCAGAAGCAATAGGCCACAGATAGTGTGAGCAGAAGCTGCTGCTTCATGGGGGTCAGTGGGTGTTTTTTCTTAATTATTTGTGTATTATAATCATATAAAATTGAATTGAGTGTGGTGGTGCATACCTGTAATCCCAATACCTGGGAGGCAGAGATAGGAGGATCACAGTTTTGCAGTCAGCCTCAATAGCTTAGTGAGGTCCTCAGCAGCTTAGCAAACTGAAAAATAAAATAGGGCTGCAGATGTAGCTTAGAGGTAGAATGCCCTTGCATTTAATCCCCAGTACAACAACAACAACAATAACAGTGAAATTCAGAATGAGGCAGTCTTACATGCACTTGACATGATTTAGTCCATTTCCTTCTCACAGGGTCTGTTGTGATTGTAACTGTACCTTCTCACCATCTCCTGCGTTGTTTCCTTTTGTTAGGTGCTCATACACAAACTACTTAGGCAACTCCATCAAAGACACACAAAATTGTGCCATATGAGGCCATGAGATGAAGGGGCTATCTTTTTAGAAGTCAGATGGAAGAAAGTAGCTGGTTTTCAACAGCTTCCTTCTGTATTTTTATCTTCTTTTCTAACTATTATCCTCTAAGTTGGGTGTAGCACATTTGAGAGCAATCTCCACACATTTTCCTAAGAAAGATGCTGCCACAATCATGCACAATAAAAATATTTATGGTATCAAGCAATCAGCATAATATTACATAAGGATAGGACAATTACTTTTAACTAATCAAGTTGAGGGTCTCTCCAGGTGGATAACTATGTGTATTGGACTGAAGGGGAAGGAGGCCATGACAGGCAACTGTCTCTCTTAGAGAGAGAAATATGTATTTTATATATATATATATATATATATATATATATATATCATATTTAATGCACCAATTATAATATATCAATAACTTAAAAATATATAATGTACCAATAACCCCCATGAAGTCAAACTACCTGTGGCCTATTGCTTTTGCTTTTGCCACCACTTTCAATATATAAATATATTCTGATCTATGTTGATTCAAAGCTTTGACTCCATAGACTTTAATATTTTTTATGTGAAGGTCGTAGGAACTCATACTGACTATTCATGGTGCAGCACCAAGTCACCATGTCAAAAGGCTGTCCTTGGCTAAAGTAACCAACATCCTCAACCCAATCACACTCTTTCCAATTATACATTAAAAAATGCATAACTTTATCCTCAAGTATGTGTGTTTAGCATTTATTATCTCATCTTTACCACTAGAAGGTCAGCTGTACCATAGCAGGGATTTATTTATGTCCTTTTTGATAAAAAAAAAAATGCTGCCTGCCACAAAGGAGAGGTTTAATATGGGGGGGGGTTACTGGGGATTAAATCTAAAGGCATTCTACCTCTGAGCTACACTCCCAGCCCTATTCTATTTTTTTTTTAATATAGTCTTACTAAACTGTGGAGAGCCTAGCTAAATTTCTGAGGCCATCCTGGAACCTATAATCCTCCTCTTTTAGCATCTCAAGTACAAGGATTACAGGCTTGCATCAATGTGAAATATTTAATCTTTATGTGTGTGTGTGTGTGTGTGTGTGTGTGTGTGTGTGTGTGTGTGTATTACTGATGATTAAACCCAGGGGTATTCTACCTTAGCTACATCCCGAGCCCTATTTTTTTTTAAATTATTCTTATTTTTTGATAGTAGGAATTGAACCCAGGTGCATTCTACCTCTAAGCAATACCCTCAGCCTTATTTTATTTTTATTTTGAAACAGGGTCTCACTAAGTTGATGTTAGTTTCACTACATTTGGAAACTGTCCTCAAACCAGCCATCCTCATGTTACAGCCTCCTACATACTGGGATTAAAGGCATACATGTGCCAACACACCCAGTAGATATGCATTCTTAATGATTACAAGACAATGAATAGATGGTTGATAGAACAATACAGTTACTGCTGTAAATATTATAAGCTCAAGTATATAATGAAATTTGGTGTTAGAAAGAGTTTTCATCCACTGTTAATTGGTCTCAGATATGATATAGGTCACTTATGCTTATTAGTGTTACTGATGTCCCAAAAGATACAACTTCCTATAGCAAGAACTTTGGGTAGGGATGGTGGACAAACTCCATAGGAATTTATTCAGAAATATTTCAGAGACAAAAGGCAACTCTTAACTGGAAAGTTATTCCTGCTTAATGGTTTATACTTTAAAAATAACATGTATTGTACTACAAAAAAAGGTATTTTCTAAAATGGGGAAATAATATTATGGGTTGAATTATGACCCCCAATTTGGGTATCTTAAAATTTCACTTTATTTGAAGATATGATATTGCAGAAATAGTTAGATTAAGTGAGGTCTCTAGGATAGGCTTAATTCAATAATTCAATATGATATGTGCCCTTATTCAAAGGTGAATTTTGAGCACAGAGATACAAACATATGAAGAAGGTTAGAATTTTGTCACTGTAAGTCAAAGAATTACCAGAAATTTCAAGAAATATCTGAAACATATAATTCCTGTGCATGTCCAGAGAGAACATGACCCCATGCCCTCCTTGATCTTGGATTTCGAGCCTCCAGAACTGTGAAGCATTAAAGGCTGTTGTTAAACCAGTTTGTGGGCCTTTGCAATTGAGACCCTGGAAAATCGACACAATAACCTAGTATATCACTTAGTTTTTCATTACTACAACAAAATACCTGAGGTGTTTAGCTTATAAAGAGAAAAGGTTTATGTTGGCTCACTGGTCTTACAGATGGCCCTTTGTTTGGGTCTGTAGGAAGTGTGACACATCACAGCAGGAGCCAGGAAACCAAAGTGAGGGGACAGTGGGGTCACTGATTCCTTCTGGGAGGACACCCTCAATTATAGAAGGACATCCCATATGGTCCTGCCTTAGAAAGTTTCTATCTCCTCCCAGGACTGCCACCTTGTTACATGAAATATAAAGTATGCATAGCAGGAGTGTTGCCCTAAAGAATAATGAAAGATTTTACACTCAGATGTTATGAGAGACACATAGATACAAATACATACACTATATTTATAGAAAAAGACCACACGTTTCTAATTCTTTATTTCCCCACACTTAGAAAATACACAGTAGAAAAGCTCACAATAGGAACATAAAGTAAGACAGATTATGCTTTTAATACTCTTGAATTCAAGCCGGGCATGGTGGCGCATGCTTGTAATCCCCGCACTTGGGAGGCTGAGACAGAAGGATTGCACAGGTTGGAAGCCAGCCTCAGATACTTAGTGAGACTCTCAGTAACTTAGTGAGACCCTGTTTCCAAATAAAATATAAAATAGGTCTGGGAGTACAGCCCAGAGGTAGAAAGCCTCTGGGTTACACTCCCAGTACCCACCCACCCCCCACACACAAATACTATTGAATTCTATAATTGTCAATTACGTACTTTAATACACTATTGTATATCTTTTCAAATATTTCCCCAAATTTATGTACATATGCATATTCTTTCGGAATGTGAGTAGACCAGATGCTTCCTTTTAATGTATGGTTTTATATTTAGTATGTAAGAGATATATGTGTATGTTGTAATTTTCAAACTTTCATGATGTTTTACCCAATGAATGTGCAGTGTTTACACCTTCAATTTGATTATTTCGTGTTTTAGTTATTCTGAACATGGTTCAAAATGCAATTTTATATGCATAGTATATATGTGTGAATATATATACATATATATGCACTCTTATATAGGATGTGTCCTAAAGATGGATTTGTGGGAGTCAAATAAACATATCATTAAATAAAATAGAAATTCCAAACCCCCTGAGATACACTCATATGTATGAACATATGCATATACTAATCGCTTATTAATATATTAGCAATATATTAATAAATCCATCAAAATATAGTATATTTCAATAATATGGTATATTATAATGTTATAATATATTAAAATATGTTATAATATATTAATTTATTCATTGCAATATCTTTGCAGTAGCAACACTTGATAATATATAACCAATTTGATAATAATAGATTGTTTACCAAGTAATGTCACATTAACTTAATTCTACACTACAAGATCATGCTGTAGAAAGTGATCCTATGAGATGTCCCTAAAGTTCTCAGGGTCAATTCCGGTTATATGCAAATATTTGTATCATATGTGAGTGACTCTACTAAGGAGACAATGAATACCTTGCTGTATTTCTAGTATTGCTTCTGATTGCAAGAATGCTGCAGCAAGCATCTACTATGTGGGTCTTCTACCTTATTTAGGAAAGGTGGGGAGGACTATTATCACTCAAAACATAGCTTTATTTTCCACTCTTTTATCCTGGGCATCCATATTTAAAGGCTATAAGCAGTGCAGAATTGTCATTGAGATGTAGGCTACTGATGGTATAACATCTGAACGGCAGTCCCAGTGACAAAGGATAAGTGCCACCAACGCTATCTACTACTATAATATGAAAAGAACTGATGCTAATTATAAGGCAGATATACATGACTGCGATAAGACAGGGGCTTTAGAAAAATATAACAATGGATTTAATTTTTACAAAAATAAGTAGAAGAAAAAGAAAAAAATATTTTTCCTCTTTCTTCTCTGTCTTTTCACTAGGAGTCCAAATGTTTATTCCAAGTAGAATACTGAACAGGTCTCCTCTCTTATCCTTGGATTACTCTGAACTCTGCAGACTTGGGCCCATTTTCTCACTTTCTACCACAAGGCTTTCCAGTATCCAGGATAAAATTGCAGGCTTTGAGACACTGGGACAGGAAACCAAGCAGATGGGCAGTGGGGCAGTATTTTCACACATCCATCCTCTTACCAGAAAGCACCTGAGGGAACTGGGTGTCACACAAAGAATTCAAGAATAGGTAGAATAGGAACACACATTCAATGCATAGGAAATGATACAATGAAGTTTTGCATATTTTTCCTCTTTCCAGGGTTTCAGAAATGAAAAAGTAAATGGAAGTGGGAGGAAGAAACTTCCCAGAATAATAAAGGTATGGTACAAAAAATATACTGGAAACAAGAAACCGAGCTGCAGCCCAACTGAGGATCAGAGATCTGTTAATTGTCTACATGAAAGGGATTAACAGGTGTTTGTTCCTCCTGTCTCTGCACAAAGTCATTCTTGGTCTGAATCAGATTCCGTCCTTTTTCCTCATTAAATTGAAGATCAACATCTGTAGCTGTAGCTGATCTGTATCTATGATGAATCTAGAGAATGCACTAGAGAATGAAACAGACAGGATTGCCTGCAGGAGGCTTACAGGAAAGCAAGCTGGGGAAACAATGAACTGAAATATCTAGAATACCTTTCAGATGAGTTCCGTCATATTGCAAGAAGTCAGTGGTTAAAAATGAGAAAAAATATCATAATAAAGTTCAGATGGGTACAGTCTGTGTGTTAGAAGACGGCAGCATCTGACGAAAAGGAGAAAAGGGAGAATGACAGAATTATTATTTTTTTAAATCTAAAAGCACGGCATCGTAATTAAATTTTGGAGAATAAGCAAAAAACTGCACAACTGGTGGCGCAGCAAACTGAAATACGAGCCCAGAGAGCTTTCAGAATTCAGGGGCAAAGGCTAACAGGTCAACAGTAAAAATAAGTGAAAGGAAACCAAACAGGGAAGTTGTCACAAGATAACTGAGAATACTGGGAACAAAAACTGGGATTCCATAGCTCGCACACACATTCTGGAGCTGAAAAGAGTCAAGTGCATACACGTTGAAAGGTGAACACACTTGCTAAGGGAAACTAGTTGAAAGGTTAATAATCAGAAAATATATGTCTGCAAATCAATACAACTAAGAAAATATGTAACGGTGTAGAGATACAATTCATAGAAGCAATGAAAAATTCTCAGATTGCTAATAATCAGAACACCAATTTTAAAAATATTTTATTTTTAGTCTTATTTATTTGTTTATTTACTCATTTTGTGGTACTAGGGATTGAATCCAAAAGAATGCTACCTCTATGGTATACTCCCAGCCCTATTTTTATTCTTTATCTTGAAACAGAGTCTCACTAAGTTGCAGAGGGAGGGCCTCACTAAAGTAGCTGAGGCTGCCCATGGACCTGCAGCAATTCTCCTGTCTCAGCCTCTCAAGTACTGAGAATACAAGCATGCATCACCGTGCCCTGCTTTTTTAAAAATTGTATTGGTCCATCATAGTTCTATATGTGGTGATATTCAAATTGATACATTTATATACACATTCAACATCTTTTTATACATAGATATGATTTTATTTGTGCTAGATTGACGGACATTTAAAACTGCAGCCTAGCCAGGTGAGGTGGTGCACACTTGTAATCCCAGTACTTGGGAGGCTGAGACAGATGGATCTTAGGTTGAAGGCCAGCCTCAACAATTTAGTGATACCCTGATTTAAAATAACAAAATGAAAATGTAAAAATAGGTCTGGGAGTGTAGCCCCGAGGTAGAAGGGCTTCCAGGAACCCCAGTACCACCAAAAAAAAAAAAAAAAAAAAAAAAAAAAAAAAGCCGGGCATCGTGGTGCACGCTTGTAATCCCAGCATTTGGGAGGCTGAGACTGGAGGATCGCGGTTTGCGGACAGCCTCAGCTACTTAGTGAGGCCTTTTGCAACCTGTTTCAAAATAAAGAATAAAAAATTGGGCAGGGGTTGTAGCTTGGAGGTCAAATGCCCCTGTGTTCCTTCCCCAGACCCATAAATAAATAAATAAATAAATAAATAAATAAATAAATAAATAAATAAATAAATAAAATAGGGCTGAAGGTGTAGCTCAGAGATAGAATGCCCATTACCATAAATAAATGAATTAAATAAAGATTATAACCTCGTATTAGTAAGGATATGAGTAACTACTGTTTTTAGAGTTGTTCATAGGGATATATATGGCAAGAGTGTTCACATATCCAATTTAAGTCGCATTGCCTATGACTACACCACAACTGTTTTATATGTTTATGTACTAATGATATTTGGATGATTTCTAATTTTTTACTTTTTAATGATGTTGTAAAATGTTGAGTTATATCCGGATGGTAAACTCGTGGATAAATGTTTTTCTCTTAAATCATTCCTATCTGTTATTGCTAAATAATCAAAAAAGCAAAACAAAGCAGAGTAGATATTACAGAATGATCAAGAGAAAAAAAACACCCCAAAATATGGGAGGTAGGTACAGCTGAACACATAGTGATGCTGGGAGTGTTATTTGCTTAGAAGTTAACAGAACAAAAAAAATATGACTTCAAAATGTGATGCACTTCCCTCAATGAAAGAAAAAGATAGGGTGAGAGATATTACCAGTGGACACTACTTTAGACTGGGTAGTCAGATATGCTTTCGTAAAGACATGGACTTTAAATTGTGATTAGGAGGACAGGAGCAAAATTCCCCATGAGCCATGTGAGATGGAATCCCCTCTGTGGAGAAGGGCCTATGCAGAGAAAGAGCCTGGCTTTTTTGAGTGTCTGAGAGCAGGTCAGTGTGGTTGGGAGATTAGTGACCAGGTAGCAATGATGAAAGGAGGTAAGTCTGAAAAATTAGGAGGAGTCCAGGCTTGTTGGCTGATGCTAAAGACTTGTGCAAACAAGCCACCAACTGATTCTGTTGCTCCTCTCCACTGGTTTCACACTCTATATTCCTTTCCATTCGTCTCTGATGGCTGCTGCCTTTGTCATTGTGAGGAGGCAGATCTTTCCCGGACTGTTATTTTATATGAACTAGTAACCGAAGGCCGATCATGCCTAAAGGAGTGTTCTATATAAACAGCAACTTTTTCATTGATCTGTTGCCATTTATAATTTGGAAAGTTGAGGGAGGATGTGGAAGAGAATGTGAGTGGGTGAGAAAGAAATGCCACAGGGCAGAAAACATCAATTCCTGGATTTCATAACAAATGATAAAAGTCAGTATGGTGTTTTATTTCAGCAAAACAGGAACCAGACTTTAAGCTATTTCTGAGTTACATATAAAGAAAGGTAATCGACGTCTTAGAACTTAAAGTGAAATGGCATTTTGGGGATGGGATACCTCCACAGTAGAATGTAAAGTTCACATGACTGAAACTTCCCACCCACGTAACATTCTCAAGGGAAAATCCCCAGCAATAACTTCAGATGTCTAAAATAAACACACACACACACACACAAATTTAAGAAATGTTCAAACTTCTGTATATACTCTCATATGATTTAGTCACATATGATGTCAACAATGCATTAGTAAGTTTTTACTTGATATAAAATGTTTAAAATAGTTCTTAAAAGTATATGCAACATGTACCATATAAATATGTAGTATAAGATCTTATATATTCTTTTATCCGCAGGTACTGCAAAAAATGAGTGATTTTGATACTATCACTTAATTACAATTCTGCACAAATGGTATGTTTATTTTTATATTTTGGTAACTATAATTTCTATAATCTGGCATAATTCCAAAATTGGTATTAGAACTGAAAATAACACAGTTTTCCTAAAAATTTAAAAAAATTTAAAAATGAGTAATGATTGATTTTACTTTACTATCATAAAAACAAGAAAAGTTACTTTTTGTTATATTCCAAAGTTAAACTCAGTGGATAGAAGAGTCATTTAATGGTGAAGGTAACACTAACATTGGTAATATAAAACAATTTCACAATTTTAAACCAAACTAGAAAATTATTTACTTTATTCCAAAGTAATTATGTCTCTTTTTTCTGTTTCTTTCTTTATCTTATCCCAAAACACACACACACACACACACACACACACACACACACACACACATTTTTAAAGTTTTCCCATGTAGTGTGTTAGTAATGATGGAAGTTATGTATTGAGGTACAGGTAAAGAATACTAATTACTCATTGTCAGTTAAGTGTTTCTACTATTTGGACAAAATAATGTAATACAACTTTATAATTACCTAAGAAAATGAATAGGTAACTTGCATAATGAAGATATGAGATTCAAACTTCATCCTCTAAGCAAAGTCATAGAGAGCTAAATAATAAATATATAATAATAAACTCAATTTTATATTAGTGTAGAGATACACATATAGATTAAGACATAATAGAGAATCCCAAATAAGACAATAATCATACGTTCAAAGCATATTCAGAAAAGTTAATTACAAGATAATTAAGTGGGGGCAAAGAGTCTTTTGCTGCTTAAGAAACTGAGTATATTCATGAAAAAAAATTCCAGCTCTTATTTCATATCAGATACAAAATTAACGCAAAATAAACTAAAGTTATTAGGTTTGTGATAGAAAGCAGCAGAAAACCTTCATGACATCAATAAGCACAATTTATTTTGACTTGCAAATAAAAAGTATAAACTCTTAATTTTAAAATTAATAAGATTTGATCCACTAACATACATTTTACTCTTCAAAAGAAACTGTTAAGAAAACAATAAGGTGAAATATTTTTGCAAAACTCACAGAAAAGGACCTCTCTTTCCCAGAAATTACAGGGAATTCTTAAAACTCAGTAATAAGAACACAGTCCACACCAAAAAAATGGGTGAACAATTTGAATACATATTTATCAAATGAAATGTCTGTGTATCAAGGAGCACACTGAAAGGTGCTCAACATCACCAATCATCAGAAAAATAAAAAGTAAAATCATAATGCTATATCTTTGCCTAGCCACTTAAATGGCTGATGCTAGTCTGACCATACTATGCGTTGGTGAGAATGAGAAACAATTAGAAATCTCATGACTCTTTGTACACATGCAGAATGATACACATTACCATGTGAATTAGCAATTCCACTCACAGGTATTTACCCGACATATCTGAAAACATATTCTCACATGATTCCAAACTAAAAAGACAATTAATAATGCAATGTAAAACTTCAATGCTAAAGCTGTTCCACTAACAAGTTACTGAAAAATGGGCAAGTAGTTGTTTTTAATATTTTAATTGAAATTTTATTGACATATAAGAACTGCATGCTTAAACTTAGGAATTTGAGATAAGTCTATCCAATCTATGCAATAAACATATCTATTACCTTAATAGTTTCTTCCTTCAGATAGCCATCGACTGATAAATGGGTAAATTATTGTAAATCTATAACATAGAATGCTATTTGGCGATGAAAGAAAATAAATATTAACACATGCAGCAATATGAGTGAATCCCAAATTATGTTAAGTAGAAGAAAATAAACATAATCAATCAATAATCCAACCTATTGTAGAATTATATGTGTAAGATTTACCTGTAAAACCAGATATTGTGATAGAAAGTGAATCTGTGGTTGCCTAATGCCAGGATTAGTGGTGCATCATATCAAACATACAACAAGGTTTATGAAAAACATACTTTCCTGTATTTGATGATGATGATTAAACAACTATATTTAATTACTAAAATTTATTAAACTGTACACATAAAATGGGTAACTTTCACTGTATGTAATAGCAATAAAAATTTCACAGTGACTATTGATGTATAAATAACTGCTAGTGTTTGGGTTTTGAGGAGTATCTGCTAGCATTTGCTTCCTAGGACTGCCATAATAACATACCATGAATTAATGGCT
The DNA here is from genome assembly GCF_963383645.1 of Muscardinus avellanarius. Lineage (NCBI taxonomy): Eukaryota > Metazoa > Chordata > Mammalia > Rodentia > Gliridae > Muscardinus > Muscardinus avellanarius. The sequence continues at coordinate 13,250,664 of NC_137787.1, read as the reverse complement.
TAAACTACAAAAACTTCTTTTCTTCGAGTGTGGAGGCAAAATATCTACGATCAATGTATCTGAGGCCTCTCTTCTTTGACTTGTATATGCTACCTTCTGGTTGTATCTTCACGTGACTTCCACTGTACACACACAGTCATAGTGTCTGTTTTTCTTCTTCTAAAGCCACCAGTCCAAGTAGAATAGGCCTTATCCTTATGACCCCATTTAACTTTAATTGCCCCTTGAAAGGAACTATTTCCACATATATTCATACTAATGGATTAACGTTCCAACATGTGAGTTACTAAGGAACACAATTCATTCATAACAGTGCGGGTAAATCTTTAAGAAGACATTTGAGAAAAGTAAGTCTGTATTTTCTAGTCCTTCAAAAACTTGTGTATTAGAAAATCACTTCTGCATGTCTTTCCAAAGGAACTGAAGTCAGAATAGCCGTACATATCCATGGTTAGAGCAGCAAAATTCACAATAGCCAAATGATAGAAACAGGCATGGTGTCAGTCAACAGATAAATGGGTTATACAGTTGTGGTATATACACACAGTGGAATTTTACTCAGCCATTAAGACGAATGAAATGATGTCATTTGCAGGAAAACAGAAATAGAGAATGTTATGCTGAGTGGTATTGGCCAGCCTCAGAAAATGAGGAGTCTTATGTTTCTCTCATATGTGGAAACTAAGTCGTGATTAGAAACAAGACTTCAGATAAATGGGGAGAGATAACAGGAAATCAGTAGAAGGCCATTTGGGGAGAGAGGTGGTGAAGGGGAAGGGGAGAATTGTTGAAGAAAACAGGTCAAACAATCCTATGTACATGTGAAATGCTGTCAATAACATTTTCAATATTATGAAGGGGGAGAGGGAGAGAGCCGGGTGAGCTCTAGAGACTGGGTACTGTGCACTGTATGTTTCTATCACATTAAACCTCAATCTGGTGTATGATTACAACACACCAATAAAAGTAAAAAACTGCAAAGAAAACCATTCCAGATGCTAACTTGGTAATTAACGCTGAAGTACTACATAAATTCTACAACTATATTGGTCATGTGAGGAGCCATTACAGAAACACAGAGTTACAAAAATTGATAGAAGTTAAATTTTATATTTCATAATGAAGAGGAATCCTAACATTCTAACAGTTAACCTATTTATATTCTCTCATCTAAACACACACACACACACACACACACACACACACACAAACAAACATAAGCAAGATAAATTATTCATTGGAGGCTCCTGACCTTTTGGATTTAAAGCAGACCTCATAATGTTTCAGTATTTTCACTATGAAACTAGACAGATATTTTTCTTATTTTCTTATACATTTTTAATTTATTAACCATAAAATTCGAATTAGTGCAAGAAAATAATGTTTTCCTGGTGACTTCTTACTTTACATAATAGTAATCATCCCACACATATAACATAACTTTAAATATCTGAACCTTCTTGCAAGAGATTATTCTTGAGATTACTTAGTGAAACTAGTCAATGGTCAAAGAAAACAACATTAAAAGAGAAAATATAATAAAACTCCAGATAGTGTATTTTATGATATTATAGCTGTTTCAATGATAGTAAAGACAAATTGAATGCATGCTATGATAAACTAGTGAATAAGATGACATGAACATACACTTTTTGTGCATGTATTATTTTCCATTTGAGTAATTTTAGCACCAAAATTTACCACTCAATAGTAACATTCTGGGCGTGGTAGAGCATGCTTGTAATCCCAGCATTCGGGAGACAGACAGGAGGTTCACGGTTCGCAGACAGCCTCAGCTACTTAGTGAGGCCCTCTGCAACTCAGTGAGACCATGTTTCAAAACAAAGAATAAAAAATAGGGCAGGGAGTGTAGCTCCGAGGTAGAATGTCTCTGGGTTCAGCATCCAGTACCATACACACACACAAAAAAAAAAAAAACTTAAAAACTAGTTTTATATGTGGTATGGATGAAACACACAGATGATTGTATTTATTTTTCAATCCAGTTTCTCATGTTGACAGAGACATAATTAGCATGATCTAATTTCTGCATATTAATTATTATTGGTCCAAATGCAAATGTCAACCTAGTTATATAACACATCATCTATGGCATTTATTATTACAAATTTCATTGGTCCTGTGAGGTTTGCCAACCATATTTAGCATACGACTACCTGAGATTACTTTGGTTTCTTTTGAGATAATTTGTTTTGCAACTATGTTCTTCTAAATGATGGCAGTAAAGAAAGAAAAGAAAAAAGAAAATGACAGCTAGATCGTTGATATATAGAGATAGAGGTGAGAAAACTATGGAAGTGACTGATATTTATTGCATACTTTGCGAAATTTTGTACTTTTCTCCACGAGTGTATATTTATTTGTGTGTATATGTATGTGTGTTTGTGTGTGTGTATATTTGTGTGTATATATATACATATATATACATATATATATATATATATATGTCCAAAGGAAATGAAATCAGTATATCAAAAAGGTATTTTCACTTCCAAGCCCATTTGTCATTATTCACAATAGCCAAAATATTTTAGTGACCTTATTGTTCATTGTTGCATGAATGGATTAAAAATAGGATACATATGGCCAAAATTGAAGGAAGTGCCATTTGCAACAGCAAGTATGATGAGCCTGGAGGACATTATACTGAGAGAAATAAGCCAGAAAAAGAAGGACAAAAACTACTTGCTACATTTGTATGAAAAATCGAAAATTTCCCAATGTAGAAAAGTAGAGAGTGAAATTGTGCTTGGAGATATGATTACAACAGTTTCTTTAATAGAATAGATCCTACAGATCTACTCATAATGGCTCGTTAATAATACTGAATTGCATAATTAAACTTTTGCGGAAAGGATAGATCTTAGGTTAAGTGCTCTCATCACAAGGAGGAAAATAAAAAAGGGAGGGAGGGAAGGAAGAAGAAAAGGAAGGAAGGAAGAAAGGAAAGAAGGAAAAGATGAATACATTTATCATGTAGATTGTGTATACTTATGCCCATGAGTGTACACTTATCTCCAAATTTATTAATGTAAATACATTTTGTATGTCAATCAAAGTTTAATAAAGAGGCTGAAGAAAATAAGTTTTTTTTCCCCACTTTTCAATGACTTGTTAGCTGAATAGTTTTAGCACTGAGGTACTACATTGGATTTTTCATTTTCTTTATTCCCAACTATTGTTGTGTTATTCTATTTGGCTTTTCTGAAAGTACAGTGTTTGTTATGACACATAACAGGCTACCCTGAAGCAAATGACTCAATGATTGAAAAGTAAGATTAGCAAGATCCTATCCTTTTTTAAGTAAATTACATGTATTTTTTCCATTGGCATGACTTTACCTCTTTTTTATACCCAATTTGACACATACAGAGAGCATATTATTCATTGAGCCTCACAATCTGTCATCTCTAATTATATGAAATTTAGTGGTGTGTTTGCAGCCAACTCCCCAAGCATTTTTCTGATCTTTACATTCTTAAAATTCTAGTTCAGATTATAGACATATTTCCTCAAAGATAAGTATCTAGAATTTATACAGTTAAATTAAAATACATGAACGGTCAAAATTAAGCAATGGTACTTTCAGTGTATTAAATTGATACCTCTCTCCTTATTGTAAGGAAGAGTCACTTTTAATAATGTTTTATTTTTTCAAGGTATATGACGACAGTGCTATTTATATTCTTATATTTAAAACAGAGTCAGAGTTTCTGCTAATGTGATTTCGTTTGATGGGAGAGGACAGTTGGACCAATGATAGCAGTTGGCTTGAAATGTATTTTTAAATGTGGTTATTATTGCCTCTGCTTTGATGTACATCCCAATATTTCATTCAGTAATTCTACTTAGAGAAATTTGTACTCTAGCCATGAAATCTGTTCTGAATTGGACTGTAGACACCATCCCAGAGTACAGATTTCAGGGTATCTGGTCCTTGGTCCCAAGGACTTTACACTAGCTTCCCAGATGGGCATTCTTACTAAATAATTTGTAGCATTTTTCTTCTTAAGTATTTGTCTCAGAAATCTGAGAAATTATCCTCTTTTCTTCTTTAAGATCACTCACTGTTTGATATACATAGAAGAAGAGAAAATTCACCTCTTAGGTCCCATAAAAGGAGGAAGTCACCTCATTTAGCCTCCAGCTGTCAGCCCCTTCTGGGTCCTTCTAAGAGACAGAGATCACCTGGGTGAGGCCAGGCCCTTCTCAGGATAGCCCACATCCCCTAAAGAACTAACTTCTGGAGGATACCAAAGCCCCATCATCTCACTCACCAAAGGTCACGTCTGTCATGCCACATTCACTTCAGAGTTCCCAAACCTGAGCAAGGTTTTGCTGGGCTTTGACCTCTCTCTTTTCCCAGTCTTCCTGTTAGTCTCTCCTTTCTGCGGGTGTTGAGCTCCAATAAACATTCTTCACATCAAACTCTGCTCTACCTCTGCTTCCAAAGGTAGCAATCTGTGACCACATGAAAACCAGAAGTAGATAATGGTTGTAGAATAGCAATGAGGTCATTTATCTCTGACATTTTGTTTCCTGTGTGTAATGTTGAGGGCACTGATGGTCTATTAAAATGTGTATCTTGCTTGCAGATGTTCTTTTCTTCCAATATACCCAAGTGAGGCTTATTTATGCAGGCCAAGATACAAACTCCAAAGTGATATGTCAGACCTTGTTTCTATGGTTGTAACCTCTTCTCCAGTGAATCAGAGTAATGGCAGCTGGGTACAGCCTCTGTGGCAGTCGGGTTGGCTCTGCTGGTTCAAAGGGTGTTATCTTCTTTGAAATGCCTGCAAAATGATCAAAAGGAGCTCAGATCTTCATGTTAAACCATAGATTATGAGTCAACCAGGGTTGGCCCAAAACAAATATCTGATGTGCGGTTAGTCATATAGTGAATCAGTGTTCTAATTGGGGACAGAGCTGCTCAGTTGGGGCTCCCTGTTCACCATGTTGAGCCTTCAAAGAGAATATACATGAATTCTTTGGCTGAATTTACTTGTACATCATGTTTCTCCTCCCACTATCACAAGACAAAAGCATTAATTGTGGTGAAAAAAATTAAATTACAATCCTCCGACAAGCTAAAATTGAGAACAAGCCATCAATGGAAGTCTTACCTAAGCACCTAGGTTTTCCAGGAATAGAGAAGAAGATGAAATTGTTCAACTCAGACCCCAAATCAATTTTGTGACAAACTTCGGGTCAGATTAAAGGCTAATTTTTCATTCTGTTGTAATCTGAAAAGATTCAGGGAATTATATTACATCTTTTGTATTTGTTGTTGCTTACTTTGTGGCCCAGGATGTGGTCTATTTTGGAGAAGGTTCAATGGGCAGCTGAGAAGAATGTGTGCTCAGCTGTTGCTGGTTAAAATATTCTGTATAGAATTGAAGATCTTTAACAGCTATCCCTCTGATAAAGGGCTAATATCCAGAATATACAAAGAGCTCAAAAGACTCTATACTAACAAAACAAATAAACCAATCAAGAAATTGGCAACTGAACTGAATAGACACTTCACAAAGGAAGAAATACAAATGGCCAATAGACATATGAACAAATGTTCAACATCATTAGCCATCAGGTAGATGCAAATCAAAACTACACTGAGATTCCATCTAACCCTAATCAGAAAAAAGTCAAATAACAATAAGTGTTGGTAAGGGTGTGGGGAAATAGGAACTCTTTTACAGTGTTGGCGGGAGTGCAAACTGTTCACCTGCTATAGATATCAGTATGGCGATTTCTTATAAAAATGGGAATGGATCCACCGGATGATCAGGCCATACCAGTGCTGGGTATCTTTCCAAAGAGGTTGAAATCAGAGAAGTACAGTAATATATGCATATTCATGTTCATAGAAGCACAATTCACAATAGTCAAACTATGGAACCAACCTAGGTGTCTATCAACAGGTGAATGGATTACAAAACTATGGGGAATACACACAGTGGAATTCTACTCAGCAATAAAGAAGAAAAAAATTATGTCATTCATAAGAAGATGGAAAAACCTGGAGAATATTATGGTAAGTGTTATTAGCCAAGTACATAAAGAGAAGGGAGATAGGTTTTCTCTAATATGCTCGAGTTAGGGAGTACTGGGGATACCAGAGAGACTCCATATAATGGAGAAGAACCTCAGTGGAGCCAGGGAAGAAGGGTAAGGAAGAAGGAAGACTGGGATTCATTATTAAAAATACTACCATCGTCTATGTGTATACACGGGAATATAACATTGTCAGTCTGAACACTTGGAATCGGGAGGGAGGGAAATGTGGAAGCCAGACAACAGCAAGTACTGTGAATGTATGCCATTGTCAACATGATCTACATTATGATGTGAGGCCATAATGCACTAATAAAAATGAACAAAACTAAACATTCTGTATATGTCTATTAGGTCCTTTTGGTTTATAGATTTTTTTTAATTTTGAAGAGTCTTTACTCATCTTTTGCCTTGAAGATCAGTCTAGTGGCATGAGTAGTATGTTGAAATTTTACAATATTATTGTATTTGGGTCTATTTGATATTTTTTGTAGTGCTGGGTATGGAACCCAGGGGCATTCTACCTCCAAGCACACCCCCAGGCCTATTTTTTTTCTTTGTTTTGAAACAGGTTCTCCCTGAGTTGCAAAAGGCCTCACTAAATAGCTGAGGCTGGCCACGAACCCAGATCCACTTGTTTCAGCCTCTCAAATGCTGGGATTACAAGCATGTGCCACCACGCCTGGCTTACTTGGGTCTATTTGAGACCTGATCTCCTGAAGAGTTTGTTTGTACAAATGTAGATGCACCCACATTTGGGGCATAAATATTTACTATCATTATATCATCTTGCTGGACTATTGATTTAATTAATAAGAAGTGCCCTGCTTTGTCTCTTCTGATGTGTTTTAGCTTCAAGTATGTTTTATTAGACATCTTCATTGCTACCCCTGCTCATTTTTGGTCTCCCTTGGCATGATATATCTTTTTTCATCCTTTTACCTTCAGCCTATGAATATCTTTGGCTATACAGTGATTTTCTTGCAATAATATTTGGATTATGTTTTTGAATCCACATTGCCAGTGTATGCCTTTTAATTAGTGAGTTGAGCCAGTCTATGCCTTTTAATTGGTGAGTTAAGCCCTTAGACATTCAATATTTTATTGAAATATAGTTTTTCAGAGGGACTCCAGGTAATAGAGGAGAACATCAGTGGAACAAGGGAGGAAGGATAGGGGAGGAGAAAGACTGAGGTTCCTGAATGGAAATACTACCACTGACTATGTGTATACATATGAATATATCATTGTCAACCTGGAAATTTGGTATTGAGAGGTGGGGACATCAAATACTATGTGAATGTATGCCATTGTCAACATGATTTATATTTTGATGTGAGACTATAATGCACAAATAAAAATAGACTGATTTTCAATAACATCATGCCACATCCCATTAATATTTCCTTGGACAACTAGTATTTGTTGTAGCAGTAACAACAACAACAATCTTCAAATGTAATGTTCCACCAGTATTTAATGAGGTCCTACTATGTGTCTGGTACAATTTTTGGTTAAATAAATCAGAAAATCGTGAATCAAGCAGACATGTTTTCATAGTCAAGAGGTTTACTTTCTAGATAATACAAATTTTATTTTGTATTGGATCCACTTGTGGCATATTATTAGCAAGATGAGTGTTTAGAAAATAAAGGCAATAAAAGAATAACCTATGTCACTCTTGCAGTGAATTAGTCTACAGCCACATTCCTGTCTTGGCACTGGTTTCAGTCAAGCTCCTGTAAAACTTACTGTAGAACACATTGTTAACAATGATCGCAGCATGCCTGAAAAACATTTTTGGCAACTGTAAAGAGATATAGAAGGCACAAAAAGAAAGTTTGTATGAAATGAGATTTTTAAGTTGAAAGAATGACCTTGCGTGCATCCATGTTTCTCTAAATCAATATAGTCCCTATCTAACAATATTTAAAATTAATTGCTCAGACCACTTTTTTCTTTTCTTTGTAGATCTAGCAGGTAAGTAATCGGCAGTAACATTCATTTGATTTCTAATTCATAATGCATTATAGGTAGTGAAAACAGCCGAGAGAAGAAAATTCAAAAAAATCAGGAAGTCCACAAAGCTCGAGACTCAAAAGGTCATTTGTGGACAGATATTGCTCTTCTCACGTTATACCTCCCCGTGCATCTCCTTCATGACACTTATTACAATGAAATTAATAACATTCAATGACCTCTAGAAAAGTCTCTTGGCTAAGTGTTTAGGAGTAAGATTCAAACACCAAACTGCCAGCACATGCTTCTGCTTCCACTGCTACTAGCAATGTGGCTTTGAACACATTACTAAACTCCCCTGTGTTAATTCCTCCTGTGTAAAATAAAAATAACACTTTACTCATAAAAATTTTTATAGCTTTTAAGTGAGTTAATATTTGCAATGTATTTAGAACAGTGCTTGGCATATAGTATTAAGTAGCTATATGTAAAATGAGTAAAAATTCTAAATATCCCTTTCCCAATAGTCATAGAAAGAAGAATGTATCTGCTTTAATTCTTGATAAAATTCTCATCTCCTATAGCTATACCTGCATGTTGAGCTGTTAAATAATTGATTATATAATTAATGGACAGATGGAAATTTTGAGGTCATAAGTGTTAAAAAGGGTCTACTTGAGCTGGGTGTGGTGGCACATGCTTGTAATCCCAGTACTTGGGAGGCTGAGACAGGAGGATTGCATAGGTTTGAAGCCAGCCTCAAATACTTAGTGAGGTTCTCAGCAACTTAGTGAGACTCTGTTTCCAAATAAAATATAAAATAGGTCTGAGAGTGTAGCCCGGAGGTAAAACGCCCCTGGGTTCCATCCCCAGTACCACAAAATAAAAGGTCTACTTGAAATTACATATCTTTGTTGTTTATATTCTTCCATAGGAAAATAGGGCTCAAGCTGCTCGGAATACTGTCCCTTTTGGTGTACAAATATCATTTTATTTGACATTACAGGTGTTTTAAATGTAAGTATCAAATCTCCACCTCACGGTTTAGACAACTGAAGTTTGAAGAGGTTAGATAACTTATCAAAAGTTTGAGCAGAACCTCGGATCAAATCCAATTCCTTCTGATGCCACAGTTTACGTCCTTCAGCTATATGATGGTACCCCAAGAGAAGGCCTGGTGATTCCTGGCAGGTAAGACTAAAATCTGCAAGGGGAAATTTATAGCAGTATGATAAAAAATCAATATTAGAAGATGCATGATAAAAGAATCTGTCTTTCAAAAGACAAATCTCCTGGCTTTTCTGTTTGGCAAATGTTAAGAGCAGCGAGTGTAGCTATATTCCACATGACTTGCTGACATCTTTTACTGATCTGTATTTATTACACAACTAAAGTCTATGTTTAAAGTCATTGTTGGTCATTCTATAAAATAGTCTTAAACAAACTATCCACATTTTTAAAGTTCAGGAATAACCAGAAATGCATACAAGTATTTTCCCAATGATGAATTAAAGACAACTTCCATCTGACATAGCCCAAATGCAATAAAAACTAGCCAAACATCATTGCATCTTCAGTCATAAACCATTCTGTATAAATTATAGTGTATTAACCCTATGCTCAGATCCATGAATAAGGAAAAATGAGCAGAAAGGCACAGACAAGTCATAGAAATGCCACAAAACTACCCAAGGAATCCTGTGACAGAACTGGGGACTTCCTGGTCTAAACAAGTCAAGTAGGACTCTTTTAGGAAGGTTGAAATCGACTTACAAAAGCACATTTTATCTATTCTTCTTGAAGTGAGATGTGTGAACTCTTAGATTTATTTTCCTGGATTGTTTTATAATCAGACGAGAGCAGGGATTATAGAACAAAAGACAATAGCAAGTATAATGCAGAAAAATCATAAAGCATTTTCTATTAAAAAGCACAAGAAAGCTGTTCATATTTCTAACCAAAGACCAGAGCACAAAGACACAGAAGGATTTGGAGGATGATCAATATGCCAGCTATGGGGGCCACAAGAGCTGTTCAACGATCTCAGTACATAGCTCTAATACACCCTTCATGATTTTATACAATATCTGCAAGAACATAATTTATGTTTAGACTACACCTGGAGTTCGAATGTATTCTTTTCTGCTTAAAAAAGTTGCACTGAACCCTTTGTCAGGTCACCAGCACACCTCTAAATATAAAAAAAGCCAGATTCACTACCAGGGACAAAGCCACATAACCGCTTGCTTCTTTCTTGCTTATTTATAGCAGGGTCCACTTTCTAGCTTGTTGGTGACTCAATTTGCTTTGTCTGCCTAGCCTTCTTAAAGCTGTAAATTAACAGTTCACTGACTGTGGTATCGTGACACACTTCACGTTAATCCTGCACTAAACTGTTTACTCTTCACAGGAACTGGTTGCAAGAAAGTAAACCTCAAATTTGGTTACAGCAATTAACCAAAGGTGTTTAAGATTTTTCAAAGTTTGCCTCTTATTTATTTTTAAGTACTCTGATAGATCTTTGAAATTAATAAAACGGTTATATGAAGAAGTGAACGGTGATACTTTGTAAAAGCCTCAAAACTCCGTCTGGTCTAAAGAAGGTGATTTTAGTCTTACTCATTTCAGTCATTGGTCCTGCAAATTAATGAATGTTCAGCTGCGAAATTGGACCACCTTTCATTTCCTTCTTCCATAAACATGGGGGCTTTGAATTCAATGACAGTGAAGGACTTTTCCAAGTTTTGCCTTTCATGAAAACTAAGCAAGATGATGAAATGTGTGGTTAGACATGATAAATAGAAGACTCCATTTGTGAATGACCTAGAACCTCTGCTGCAAGCAGGGAGAAGATAAATAGAGTACGGGAGCAAAGGCAAGCGGAAGTGGCAGCTGTAGTTTTGACAGTCTAATTAGGGAGAGATCAGGGACTGACCTTTGTGGAGCCATCTTCCATTCCCCAAAAAAAGCATCCTGCCAAAATGTTTAAAACATATTCCTATTAGCTGTCGTCCAGAGGCCCGTTTTACATAGGAACAGGGCTTTCCTTAACATGTCCATGACATTAACCTGGAAAAGACCAGGAGCCGTCCAGTTTAAAAGGGAAGGAGGGTGCTTGGAAGTGAGAGATTGCCAAGACAAACAAAAGAGCAAAAGCAAGTGGAAAACCAGACCCTACGTCACAGTTTCATCAAAACGTAGCAACCCTTTCTCTGGCGGTAAGAGGAGTGCATAGTTCACAGCTTTGGGAAATTCTTGGGAACAAACAAAAGAACGTGTGAGTGCTCTGGGACTGCAGAGAGTGGCCAGTACGGAATGTTGTGGCGATATGAATTCTAGAGAAGACGCACGGCTTTTCATGTCTGCCTTCGTCCGCAGATGTCTGCGTGATGAAAGCAGCAGTCACTGCCAGCCACCCAGTCCTGTAGCTGTGACACCCTGTAATCAATCCTCTAGGTCCCTAACCTCCCTCTCCATCCACTCAGTCTCCTCTCAGGGGCACGTTAGGGTCCACATGACGCTTTTTAAAAATTAAGCCACATTGCAATTAATTTCGCTTCGAGAATTTCACAACATCCTCGGAGATAGCAATAACCCTCAGGAAATTGCACAACCGGGGTTGGGAATTTCTTGCCTAAATCATAACTTTGTGAAAGAAAGCAAGTGAAAGTGGGGGGGGGGGCTGGTTTTGCTTAAAAGAGCTGGATGGTGTTAAGTAAACCTTACAGGAATAAGTTTAAAAGAGACTAGAAAGTCTGAGAAACATGTATCCCAATCATATCGCCAGTATTCATTTTCATAAATGTGCCATTGCTGACAGTAAACCGAAGATGACACTCCTTTTCTCTAGAACATGCCTTTTGGATGTTAACCTGACTCTTCCTTATCAATTTAAATAATTTAGGTAAGCAAATGCATGACACAATAAACGTGAGGAGCAAGGAGGAGAGAGTGTTTGGCTAGCAACCTAGTCCTGTATTTTAATTAACAAACGTGTCTCACACACCATCAATAAGTTTTCAAGTGACCTGTCATGACTAGTTCTAATCACAAGCATGCCTTTCACCCTTTCATAATAAATTGGCAGATTATGCTAATATCAGAAGGGGAAGCTATCAATTTTATGTGTGCCAGACAGGCCATGCCATCGATTTTATAATTTATGATATGAGCTTGGGAGAGGAAGATGGCTAAAGACGCAGTTATACAAACAGAATAAAATGCTACAGGAGAATAATCCATCAGCTTCGTTGACAAATAGGTAGAGAAAAACGTGGCAAAATGCCATGCTCTCCTAGTGGTCAAAGACTGGTGTGTTCAGCGTCACTTTATATCTGTCTTAATCCTGCAATAGAAAGATCTGCGAAAATAGCTGCTACGTGTCAATTAGAATGGGAGCGGGACATTGATGACAGACGCCTGTGATCCTAGTACTTGGGAGGCTAAGACAAGAAATCCTAGATTTGAGACCAGACTCAGCAACTTAGTGAAACACTATTTCAAAACAAAAATAATAATAATAATAAATAAAAAGAGCTAGAGTGTGTAGCTCAGAGGTAGAGTATCCCTGGTTTCAATCCCTACTATCTCCCCACAAACACACAGGTAATTGACATTTTCTAGTATTGGATAAAAAAGTCATAAAGACTTAGTAGTTTGAGAGCTAAGTTTCTTCACACAAAAAATATATATGTAATACACACACACACACACACACATACACATATATATAACATGTACTATACATATATAAAAAGTACTAATAATTGTATCAAATTTCTAAATTACTACATGACTTTTTTGTTTTGTTGCTTATAGTTTTCTCTGATGAAAAAGTTAGTTAACATTCTTATAGAAAATGAGAGTTTGCAATGGCAATGGAAATTTTGGAAATAATAGAAAAATCAGAAATAGATTTATGATCAGAGAGGAAAAGATTATAGCTAAATATATTTACATCTGAGTACATGTTGCCTTATGTTAATAGCCAAAACTAGTTGGTTGTTTTTAGTTAAAATATTGAATTTTATTCTGAAGTCCATCTCCCTTCCTCCCTCCCTCCCTCCCTCCCTCTCTTTCCTTCCTTCCTTCCTTCCTTCCTTCTTTTCTTTCTCTTTCTTTCTTTCTTTCTTTCTTTCTTTCTTTCTTTCTTTCTTTCTTTCTTTCTTTCTTTCTTTCTTTCTTTCTTTCATACTGAGAATGGAACCCAGGGACATTCTACCTCCAAGCTACAGTCCTGGTCCTATTTTTTAGTCTTTTTTATTTAGTCTCTTTTATTTTTCAAAACAGGGTCTCACTGAGTTGCAAAGGGCCTTGCTAAGTAGCTTAGGCTGTTGGTGAACCACGATCCTCTGGTCTGTGTATTCTGAATGCTGAGGTTATAAGTGTGTACCACCACACCTGGCCTAAAGTCCATTTTCAATATTTTAATATTTTATCACATATTTTTCCCACATAAGAATCTTTTGTGTGTGTGTGTGGTACTGGGGTTTCTGGAAGCCCTCTACCTCCGGGCTACACTCCCAGACCTATTTTTTATATTTTTATTTGGAAACAGGGTCTATTAAACCAGCATGGCTGGCTTCAAACCTGCACGATCCTCCTGTCTCCCCGCCTCCCAAGCGCATGAATTACAAGTGTGCACCACCACGCCCGGCCCACATAAGAATCTTTTAATAAAATGAGTTAGCCGGGCGTGGTGGCGCACGCTTGTAATCCCCGCGCTTGAAAGGCTGAGACAGGAGGATCCCGCAGGTTCGAAGCCAGCCTCAGCTACTCAGTGAGGCTTCCAGCAACTTAGTGAGACCCTGTTTCCAAATAAAATATAAAAAGGTCTGGGAGTATAGCCCAGAGGTAGAAAGCCTCTGGGTTCCACCCCCAGTACCACCAAAATAAAATAAAATAAAATAAAATGAGATTAAGAATACTCATGCTAAGGCTGGCGTGGTGGCGCACTCTTGTAATCCCAGCATTTGGGAGCTAGTGACAGGAGGATGTGGTTCATAGATAGCCTCATCTACTTAGGCCCTTCAGAACTCAGTAGGACCCGGTTTTAAAATAAAAAGACTTAAAAAATAGGGCTGGGGGTATAGCTCGGAGGTAGAATTCCCCTGGGTTTCATCCTCAGCACCTCAAAACAAAGAAACAAACAAAAAGAACACTCATGCTAATTTATTTATTTATTTATGTTTTTATTTTTGTGGTACTGGGAATGGAACCCAGGAGCCTTCTACCTCACAGACATATTTTATATATATTTTTTTAATTTGGAAACAGGGTCTCACTAAGTTGCTGATATTCTCACAAAGTATCTGAGGCTGGCTTCAAATTTGCATGCTCCTACTGTCTCAGCCTCCCAAGTGCTGGGATTGCAAGTATGTGCCACCATACCTGGCTCTCATTACAAAACATTATTTATGAACATGAACAAAATCATCAGTTTTTCTAGGGGTTTCTTGAGCAATCTGAAAACAAAAATATATGACAGACAAAACAAAGCAAGTTAAGAATTTTATTTATTTTTATTTTTTATAGTTAAGAAATTGAGTTTTATTTTTTATTAAAAAATTTTATTGGTGCATTGTATTAATACATCTTAATGGAATTCAGGATGGTAAGGGATACACACACACATCACCCAATTAGCCCTTTACCCAATTCCCACCCCATTCCCTACCCCTCCCTCCTTCTCATGTTTGGCTTGGTGATTGCCTTTGATGTTTGCGAATGTACATCATGTGCCTTAGAGAATCTCCCTCTTCCTCCTTCTCATCCCCTTCTGTTAGGTCATCTTATTTACTCATCTATAGTTTTTCTTTCTTCGTCTAGAGTTTCTCCTATGACCCATTTTCTCTCTAGTTTACACATATTAAGGAGAATTTTAAATTTTATACTTGCACTCAATAATATCTTACGTAGAATTAATGTGCTTATAATGCATATGCTCACATGTACACTCACATGCACACACACACCACATACAAGCATATCAAGAACACCAAACACAAGTCACACTTAGGCAAACTATGGCAGATCAACTCCTTCTAGAAATTAATTTCTGGAGATCTTTATTACACTTATTTTTATCATATTAATTGTTAGTTGTTCCCAAATGTTATATCTCAGTTAAAGTGAACTGATATGATTTGTATCAAAACACCATGTATTCCAAGATACCACCATAAGTAAGTTTCTCTCATAAATGTAATTTCTAGATAACTTTATCTAGACACTACATTTTTACAGAAAAAGCAATATATTTAAAAATACTATAAAGTAAGACCATCTGAATGTATTCCAGTTGTCTAAGGACATCTTTTGCTGAACATTTGTGATAGTTGAGGATTAAATAATTTTTGCAAGCATAGTGCCTACTCATGTTCCAGGGTGTTCTTGTTTAGTGTGATTTAATATTTCTACAATCTTTGGAAAAAATAGTTTCAGATTTGAAGTGGTTATTTGTTGTTTTTTTTATATGCAAACTATAGGATTTGGCTTGCATATGGATGGGTAATATCACTCTATCCACAATCAAATTAATTTTCTCAGTTTCTTTTTTCATAAGCAAAACAATAGCTATAAATAAAATACAAGTCAACACTCTGTACGTGTAACCGAGCAGAAGCCCATCCTCAAAGGCAGTCCCTTATTCACTCGACCAGTTTCTTAGAGAACACATTTGCCAATCTGGATCAGAGGACTTTCTGTAGAACCTTTGTAAGTGTTGTACAGAATCCTTTTTCCTGCGCAGAGTTAGTTCAATATGCATCCTGTAGGCACAAAATCTTTTTTGCTGTCTTATGTTTTGACACTTTAAGCCACCCCTAATCAGATGCACATAGAACCTGAAATAAAATTCACTTTTCTCTCTTCAATCGCTAAAAGAAAAAAATCATATTCCCAACAGATCTGAAATATGATCTTTTAAAAATATATGGCATTAACATAATTTTACAGTGCAAAACTATAAAGAAGACGAAAAGAGTAAAGGCAAGGGAGAGGAATCATTTGCTTCAGGCCTACATTATGTTGAACTTTGGTGGAATGAATCCAAAATGGAATTAAATCCAAATGTTTCCTAGTTTCTTCCATCTTAATAGCCTCATATTTCCTTCATGTCATCCCGTCCACAGCTTTCACATTTAAAATTGTCATCTTTGAAAATACTGAACATATTTATGGCATGTCTGTTTCCTGATACATATTACAGTTTATCATATTGTTTTAGCTACAAGACAACAAAAGAGGCTTCAGATTTATATGTAAAATACAGAAATATAACTTGGAGAGGAAACATGACTATATCATATCAACTTCAAAATAAATCTTCCTTCTTACTCTAAATTACATGCCAATGTTTGCAAAGCTATTTTTCCTACCTTCATATGTTTAGCCATTAAATTGAAGAAACCATTAAAATAATCCGAGTTCATGATAGAAAGGCAATAAAACACAGGATAAAAATAAAAACAGAAGAATATATTATGAATATAATGATGTAAAATAAATATGCAGCCAGGCATGGAGGCACACACTTGTAATCCCAGCATTTGGGAGGCTGAGACAGGAGAATGATGGTTTGCAGCCAGCCTCAACTACTTAGTGAGGCCCTCTGCAACTCAATGAGACCCTGTTTCAAAATAAAGAATGAAAAAATAGGACCGGGGGTGTTGCTCAGAGGTAGAATGCCCCTGGCCCTAGTACCGCAATCAATCAATCAATCAATCAGTAAATAAGCAAAAAATGTTTTCTATTAAAAACATGCCAATGAAAAGCCCTATAAATACTATCCCATTTAAATCTTCCACACTTTTATAAAATGGGCACTCTCAGTCCTGGCAGCTTTTATTTTTCCAGTAATTGGCCTGAGGTCACACAGTTAGTAAGAAATAGAACCAGAATTAAACTCAAGCAATTGTGTTTCTGAAATTATATTTTTTCTTTCTTCTTTCAGAATTCTCTACAATGGTTATAACTCAGTGCTATTAGAGAAAAATGAGATAAAGAAGACCAGGAGAAGAAGGAAAGGGGTTAGGATGACATAACATTTGCCACCGTCTCTGGGTGGCCTCTTGCTATTAGAATCAAGTCAGATTGATTGACATCTTCTGATTCCCATGATCATTATTCTGATCACATAGCGTCCCCACAAATTTACTATGCAAAGAAAAGAAAAAGGAGGAAGAAGAGGAGAACAGAAAATAGAGAAAAGAGAAAATTAAGACAAATAGTAAGAGTGGGAGGGAAAAAAAATGACCATTCTCCTTAGGTAAACAGATCTAGCTAAATCATAGGTTAGCAGGAGAACCATTACAGTCTCTGCACATTTCTTTGGCTGAACTGGAGAAATATTTCATTGGTTCTTTCTCTCAAATTCAAATGTCAGTGTAAAGGTTAACTTAGGTGAACAGTCATTATTTCCCAGGGATAAGGCAGACAAAGAATAAAAAAGCAAAGAAGGTAAGCTTCCAGATGCTCCTTTCCAGGACTTTACATCATGCCGACTGCTACAACTGCACAAATGTAAGAGTGAGACTTAACTGACTGGCTGGGTACATTATTCTCATCCTTTTTCTTTGCAAAAGATGTTCTTGTGTTTGGTACGGGCACCTGCCTTCACCTTGACTCATTTTGTCTACCCTTCTCCAACCTTTCAGGCAGGAAGAAGAGACTGACTATGATAGAATTAAGACTTTTTTGAACTGCCAGTGACAATTACGTGTATACTTGCCTCCTCAATAATGGAATTCTTGAGAGCTTTTGGAAGAATCCTGGGAGATAAAGAAAGAAAATCAGCTGGGTGTGGCAGTGCACAGCTGTAACCACAGTACTTAGGAGGCTGAGACAGATTTGCAGGTTCAAATCCAACCTCAGTAACTTGGCAAGACTCTCAAGAACTGAATAGGATCCTGTTTTTAAAAAATAAAATAAAATAGGACTGGGGGATGTAGCTTGGAAGTAGAATGTGTCTGGGTTCAGCTGGTCGTGGTGGCGCACACTTGTAATCCCATACTTGGGAGCCGGAGACAGGAGGACCCTGCAGGTTCAAAGCCAGTGGCGCTGGCTTGGGAGACCCTGTTTGCAAATGAAAATATAAAACAGGTCTGGGAGTTTATCCCAGAGGTAGAAGGGTTTCCAGGAACCCCAGTACCACCACCAAAAAAAAAAAAAAAAAAAAAAAAAAAGAATGTCTCTGGGTTCAGCCTTCAGTATAAAATAAAACAAAAACAGAAAAATATTTCTTCCAAGAGTATAATTTTTAATCCAAGACAGATAAAATGGCCAGAGACCTAATTCAAAAGAATGCTCCCCTATTTTTAAATTTTAAATCATCCCTTCTCATGTCAACCAGTTTTAAAGAAAAAAAAACCCACAGATTTTAGAGGTGTCATTTTTCAACCTAAATCTATTAAAAGAGTGGATGATTTTAAATACTCTGTATAACTATATCCAAGTTAAAAAATAGAGAATTTATTTTATAGGAAAATGGAGACTCTCTTTTACAGGGAGGCTAACATAGGCCATCATACTTTTGAAGATTACTCACCAAACAGAGTATATTTAGTCATTCACTATGTGATTATGAAGGAAAATTATACAAGTACTAACTGAAGCACAGTTTACCTTGAGACATAAAATCAGGTTTGGACAAAGATTATCATCTTTATAACATCAGTTCATTATTTAATGAATTTAATCTATAGAGCCCTCTCTTAATACAACTACTGGCATTGTTTTCAAGATACACAACATTCTATTTGCATCTTAATCTGTACTTGGTAATAACAGTATATTTACAAGCTGGGCACGGTGGTACATGTTTGTAATACCAGTACTTTGAAGGCTGAAACAGGAGGATCGCAAGTTTGTAGCCATCCTCAGCAACTTACTGAGACTCTCTTTCCAAGTAAAATAAATAAAATAAAATAAATTAGGGCTGGGAATATATCTCAGAGATAGAATTCCCCGAGTTTAATCCCTGAGTTTATTCACACACAAAAAAATAAAATAAATAAAATAAATAAATAAATAATAAAGGTATATTTGCAATAGGCCATGAGGGAATTTTGAGATTCAAAAAACAGATAAATAAAAATGATGTGCTTGCTTCTTAAATATGATGACATATGTGCTATAACACGTGATATGTTGTGACAATTACACATGTCGTATGTCATCAAAAAGAGATCTAAGGCTGGGCATGATGGCACGTGCTTGTGATCTCAATAGTTGAAAGGCTGGAGCAGAAAGATTGCAGGCAAGACCAGCCTTAGAAATTTAGCAAGACTCTGTTTCAAAATAAAAAATAGAAAGGGCTAGGGGTATAGCTCATAGGTAGAATGTTCCTGGGATCAACACCCAGCACCACAGAAAAACAAATTAAAAAGACATATGATGTTTCTGACTATACACTAGCTACTGCCGGTGGTAGGGAGACGTGGCCAGCATTGCTCCTGGGAGGCCGAGCAGTATCTTTCCTCTTGCCACATCACCCTTCCCATTTCATGGAGCATTGCAACACTCCTCTCCGTGCCAAAGCTACTTAATTTCCATGGTCCACTGGAAGCTTTACTTTTTCCTAAAACACCCAAGAAGCTCCTAAGGGTCTGAGCAGTTCTTCCAGTGTGGAATGGTCGAAGGTAAATTGCACGCCGAGTAGATCGAAAGAGAAGTACTGTGTCGCATGGAGCTGGCTGGAGGCGGAGGGTGGTGGGAGCCCTGCCTGGAACTTGTCAGTCCTCACGGTTTCCTTTCTGCTTCTTGAAATGGGATGTCCCAGATGGTATGTATTAATGTGTATTTGCAATACTTTTGGCACAGGATAGTGGCCAGATAAGAAAATGTAAAGTAAACAGAAATGAAAAAGAAAATTACCAATGAAACAAAACTGGAAGGATTTAATTTTCCAAGTAAATGACTTCAGAAAATTAGATATGAAAAAGGCCAACTAGTTTATGTGTGGTTGTGTCCTCTGCCGGAAAAAATTAAAAAAAAAAAAAAAGGAGAAGCAGGGGAGCATTTCCTAAGACTGAGTCTTTGCTATTTCTAGTGAAGTTGTTTGAAGATCACTACCTTTCAAGGTTTAATTAGTTTAATTGGGTAAATGTAATTCACATTTATGTTGTTATCGATCTTATTTATTTTCTGATCTCTTCCCACCATTCATTTTAGTTCTGAAATTTGTCTGGTGTAATTTAACTTTAACGCTAATTGTAGGCGACGTACTAAATTGCAGGTTCGTTGCTGGAGGTCTCTATGTCTTATATATCTCTCAAACCTGTGCAGATGAGTTTTGGTAGTGTTTGTTTCTTTCTGATACTGGGAATTGAACCCAGGGCATGCTACCTCTGTGCTATATTCCTATCTATTTTCTATTTTGTTGTTGTTGTTGTTTTGAAATAGGATCTCACTAGGTTTCTGAGAGCCTTGCTAAATTGCTGAGGCTTGAACCTGTGATTTCCCTGCCTAAGCCTCTCAAGTATTAGATTACAGATGAGTATTACCATGCCTAGTTAGATATTCATTTCTTAATTATGAACTTTTTTATGTGTGGTACTGGGGTTCCTGGAAGCCCTTCTACCTTCGGGCTACACTCCCAGACCTATTATATATATATATATATATATATATATATATATATATATATATATATATATATATATTTTATATGGAAACAGGGTCTCTTAAGCCATCGCGGCTGGCTTTGAACCTGCGCGACCCTCCTGTTTCCGCCTCCCAGGTGCGGGGATTACAAGCGTGCGCCACCACGCCCGGCAAGATAGGGTGATTTAGCTTTACTTCTATGGCAAATTCTGCTCTACCAGAAGACAGAGTAGTTGGAACCAAGGGCCATTATGAAAAGCCCTTCACATAAATTATCCAGTTTATTAAATGGAAACATGACTCCAATCTGTCTCAGCCTCCTGCAAAACTCAAGAATTTGCTGATGTTTCCTTTATGATTTTCATCCTTTTCTCCCTCTGGGCCTTTAATTAAGCTATTTCTCTTGCTTGAAATAGAGTCCAACTTTTTGAGCAATGATTCTCTATGGTTCTTTTGTGTTCCCACACACCTTATAAATAAAGGCATTGATTGCTTTTGTTCCTGAATATATTCTTGAAGATTTTAGTAGAGCCAATAGCCTAGAAAGAAAGAGATAATGTCTCCTTATGGAACAAAGCTTGTAATTCTTCTGTAAGATAACCTACTCCTTGTGCAGGCATCCTCTATTTTTCTGGGGTAATATCATCTCATGTACCTTGGAGCTTAAGAAACTGGCAGAAGACTATTTTGACATTACCGCTACTGTTTTTTTTTTTTTTTAATGTTAGTAGTAAATTGTCCTTTGTTTCTCACCCAGAAATCTTATGTTTTCTGCCAACATCCATGAAACTGTGGAAGGTTAACTTAGCTTACAAGTAGGGTAAAATCTCAGACCCTTCATCTTTATACTCAATAAATGACAACTAATTTTGGAGTTGTCAGAGTATCCAATAAATACTGACACATTTCCCACCTCACATCTGAAACAATTAAATAATTTTTAAAAGGATCAAAATATCATTTCCATTAGCAATAATGTTAAAATTACAGAACATAGTTTTGATCTATTTCCCAGGTGGAACCGCTAATTAAATCCCAAAATTAGGTAGATTAACCATTTGTTCTGAGGCATAACAAAAGTAGAACAGAACTTCTAATAGTGAAGGCTCTCATCCAAATGACACGTAAAATCTACAAGACTTTGGAAATTTTATCATGCACTTTGACTTAGAAAATGAAGAATTATAGGGAAAATGGTAAAGATGAGAATTGCAAAATGTTTAAAGTAACAAAAGAATATAATGACTATGTAGTCAATATTTAATTTTCTCCTTGATAGATTAGGATTTAAGATTCTCTCTTCCCATTATCTTATGACTCAGAAAGGTTAAGGAATTTGCTAAAGCTTACATGGTTAATAAATCTTAGAGCTAAAATTCAAACTCCCAGTTCTGAAACTATGTTTGCAGTGATACTAAGGGGTGATGAATGGTAGCTAGGCTGAAGGAGGGAGAGTCAGGGAAGAGGTAGGACGTTGCTTTAATTATGGAGTTGAGAAAAGACAGAACACGCGGTGAGGTTCAGTCAACAGTGCAAAAATAAAACAATTTGATTCTATGGGGAATTCAATTTTTACGATTTTTCATTTTTATTTATTGAGACCTCAGCATCTCCTGACCCGATGGTACACACTGGAGTAAAAATATAATAAGACCCGCATCTTGCATTGAAAGATGTCATAATTTAGTGAGGACCACAAACCAATAAAAACCACAATAAATTTGATCACTGTCATTTCACAGTCTGACAGTAGGTAGACAGTGGTGACCCCTAAGAGAATCACCTACTGACATGGGAGCAAAGGGAGAAGCATGAGAAGTTTGTTCACGAGTAGTTGGCAGTCATTAGCAAGTCACTAAATTCACCAGATTTCATGCAGAGTTGATTTAATTTACTGCTTCATATAAATGGTGCATTGCAATTCTATGAATTCAGAAAAGATGATAAAGCTAATTTCCTGAAAATCACCAGAACCCTCTCCTAATCCAGTGACTCCTATCATTAACACTGGTGTGCATTTTGCCAAGCTAATTTTTTTGTAATACACCTTAAAGGGGAATACTTAGGGGCTAATAATATCAACCTACCTTTTGGGTTCTTGCCTGTGGTGAGAAGACAGTGGACTATGGAGAATCAGAGTTCCCCGAAGACCATTAGTCATTATCAGATGGATAAAATTTCTATACATTTTCATTCATTTTTTCATTTATTTGACAAACATGCAGCCCGTCAATGTCCAAGTGCTGAGGCAGCTGCTCAGAGACGAGAGCCCACTTCTAATAAGGGATAATCCATTAAAGTGAGAGATAATCATTCTCATGAGTATAATCCAGTAAATTCTAGTATTTGGAGTGTATATTGCAGTATATATTAAAGTTCTTTCTGAGAAATCAATAGAAAAGGATTACCGTGGTTGAAAACTTGCCAGAATGGAACATTTACAAGTAGAAAAAGCATGTGAGTTTACTCTCCTAGCAAGATGGTCTGTAATTGTTGTTATCACTATTCTTGTGATGAGTTTTCCTTCCGTCTTCCTAGGACTAACTTCCCAGCTTCATCCAATCTCTCTTCAGAAAGGCCATTGGGGTTTGTCCTATTTAACAAAATCACTCTATCATGTCATTATTTCCTTCAGAAGATTATAATCTAAAATATTTATTTGTTTGACCATGTATTACTTATATAATCACTAAAATACAAACGATCAAGGACAGGGCCTTATTTTTCTTTTTCACAGCTACATGCCTACCACTTAGAAACAAACAATACAATACTCACTCAATACACAAGCTATTGAATGAACGAGTCACAGTCTCAATGTTTGTCCCAATACATAAGATGGGTGATAATTCTATTCACTACAATAACTGAATCAGAAAACAAAAAAAAGAGAAAAAAACAAAAACAAATATCAATGAAATCCAATGCTGAGTAACATAAATAGAGTCAAATTCAGATGATGTTAGGTCAATTTCAGAGGTAAAGAACTGCCGCAGTGCCCTTGGCAGGTCAGGAAGATGATCATTCAGGCTCATTCCGTCTTTTGGTTTTTTCATATCCCATAGGCCAGTGCATGTTGTATTCACAATATTGAAACAACTCAGGATTGTCAGAGCCATTCATGAAAACACAGAGGAAGAAATGGAACTGGCTCTTACCCAGTGTGTCCTATAATCTATGAACAGATTTTCCTGGATGATACTTAAGCAAGTGTCTTTAATATATAGTGTTCAAAAATATATATATATATATAGTGTTCATTGGCAGTTTTATTTTACAGTTTACTATTATGTGATACATTTAATATCTATTGCAAAGGACTTCAAACACATGCAGCTATCAAAGACAACATGTTAATAATTGAATTAGTTCTTAGAGCTCAAATCTCAGAGGTCAAAGTTCTGTTGTTCACCTACACATCAGCCAGTCCCAAAGAAAACAGGACCATGAAAACTGAGTCCCATCAAAGGTATTTGACTGTGAGCTAGGTGTGGTGGCACACACTTGTGATCTCCGCGCTTGGTAGGCTGAGACAGGAGGATCGCACAGGTTCGAAGACAGCCTCAGCTACTTAGTGAGACCCTGTTTCCAAATAAAATACAAAATAGGTCTGGGAGTATAGCCCAGAGGTAGGAAGCCTTTGGGTTTCACCCCTAGTACCATACACACAAAAAAGTATTTGACTGTGACCCACAACAGAAATACGTTTTTCCACTGAAACCTAGTACACAGGTATCAACAATTATTTTTTAGAATACCTTCATGAGATATTTCAATCTATAGGTGTTATTTCCTATTCTATGTTATTTGAAAAATAATAATGTGATCCATTAATTTTGTGATATACTAAATGTTGTTAGTAGCATAGTTTGAATAATGCTGTCATACACCATTTGGAATGTAGTTCAAAAGTTATGGCTGGAAGTAGAGGCACATGCCTGTAATTCCAGTATTTGGAAGCCTGAGAAATGAGGATCGTAGGTTCAAGGACAGCCTCGGTGATTTAGTGAGATTCTCAGCAACTTAGCAAGACCCTGCTTCAAAATAAAAAATAAAATAAGAAGGACTTGGGGTATAACTCAGAAATAGAATGCCTGTGTTTCATACCCGGCACCAAAGAAGGTAAAAAAAAAATCTAGATTCAGAATCAAATGAAGGAAGAATAGATGACAAAATTAAACTATAATTGATGGAAAGAGGAAAATGGCTTTGGCAGAGACAAGCAACAGAATAACTTTTTATTTACTTATCTTTATAGTGTTCATTTTATATTAGATTACTATTATGTGATACATTTGACATTAATTGCAAAGGATTTTAAGCCCATGCAGTTATCAAAGACACCATGTTAAGAATTAAGCTAGTTCTTAGAGCCATATACAAAGACAAGTATATAAGGATTTGTTCCATTCATTTGGTTATTTGTTCAACTGTTTATAAAAGGTTCCTTGAAAGTGTACAGAGTAATAACTTAAATATCGGGCTGCCTAAAATCCCAAGTAAATAAGCTGTGCTATCTAAACTTTTTGGAAAGTTATAATAAACCATGATGAATTTCCCAAGGCTTCTTGGAAATATCTTCAATTTCTCCTCTTGTTAATAGCGAGCAAATTTATATTACTGTTACTTGTTGAGAGTATTCTCACAGGAGTACTACAGAGAACAGTCACCACTCCTAAGGCTCTGAAATATATACACTCAAGACCTACCAGCTTTTTCTGTGAGCTAAGATATTGCATCCTTACATGAACTTAATCTTCTTTTGAGTTTTAATTTTTGAATATGTTCCTCTACTTTCTCCTAATGGTATTATTTTCAAAGATCTCATTGCTTACGAATCTACATGGGCATTTTAATTACAATAGTGTCTCATCTCTTTGTCATGGCATAGAATCAAAGTGTGCTATATAACTGAATTTTCTAGGTAACTGAATGTGACCACTTTCATATTTTATTTAATTTGGTCCCAACACTTCATTTTTTAATCATTTCTATGAAGCAAATTCCAAACCGTATTCTAAAACTACCTATCTTAACAAAATATACTGGAGGTCTACTGAAACGTTTGCTGATGATCCAAAATGATGATTAGAGACAGGATTCATTTCTTCATATTTCAATACAGAGAGTATGTTACATATATTGTACCTGAAATGATTAAAAATAAGAAAATAATTAGAGCAAGACTTCATACCCACACACACACTCACACAATAGTGTGATCAAAGAGGAAGGAAATAAAGGAAAAAGCAAAAGAAACCACGAAGAGAAACTTGGAACATTTATACTACACCAAGGATAGCTAGGGTTTCTACATTTCTGACACTGGAATTGTTTCCAGTTTAATGCAAGGCATATATGTATGCAGTCTATATGGAGATATGTGTCTTTATGGAATGAGCATAATATTCTATCATAGGTTTTCAATATGCTTGTACCTTACATCCTAAAATGCATAAGAAATGACATATCTAAATGATAATATTTGAGAGCCGGTGACATATTTGGAATTCAAATCAGTGTTCTGTATCCAAACTTAATTTCTGTGACCTTATGTGTTCCCTTTGAATCAGGCCTAAGAATAGTCTTGACACTACCCAGAACACCTGCCCTGCCCACATGGTAACTGGGGCAGGGAGAAGCCCACTCACCCTGGGAAGAATGCTTGCCTTCTCAGGCATGCCAGGGTCACTCAGGTTTATTTTTAATGTTCTGCTGGCCTTTTCTCCCTGGCCAGAGCCCCAAGCACACGGGGCTCTACCATTTTTCTGCAGAGGAGTCCACTGGCCTGAATACCCAAAGCCACATCTGTGTTGTAGCACCGCCATGATCAACTCAAGGTTTCAAACAAAAGGCATCTTTTTTTTTTCTTTAGCTTTATGCCCTCCATGTGAGGATACTCAAGGCACCATTACATCTCCTTCAGTCTTTTAATGGAAGTAAGTTTGACTAATTATGTAATGCTCTCTATAAGCACTCAAGGAAGATAGGGGCCAGACATCAGAGATGGGCTGCCTGATTTTCCAAAGAGGAAATCAAGAGACTTGTATAGCAAAGCTGTCCCTAGAGAGACAAGGAAACATGGCATTTTTGTCACAAAATTTGAGTTTTGCATATTTCTCTTATCAGAAGAGACAAGAGTAAAATAATAAAAATAGGAATAAATAAATGCAGATAAATACCAAAACAATTTGTATTACAAATTAATTAATGTAATAAAATGAAAAGAAGTAGATTAAATATGAGTCATAAAACCAAGACGCCCAATCTCTTTACACTACTGCAAGTAAAGCACAGTATCCTTGAAAAGTTTCCAGGGTAGGAATTGCAGATCTCCATTGAAAGATGGAATAAAAACCCTTTCTATATTATCATTGGAAAAAATGGTCTGAAACCACAAAACTGAATTATTATTTTCTCCAAAGTCAAGCATTATTAGGCTCTGTTTTGAGTCTCTTAAGATATTTGTTTGTTGTTGTTTGGTGCTAGGGATTGAACCTAGGAAAATTCTACCTCCAAACTACATTCCAAGTCCTTTTTAAAATGTTATGTATTTACTTACTTACTTACTTACTTACTTACTTACTTACTTACTTACTTACTTACTGTGATATTGACTATTGCACCCTGAGGGCATTCTACCTCCAAATTATACCACCAGACCAATTCTTTTTATTTTTATTTTATAATAGGATCTTGCTAGGTTAATGAGAGTCTCACTACTTTCTGAGGCTGTCTTGGAACATGGGACTTTCTTATCTTACCCCCCTAAGTCGTGGGATTACAGGCAGGCACCACCACCACCCAGTTTTATTTTTTTTATTTGGAAACAGGGTCTCACTAGATTGCTGAGGGACTTGTTAATTTTCTGAGACTGGCTTTAACCCCAAGATCTTCCAGTCTCAGCCTCTCAAATACGGGAATCATAGGCTCACGACATGCCACCACACCCAGCTCTTCTTAATATTTTTTTCTTTTTTACCATGCCTATGCCAACCCCAGGTGAGGGCTCATACTGTGACTTTCTTCGGTGGATTTCCCTCTGGCCAGCCAAACCTTTGGGCTGCTTACCCAGCTCTTGGAGGCCCTGAGCTAAGAGCTGCTTGAGAAACCAGGGAGGGAATCACAAAGCCCACTCCCTGCCTGGATGCATCACAGACTGCTAAGAAGCCTCAGCCAGGACCTCTTCATCTTCTCTCTAGGTTCTTCCACTCTCTGAGCTGGGAGTTTTGTATCTTCTCAAGAGCAGGTCACCCCTGCTCTCCCTCCGATGGCCTTCAGACGTGCACTGCCTGCCAGCTGCTTTGAGGAAGGTAGGTGCCTTCCCCAGATGTGGCTGCAGGTGACCTCACTGGGAACACTTATTTCCTTGCCAAAGATGTCTCCCAAGGCATCCCCAGACCCAAATAAGAAAAAAGGGGAGGGAGGCATCCCCAGACCCAAATAAGAAAAAAGGGGAGGGACACTGGCTTTTCTTTTCTTTTTCTTTCTTTTTTTTTTTTTTAAACCCAGGGGCATTCTACCTCCAAGCTACACCCCCAGCCCTATTTTTTATTCTTTATTTTATTTTTTTAACAATTTTTATTGAACATAAATAGTATACATTTACACTATATTTGGTGCCCTCTCCCCCCCCCCATTTTCTCTTCCCCCCTCCCACCAATGGTTGTCCAGGTTAACCATGTCTTATTCATAATTTTACACATGTTCAGGTGTAGACCCTCATTAATCAAGATCGGCCTTTCTCCTCTCCTATCTTTCCATTAAAACTTAGCTAGTATTTCCCCTCTAATATCTGGAGTCCCACTGGTATCTTTTGTGTTTTCTAGTTTGGGCATATTAGAGGAAACATGTGTATCTTCTCCTTCTGTGCTTGGCTGATCTCACTTAACATGATGTTCTCCAGGGCTTTCCATCTTCTTGCAAATGATATAATTTTGTTCTTCTTTATGGCTGAATAGAATTCCATTGTGTGTATTTCCCACAGTTTTGCTATCCATTCATCTGTTGATGGTGATCTGGGTTGGTTCCATATTTTGGCTATTACAAATTGTGCTGCTATGAACATAGGTATGCATATGTTGCTGTATTTCTCTGAATTCAAC
The DNA here is from genome assembly GCF_963383645.1 of Muscardinus avellanarius. NCBI lineage: Eukaryota > Metazoa > Chordata > Mammalia > Rodentia > Gliridae > Muscardinus > Muscardinus avellanarius. Next base: position 13,221,922 of record NC_137787.1, on the reverse strand, counting down.
CCCTTTGGAAAGATACCCAGGAGTGGTATAGCTGGATCATATGGTGGATCTATTCCCACCTTTCTTAGGAATCTCCACACAGATCTCCATAGTGGCTGATCTATTCCCACCTTTCTTAGGAATCTCCACACAGATCTCCATAGTGGCTGAACTAGTTTGCACTCCCACCAACAGTTTAAAAGAGTTCCTCTTTCCCCACATCCTCTCACTGGCTTTTCTAGACCTTCTTTGTACCACCTGAATTTTGATGAGCTTTGGTCAGAAATGAATAGACGTGTTTCTCTCCAAGGAGATTGCACTTTGCTATCTACACCCTGGAGCAGGGTTGCTGGTGCCCTGTATCTCATGGAGTTCCTTGTCCAATAACTCTCTTAATTGCAGTACTTTTAGTGGTCAAATCTAGTTGCTGACTTGAGGCAGATAAAAGATGCTTTATCCTGACTTCTCTATCTCCCTTCTCTGTTCCTGTCCTATTAGGTTTCAGAAGTAGTTGCCTATCAAGCTGCTGGAGTCGTGGTCAACCTAAATTATTTTTATTTAGTTATTTATTTAGTTATTTATTTATCTATCTATTTATTTGTGGCACTGGGGGTGGAAAATAGGGGCACTCTACTTCCGACCTACACCCCCAGACCTATTTTTTAATTCTTTATTTTGAAACAGGGTCTCACTGAGTTGCAAAGGGCCTAAGTAGCTGAGGCTGGCCATGAACTGCAGTCCTCCTGTCTCAGCCTCCCAAATGCTGGGATTACAAGCCTGTGCCACCAAGCTCCACTCAACCTCAATTCTTATTGCTGATGTTTGGATCATCCACTAGATGTCGGTTAGTCAGACCCCCAAGCCTAGCACCTCACAGTCTGTCTACAGCTTTCTCATCACCAAGCCAATAGCTTAATAAAAAATGATCTCACCAAAACAAAAGTTTTCAGAACTACTTCATTAATAACATGGCTAGCTACAAAGGCAAAACAAAACAAAATTTTGCTAGTAAAAATTGATGAGTAACTAATTTAATTTCACAGATTTTACCTAAAATTCTCATCCTGGTGTGCATTTTCCTTTTTCTTAACCTTCTTTAATAATTTTTGAGAAAATAAGATTGGTGAGTTATACATTATCTTTTTGATAATGTTTATTCAGATAATGGGTTTTCCAAATGTGTCCAGGAGACTTCAGTTGATAAATTAAGGAAATCGTATGATTAGGTTTACTTGTTCTAGACTTCTTGCAAACTTGGGTCAGGTAGAAAACACCTAGGTCAGTGGAACAAACTCTAGATTAGGAACAAAATCATTAAAACATGACATGCAGAGAGGCATGATATAAGAGCTCCACACTTGAGCCTCCTATAAATAGGACACCCTACATAGGGGGGAAAATATCACCAAATTTGCAATACATCCATCACATGAGATTAGATTAGCTTTCTTATTTAAATCAATAACATCTTATCAGTTCTTTCCTTTCATCCATCGTTTTTTTCTTCCTACATATGAAATAATTATGCGTGTCTGTCAAAATTTATTATTCAGGCAGTGAGGTAGAAAGTGCAATTTTTATTTCGAGTCCTGCCATTAACTCCTTCGTGAACTGGATTAAACACTTCATCAGCGGGAACCAACCACATGTTTATGCTCAATCCTGTGCAGAACCTGGTTTTAGGTATCTTGCTAAAAATTTCCCAAGAAAGGCCTGGTTTCTGTGTTTGTCGGGGTTCTAATGCAAAAAAAAAAAAAAAAAAAAAGGAACAAAACCAGCATTGTTAAAACACATCTAACACACTTTCAAAAATGCATTCTTCATATGGCTTTTATAAAACTCCCCTTTGGCAATAACTTTTAAGGAGAAAGAAAAAAAAAGTGGCAAGAACAAGATTAAATCAAAATGCCCAAATAATATGGCCAAAGTCACTTTAGAGAAGTGGTTTGTAAGCTTGGAGGGGTCACCACCCCCAGAAAAACAGCTGTGTGTGCAACATTGAAGTTTGGTTTAAAAAATTATTAAAGGATTAACAGGTCTCTATGAAACTCCTTTTTGAACTCCATGTTAAATCTCACTTTTATAGTTTTAGAGAAACAGTTTATGAGATGTCCAATCTTGCTGAAATAGAGGAATATTTACCCAAACTCTATGACTTCTCCTCTCCTTTTTCTGTATTTTATTTGTACAATTTTCTCTCCCCATTCTTTTCTCCTCTTTCCTTCCTTTCTTTCTTCTTTCTTTCTTTCTTTCTTTCTTTCTTTCTTTCTTTTTCTTTCTTCCCTTTTCTTTCCTTCTTTCTTTTCTTTTTTCTTTCTCTTTCTTCTTTCTTTCTTTCTTTCTTTCTTTCTTTCTTTCTTTCTTTCTCTCTCCTTTCTTTCTCTGCTTCCCTTCCCTGCTCTCCCTCCCTCCCTTGGTCTTTAGTCAGTTCCAAATATTAAAATGCCCACATTCTTCTATACTTAGAGGAGTTTTATAGTAAAAAAAAAAATCAGGTTCAAAATAAATAAATAAAAATGAAGGAGCCTTTCATCATTTTATTTATTTGCAGTGAGCTTTGCATCCCTCCCCTCCTCTCTGATGCGGAGTTGCTGTGATTGATGGCATTTGCGAGCCCAATTCATATCACATCTTCTCCCCTCTCTGCCTAACCCTGGAGTACACACCTCCCTGGGAGGATGTGGGCACTGCTTTGAATATGAAAGCATTTGACTTTGGCCTTAGACATTGGTAGCTCTGAGCATGCTCTGCAGGAGGACCCTGTCTTGTCTCCCTGCTCTAAGCTTCACTCCTGAATCTTTGTGTTATTTAGAGTAGCACCACCTGCTTTGACAAGAACAACAAACCCAAACCCCCTTACGTCAGTGACTTGGGCCATCAAAAGTTCACTACTAGCCGAGCATGGTGGCCCATGCCGATAAGCCCAGTACTTGGGAGGCCAAGACGGGAGGATTGCAGCTTCCAGGCCAGTCTCAGCAACTTAGCAAGACCTTCATCAACTTAGCAAGATCCCATGTCAAAATAAAACATAGAAAGAGCTAGGGAGGTAGCTTGGGGGTAAGCGGCTTCTGGGTTCAATTCCTAGAACCCCTCTGCTGAAAATGTTCATCTCTAGTCCAGAACAGATGTTCTTAACAGTCAGATCAAATGCTCCTGTCCTCTAGGAGCAAGTCCACACCGGTCTTCATGACCTTCGGAAAGTAAAAAGGAAGACAGGGCACATGTGTGACTTAACTCCCAGACCTGCGTGTGACACACCTGTGCCCCTGCAGAAAACCAGTCCAATGGTGACTCTTGGAAGTGGAGAAGCAGATTGGGGCTAGAAAACATGGATATTTGGCTTGGTATCTGTTTTTGGAAACACACCCCTACACCATGGACCAAATCCAGGATTTGGGTGGATCATCAGTCATCTTGCTTTTGCCCTTTTTTTTTTTTTTTTTTTTTTTGGTGGTACTGGGGATGGAATCCTTCTACCTCCGAGCTATACTGCCAGACCTATTTTTATATTTTTTATTTGGAAACAGGGTCTCTTAAGCCAGTGAGACTGGCTTCAAACCTGCCCAATCCTCCTGTCTCCGCCTCCCAAGGGTGGGGATTACAAGCATGTGCCACCACACCCGGCTACTTTTGCCCATTTTTGATCAGCAGAGAGTTTCTCATCCTTCCCTGCTTGGGAGTCACTGGTGTGCAGTGAATCCACAGATACTGGTTATCTGTTGATGTGAAATAAAATCACAAAATACAATTACTTACATAATAAACACTGTATCTCTTTCTCTTATTGTTTCTTTCTCACATCATCACATGAGATTCCGGGTGATAGAAACATACTAGAATCATACGTGCATACAGCACCTGGTATTTTTTTCTGGGTCCCACCCTACTCCTACCTCCTTTCTGTGTACACTAAAATTGGTATTAATAACTTCATGTATGAGTATAGAATTTTTTGAACTATTTCCTTCATTAAATCTCTCTCTTCCCGCTCCCTCCCTCCCTCCCCAAATCCCCTTCCATTATTCTTTTTATTTTTATTTTACTTTATTTTATTTATTTATTTATTTATTTATTTATTTATTTATTTATTTATTGTGGTACTGGGGATGGAACCCAGGAGCCTTCTACCTCCAGGCTACATTCCCAGACCTATTTTATATATTTTTATTTGGAAACAGGGTCTCTTAAGCCAGCTGAGTCTGGCTTCAAACCTGCGGGATCCTCCTGTCTCAGCCTCCCAAGCTTAGAGACTACAAGTATGCCACCACACCCGGCTCCATTATTCTTCTAGTAGCTCCCCTTAAGGATCTCGTGATCCCTTTGGAATATGGTATGTGATGCCTATGGCCCAAGATCTTTCCCAGGTATCAGCAGGAGCTGCTGGAAGGACCCACTTCCAAGATCTCTCTCCGGGGTATTGGAAGGCCGCCCTTCTTCACTGGCAACGGGCCGTTGGCAGATACTGGCTCGTGGCTCTGCGGGCCTCTCCACGGGGCAGTTCACAGCTAGGCATCCAGCTTCCTTCATGACAAGACATCAAGAGCATGAGGAAGGAAGCTCAAGACTGAAGTGATGGTCTCCTCCTAGTCGAAACTTGGAAATTTCTGTGTGTGTGTGTGTGTGTGTGTGTGTGTGTGGTACTGGGGTTCCTAGAAGCCCTTCTACCTCTGGGCTACACTCCCAAACCTACACACACACACACACACACACACACACACATCTCATATATATATATATATATATATATATATATTTTTTTTTTTTTTTTTTTTTTAATTTGGAAACAGGGTCTCTTAAGCCAGCACAGCTGGCTTTGAACCAGCATGATCCTCCTGTCTCCGCCTCCCAAGTGCAGGGATTACAAGCGTGCGCCACCACACCCTGTGACGAAACTTGGAAATTTCATTGCTGGTGTATTTCGTTCATTTGGAGCAGGTTACAATTCCAGCTTATGCTCAGAAGAAGAGCAATACAGAGGGGTGTGAGGAGCAGGAGCTGAAAAGCGTGAGGGTCCTACTTAGAGGTCGACTGTCTACCCCTGGTGTGAGCAGGCATTTAATCTACACTCTAACATTTATAAGCCAGGGATGGTCACACACACCCGCCGTCCCCAGCACTCCAGAGGCGGACACCAAGGCTTTAGCCCAGGGGTTCCAGCCCAGCTGAGAAACTGTCTTAAAATATTTGTACAATACCTAAACAAATATTTTTGTGCTTGCTTTGGTAACTGTGGGACTACATAGAGTTAATACTGCCTCCAAGTCTTGTTCTCACGCAGAGCAGAGAGAAAGAGAAACCTAGTAGGAAGTTCTGAGTCCTGGGAGCAGGTGCCCAGGGTGCTGTCTTTATTGCTCTCCAGAGTGTCACAGTTTCACAGATTTTATTAATTAGCTAATTAATCAATTTTGCATTACTTTATTTTGTTGCTGTCCTTTTACTTACCTAAATGCCAACAGTAAAAATTCAAGATCACATACATGGTCTGAGCCATTAATCGGCATAAAGTATTTGTATTCAACATCCATCACCCCCATTGACCCCCGTTTCTATTAGCAATTGATACGCACAAGTGATATATACAAAGCTTGTACACCGCATACGTGAATGATAACAATTGACATACGCGGATCTTTGACACACCATAATTACTTCTAAACTCTAATTGTTAAATTAAAAAATATTTACTTCTGGTAAAACAACATACATACAATGTAGCATTTTTAAGTTTTTCAGCAGGTAGCTCTGTGATTTTTAAATACATGGTCTTGTGCAGCCAACACCACCATCCACCTCTAGAGCCTAATCGACTTTCCTGTCTGAAATTCTTTAGCCGTGTGTGTGTGTGTGTGTGTGTGTGTGTGTGTGTGTGTGTGGTGTTACTGGGGATGGAAACCAGCGTCATTCTAACACTGAGCTATACCACCAACCCTTTTTTAAATTTTGCTTTGTTTGAAAGAGGAATTCATTAATTTGTTAAGTCTAAATAAGTTGCCGAGGCTGGCCCGAGCTCGTGATCCTCCTTTCTCAGCCTCCAAGTACTGGAATTATAGGCATATGCTACCACGTCATCCCCCTCACTAATTTTTTTTTTAAATAGCTCCTAAGCACTTAACTGTCAATTTCTTCTCCCTCTTTAATCTTTTAGGCTTGATTGTTTGCTTAATTGATACTCTCTGCCTTTCTATCAAAAAGCAAAAGTGAAATGAGATTTAGTTTTATTCAAGCAGCTATGACGACTTCGGAGTGTTATTCAATTACGTTCAAGAAGCAAAAGTAGCTTCAACCTCGGCCCCCACAGTTCCTCAAACCCACAACCTGGTTTATTTCAGTGACAGCTTCAGGTTTAATTTACCCTAATCTCTGGGACCTTATTAAGTTCCTAAGAATAATAACAAAAGCCTGCAGGCTTGAAGGAGTCTCCCTGTATTAACACCCTTTGTAGCATATCTAGGATTTTCTTTTCAGCCTGATTTCAATAAATGGGCGCTTGCTTTATTCTCAGAGACTATGTATTAGGGTACTAGCTGCCATCTTCTAGAATTAAGTTTTTGTCTGTTGTCTTGCTTCTCAGGACCAGCTCCCTACCTACCTTCCCCACACTCTGCAGGAGCTGCGGGCATGTATCTGAGCTATGTTCTAGGCCTTCATTCCCTACTGCAAACATCTCTGTGACCCTCCATATCATCACGCCTGGATCTTTCATGATCACCTGGCTTACCCAAGCAGAGCTGACTTAACTCTAGATCCTCAGCATCCTCTATGTCTCTTCTCCGGAAGCTCAACATGTCCTGCTACTTCCCATCTTTCACCGTTCTCAAGATGGGATGCTTCTAGAAGGAAGAGAATGAATGAAGCATTCATTAGATCCAAAAGCAGATGATTGTGCCCAGTTTTGATGCATGTGTCCAGATTCGAATTTCATATTGCCAAGAGATTATTAACTGTCCATTTTGAAATCTGGTCTGCCTTTTCTAGAGTAATAGGGTGTGCGGTTGTCCGTGGGTGTACAGCTGCTTGAGTACACTACATCTTCTTGCTTTTGGCAGAATAGGAGCAGAGGTAAAATCTGCAACTTCTAACTTACGTGCTTAGAAAATATGTGCCCTTGAGCTGATGTTCATTTTATTAAAAATAAGAAGACCCCTTCAGATGCTATCTATTGAAGATGACAGAGCCTTCCCTCCTTCAGGGGATGATGAACTGAAACAGAAGCCACCTTTCTGCCCAGTGTCATTGGGAGACACAAAATACACTTGCATTGTGTGACCCCAGTGTCTTTGGGCCCACTGTTCCATCCACCCACATTTCATTCTAATGGATACAACACAGCTTATTTGATCATAGGAAAAAGAAGAAATTCAATTTTTTGACTCTTCCCTCTGCTAAAATTTATGACGAAAGGCCAAATGCATTTAAAGAGGAAATAATTAAGATACTGTGTAAGCCCACAAATCAGCCAGACTTCTCTTTGTGCCTCGTGGTGCCACTCCTTTCTCAGGAAAGGGAGACCTTAGATGAAATAAATGCTTCCTCAGTCAGGCAGATGATGAGTTTGCCAGTTTGACTTTCTAGATATAATCATGACTGATTACCTTTCAATAGGCAAGATTGATTACACAAGAACCAAATGATGGTTTAAAGGAATCCAGCTGACCCTAGTGCAGTCTCTGACAGACAGATAATGCATTTATGATACTCATAAAAGATGCTTGGGTTTCTTTGGAGAATATAAAATGGACAAAACTGGAAAAGCAAAAATAGAAAGTAAATGTCCGTAATCTATTACACTGATTATTTTAAAGGCTTATGATTTTTATAAAATGATTTGGGTAGAAAAGTATGAGAAATTCTATATCAATGATTTCTAATCTTGCAAGGACCACAGACCTCCTTGGGAAATTGATATAACTTTGGGTTTATTTTTCTCAGCAAATCCATAAGGTAACTAATTTTGAATATGATGAGAGATTACTAAAAAACACACATCCAGAGGGCACAGATTAAGAATATACATTTAGAGGAGAAACATCAAAGAATAAAATACTTTTCTTTCATTCACAATTAAATAAGAATGCATTTATTGCATATTTATTTGCTAATAAAATAAGCATTTGTTGTGCATTTCTTTGTGTGATGCTAAAGCCCCTACAGCCAATGTGGTTGAGTGGCTGATGATTGCTGAGTAGTTCTTCCAGTGCAGAAACAAGACCTGACAACCAATCTTTACATTGAAATACAACGCATTGTGCAGAGAAAAGTTAGATTTAAATCTCCATCAGAAAGAACAAGATCATAGTTTCATTTTATATGAGAGGTTCTGGAGAAATATAGGAAAAAACAGAGTAACTAATCTTGCAGAAGCAACATGGTTGGCCCTCTGCATATTGTTTTCTCATCTGCAAGGTCAACAAACTGCAAATTGAAAAGATGTGAAAATAATAATAGCATTCATACAAAACATGTGCAGACATTTTCTTGTTATTTCCTAAACAGTACAGTATAACAATGACTTACATAATGTTTAGACTAGATGAAGTATTATAAGTAATCTGGAGATCATTTAAAATATATAGAGGGTTTTTTTTTTTTTCAAAATGGCGACTGAGGGACGCAGCACTTCTCAGTAGCTGAAGCAAATAAAGTTTAAATACTTAGAAAGCAGTGTCTTAATCAACAAAATAAATACATACCAGGAACCAAAACACATCCAGGAACCGCGGCGGAACCCTGAACTTGAAGAAGAAGAACAAAGATCGGACACGGGACCTGCTGCAGATACAATCGGAACGCTGATCTCGGAACACCGATCCGCGGGCTGCTTTTGCAGCTGCCCGAGGAGCTGCCTGCCCGATATTACCGCAGCAAGATAATCCGGGACTAAAAACGGACTTAGGACCGCATCTTAAGCAGCGAGCAGCACCACATCAGAATTCTGTGTGCTCACTAGCGACCAGACCACAACTGCATAGAGACTCCCACGAATTCCTGCACCAAGTCAGGTACCTGAGGGCACCCTGGTAAGTTGGGGTCCTAGCGTGTGCGCAGCCCCAACCCCCTAGCACGGGCCCAAGCCTCAGAACCGAGAACTCTCCTCGCGCACCTTGCCGGCGCCACGGTCCCCTGCTAGTAGTCAGTGCCTGTACCACTGCCACCCCTAAATTGGAGCCTGCTTGTGTGTCAGCCCGTGCCACCTTGCCAGAGCCTGCCTTCCAGGCTGCGAAAGCCCTGTGTGACCCGGAAATCTCCTTGGGGCACCCCCAGCTTCTATGTCCAGCGGGAGGCAGAGACCATTGCTGGACACTGCGCACTGGACCCTTGAGCACCTACCCTGCACCCCCGGCCCACCGCTGGGTGTTCCCGCCCTCCTGGTAGCCAGATTCTTAGTTCTAAGTGAGAACACAGCTCAATACACCTTGGAAGAGCATACCAGCAGCAATAGACAGCTGCATCCACTCTCACTTGGGTCCAGTATTAGCAGCACATCCAGCCTGCACTCTCAGTATAGGCAGAGCTCTGGCAGTAAGTGTGGGCATCCAGGAACCAGCATCCATTTGCCCAGGGTACATCTTGGGACCACACCGGCTAGCCCAGCTGGAATTTCCAGAGACACAAGAAAATCCATCGGGCCACAATATCTGCACAGGACCTCAGCAATGACTTTGGTCATTCTCCACCCCTGCTGTAGGGAAGCACAGGCTGGAGTCTAGGGTGGTGAGTGCAGTGGTGCTGACCACAGGTTAGAATTTCGCAGAACCTGTGAATTGTACAGAATCAAATAACAGTGAACCCAGACATCCGGACACATAAACCTAAAGCAGCTAAAGGAGAGAAAGGTGTCCAAACACCCAGAGTGACCTAAGAAGATAAAAATAGAGTACAAAGAAAACTAAGAGACATTGGATGGTATTCTGAAAGCTACCAAAGCAATCAGATACACACATATTATATGGACCTGACCCCATATGCGTAAATAAGGAGGACTGTTTGTTTTACTTTTAATGTGGATGTTTTGCTTTATTTTGCTTTTACAGTGCTTTTGTTTTGGTATGGTTATTGCTGTTTTTTTTTTTTTCTTTTAACCCACACTTCTTTTACTTTAACTTGTTGATTATATATATATATATATATATATATATATATATATATATATATATTGGAGAGTTTGCCTTATTTTTTATTTCACACAGCTGCTAGTTCCTTTTATTTTATTCTTTGTTCCTCTTTCTTCATCTTTCCTTCCTTTTTTTTTATTCTCCTCCTTTGATTGGTTTTCCTTCCTTTTTCTTGGATTACATAATAGTCTTGGTATCTTGTGTGGATTCTTTTTTTTTATGTTTCTCTGCTCCTTCCATCATCCATATTTACAAACCTTCCCACATTAACCTACATACTTTTCTCCCCAAAAACTTTTCCCCATAATATACATCCTAGTTTAATACTCAAAGTATTTCTTATATCCATAAATACTCTACTAACGACAAGAGTCCTAGTAGTTAACCCTCTCTCATTCCTAGCAAGTTATTACCTTACCATACTTAAAATCTTTCTCAACCTAACATATCCTCTACCTAATCTGACTCCTTTACCAATCACCTTAGCTCCTAAAGCATCACCCGCCCTCAACACTGGAAAGGCTCTGCTGACTAGCCAATACCCCTAAACTCCTAATATTAAGATTTGACTAAGCACATTACTCATGAACGATGGGTAGAAATCAGAAAAACAGGACAGAGAACGCTATAAATATGAGAACCAGGAATTATGAAGTGACAGCAGAAATCACGAATACTGACCTACTAGAAATGCAAGAAGGGGAGTTTAGAATCTTTGATGTTCAATATGATGAAAGGATTTAAAACAAGTATAGAGGAGGTTAAAGGTGAATTAGAAACACTAAAAAAGAATCAGAAAGAGGTCTGGAATGAAATGAAAGAGGCAATAAGTGAAATGAAGAAAGCAATAGAAAGAAATTCTGAAAGATTAGATGAAATGGAAAACAGAATATCAATATTAGAAGACAGTACATCCCAAACCAAAAACACAGTCAGCGATATACAGAAATCTTTACAGCAACAAAACCTAAACATCCAGCAATTATGGGATAATATGAAGCGCCCTAATTTACGGATAATAGGCATTGAGGAAGGGATAGAGGTACAGACCAAGGGCATCTGTAATATCTTCAAGAAAATAATCTCAGAGAATTTTCCAAATATGGAAAGAGACTTGAATCTTCAAGTCCAGGAGGCATACAGAACTCCACTGAGACAGGACCAAAGAAAAACCACTCCACGCCACATAATAACCAAATTGACCAGCATAGAGGCCAAGGAAGGAATCTTAAAAGCAGTGAGAACAAAAGGACAGGTGACATATAGAGGCAAAACAATAAGAATCACCCCAGACTATACAACCCAGGTCAGGAATGCTAGGAGAGACTGGTACGACGTGATTCAGACCCTGGAAGAAAATAACTTCCAACCAAGGCTCATCTATCCAGCAAAACTACTATTCAAGATCAATGGGGAAACCAAAGTCTTTCAGGATAAACAGAATCTCAAAAAATTCATGAATTCAAAGCCAACACTAGAGAAAATTCTTAAAGAAATAAACCATAAGGAAGAAAATAGAAGCAGACTTCAGAATTAGAGAAGAGAGGAAGTTTATAAGTGGGCCATTTAAGTAAAGAAGAAAGATCACACCACCCAAGAGTAGACAGAACACAAAATGGCAGAAAACAAAAATCATATTTCAATAATATCTCTTAATGTCAAGGGACTTAACTCACCAATCAAAAGACATAGATTGGCAATGTGGATTAGGAAACATAATCCAAATATATGCTGTCTGCAAGAAACTCACCTCACAGCCAAAGACATTCACAGGCTGAAGGTGAAAGGATGGAAAAAGATATACCATGCCACCAGTGACCAAAAAAGAGCAGGGGTAGCAACCCTGATATCCAACAAAACAGACTTTAAACTAAAACACATCAAAAGAGACAAATCAGGGCACTTCCTTTTATTAAAAGGAACAATACACCAAGAAGATATAATGATAGTAAATATTTATGCCCCAAATATGGGTGCAACCACATTTGTAAAACAAACCCTTCTGGACATAAGATCCCAAGTAGACCCAAATACAATAATTCTGGGAGACTTTAATACGTCTCTCACACCACTGGATCGATCTTCAAGGCAAAAGATGAGTAAAGACGCTTTAGAACTAAAGGGAACCATAAACCAAATGGACCTAATAGACATTTTCACAGTATTTCAACCAGGAACTACAGAATACACTTTCTTCTCAGCAGCCCATGGAACCTTCTCCAAAATAGATCACATCCTGGGACACAAAGAAAATACCAGTAAATTCAAAAAATGTAATATAATTCCATGCATCTTTTCAGATCACAATGGAATAAAAGTAGAAATCAACAACAGGAAACTCGAAAGAAAGTATTCAAATACATGGAGAATGTATTCAATAGAATACTGTTGAATGACGAATGGGTAAGAGCAGAAATTAGGGAAGAAATAAAGAAATTGATGGAAACAAACGAAAACAGAGACACAACCTACCAAAACCTATGGGACACCATGAAGGCAGTACTAAGAGGAAAGTTTATTGCATTGAGTGCCCACATAAAAAGGACAGAAAACCACCAAGTAAAGAACCTAATGATACAACTCAAGGATCTAGAAATTCTGCAACTGTCTATTCCCAAAGGCAGCAGGAGACAAGAAATCATCAAAATTAGAGCAGAAATAAATGAAATAGAAAACAAAAAAACAATTAAAAGAATCAATAAAACAAAAAGTTGGTTCTTTGTAAAGATTAATAGAATTGATAAACCCCTGGCCAACCTAACCAAAAGAAAAAGAGAATCAACTCAAATTATCAAAATTAGAAATGAAAAAGGAGATATCACCACAGATAGTGAAGAAATTCAAAAGATTATCAGAAACTACTTTAAAAATTTATACTCCAATAGACTTGAAAACCTGGAAGAAATTGATATATTTCTAAGCACAGTTAACCTTCCTACACTCTACCAAGAGGACATAGCAAGCCTAAACCAACCAATAACAACCAAAGAAATAGAAATGGCAATAAAAATTCTTCCACCAAAGAAAAGTCCAGGCCCAGATGGGTTCCCAGCTGAATTCTACAAAACCTTCAGTGAACAACTAATACCAATACTTCATAACATGTCCCGGGAAATTGAAAGAGATGGAACTCTTCCAAATTCCTTCTATGAGGCCAGTATCACATTAATCCCCAAACCAAATAAAGATACCTCAAGAAAGGAAAACTACAGACCAATATCCTTAATGAACATAGATGGAAAAATTCTAAACAAAGTACTAGCTATACGCATTCAAAACTATATCAAGAGAATAATACATCATGACCAAGTCGGTTTCATCCCAGAAAAACAAGGCTGGTTCAACATACGCAAATCAATACATGTTATTCACCACATAAATAGAACCAAGAACAAAAACCACATCATCATAGCAATAGATGCTGAAAAAGCATTCGACAAAATCCAACACCCATTTATGTTAAAAACACTGCAAGAAATTGGGATAGAAGGAAAGTACTTCAACATCATCAAGGCAATATACTGCAAACCCAAAGCCAACATTATAGTGAATGGGGAAAAACTGCAAGAATTTCCGCTACAGTCAGGAACAAGACAAGGATGCCCACTATCAGCACTCCTTTTCAATATAGTCTTTGAGACTCTTGCTGCAGCAATCAGAAAAGAGAAGGAAATCAAAGGAATTCACATAGGAAGAGAGGAAGTAAAATTATCCCTATTCGCAGATGACATGATCCTTTATCTGGAAGACCCAAAGAACTCAACCAAAAGACTTCTGGAGCTGATTGACAAATTCAGCAAAGTCGCAGGTTACAAAATCAACCTAAAGAAATCAGTGGCCTTTCTTTATGCCAACAACGAATCCACAATGAAAGAAACAAAAACAACAATTCCATTCACTATAACCTCAAAACCAATAAAGTACCTAGGAATAAACCTAACCCAAGATGTAAAAGACCTCTACAACAAAAACTATAAAACATTAAAGAAAGAAATTGAAGAAGACCTTGGAAGATGGAAAGATCTCCCTTGCTCATGGATAGGCAGAATAAATATCATCAAAATGGCCATTCTGCCAAAACTGATCTATAGGTTCAATGCAATTCCCATTAAAATACCAGTGACATTCTTCAGAGACCTAGAAAAATCAATCATGAACTTCATATGGAGAAAGAAAAGACCTAGAATAGCCAAAGCAATTCTCAATAACAAGAAACACGCAGGAGGCATTACAATCCCAGACTTCAAACTATACTATAGAGCAATAGTAGTAAAAACAGCATGGTACTGGCACAAAAACAGATATACTGACCAGTGTATTAGAATAGAAGATACAGAAACAAACCCACACATCTTTAGTCAATTAATCTTTGACAAAGGGGCCAAACACATACGCTGGAGAAAAGACAGCCTTTTCAACAAGTGGTGCTGGGAGAACTGGCTAACCATTTGTAAAAAGATGAATCTAAACCCCTATATCTCACCTAACACAGGAATCAACTCAAGATGGATCAAAGACTTAGAAATTAGACCTGAGACTGTGAAGTTAGTAGAGGAGAACATAGGTTCAACACTACAACATATTGGCACAGGCAGTAACTTTCTCAACAAAACCGCCAAAGCTCAGGAAATTAAAGCAAGAATAAACAAGTGGGATAACATCAAACTAAAAAGTTTCTTCTCATCAAAGGAAACTATCAATAACCTAAAGAGGAAGCCTACAGAATGGGAAAGGATCTTTACCAGCCACCATTCTGATAGGGGGCTAATATCCAGAGTATACAAAGAGCTCAAAAGACTCTACACTAGCAAAACAAACAACCCAATCAAGAAATGGGCAAATGAACTAAATAGACACTTCACAAAAGAAGAGATACAAAGGGCTAATAGATACATGAAAAGATGTTCCTCATCACTGGCCGTCAGGGAGATGCAAATCAAAACTACACTGAGATTCCATGTAACCCCAGTCAGAGTAGCAAGCATAAAGAAATCAAACAACAACAAATGCTGGCGAGGATGTGGGGAAAGAGGAACTCTTTTACACTGTTGGTGGGAGTGCAAACTAGTTCAGCCACTATGGAGATCTGTGTGGAGATTCCTAAGAAAGGTGGGAATAGATTCACCATATGATCCAGCTATACCACTCCTGGGTATCTTTCCAAAAGGGTTGAATTCAGAGAAATACAGCAACATATGCATACCTATGTTCATAGCAGCACAATTTGTAATAGCCAAAATATGGAACCAACCCAGATCACCATCAACAGATGAATGGATAGCAAAACTGTGGGAAATATACACAATGGAATTCTATTCAGCCATAAAGAAGAACAAAATTATATCATTTGCAAGAAGATGGAAAGCCCTGGAGAAGATTATGTTAAGTGAGATCAGCCAAGCACAGAAGGAGAAGATACACATGTTTCCTCTAATATGCCCAAACTAAAAAACGCAAAGGATACCAGTGGGACTCCAGATATTGAAGGGGAAATACTAGCTAAGTTTTAATGGAAAGATAGGAGAGGAGGAAGGCTGATCTTGATTAATGAGGGTCTACATCTGAAAATGTGTAAAATTATGAATAAGACATGGTTAACCTGGACAACCATTGGTGGGAGGGGGGAAGAGAAAATGGGGGCAGGGGGGGAGAGGGCACCAAATATAATGTAAATGTATACTATTTATGTTCAATTAAAAATTGTTAAAAAAATAAAATAAAGTATATTTTTGGAAAAAAATCAAAAATATAGAGAGAGGAATATACATAAGTTATATATCAATACTCTACCATTTTTCATAAGGGACTGCAACGCCCATGGATTTTGGATTCCCCAGGTTTTCCTGGAACGAAACCCTATGAGCACTGAGATTTAACTGTACTTTCAAATCTGCATTCGTACATTGTAATAGCCCTGTTTATGTAGCAAATGTTAAATGTCAGCTACTGTTCTATTGTATGCTTAGTCCTCACAGTAGCCCAGAGTCGCCAGTTATACCATATTATCACCCCTCTACATGGTTCAGTTGAAGTGCTTGTTCTCATTCCCCAGATGGTGAGGGGGCCAGGCCCAATCAGCTTTTGACTGTCCCCTATGCCAGCCATGTCCAACACCATCGCATTGTCCTGAATTGGTACTTATATCACTGCATTGAAAGACAGTGAGAGATCGTTGTGTGCCACCTGATCGTACAAATTCAAATAAGAAATTTCAAGGACTGGGCATTTCAGGGTACAGTAATGCAATGGCAGATGTGTTGTTTCCGAATTTTATGGATGAGGACTAGAGTTTACATCAGTGGTTCACAGCCACAGGGCACAGAAGGAAAGGCCTACAAATGAATGCCAGCCTGGGATCTTCTGAGTACTGACACTCTGTTCATGGCATTTCTCCCCAGCATCTGGGGAAGCAAAGCATCTGACATTCAAACCTTTAGACAAGTGCAAGAGTTGAAACGGCTGCAAAAAGTGCAGGTACAGAATTTGGATTCACGTTTGTGGTGTGCAGTTACAATCCACACAGAGTCATTTGACCGTTCTAAGAAGGTGTCAAACTGCCGGTTGCTATCCTCCTCTAGCAAATAAAAATGGAAATAGGAGGGAGAAAAGAAATGCAATACGAAGTAAAGTTCAACTTGGCTCCTAGAATAAAAATGTAGACTGAATATCAGATGCATGAAAGCAAGCTGCAGATTTGAAGTTCAAGAAATAATTTTCCAGTGTCTAGTAATAACAGGATATTAAAACACCTCAATAAATCTTTTCTGTATAAATTGAAAATCCATCTGCATAAAGGTTGTATAATATATACATCTAGAATCTGGTGACTACCGATCGTCAAGTTCTATAAAAACGATGATATTGCTCAATAAGCAATGAATGGGGTAGCACAAAATATAGAAGACACAGCCTCTGTTCTTTTAAATTTACACTTTCAGGCTTACTGTGAAATTCCTTCTCATGTCACAGTTTCAGAATGTGCAGTTTCAGAAATTACAATGGAAATGATATAGATCTATTTATCGAACCAACTACCTCATGACAAATACTTTTAGACTCCTACTCATTTAACTCACAGTTTGGGTTTTAGACCAAACACACTATGCCCACACTGCTAAATGTACATTGACACTCATGGTAAAGAAACAAACATTCGCTCATCCAGTCATCTAGCACTGACAGACTGTCCCCATTCTGGTGCGCAGAGAAATACACATTTTGGAAGCTCAAGATGCATTTCCTCCTCGACTCAGGTTCCTTGTTTATTACCACATGAACATTTTTCTGGGATATTTTTAGTCAAATGTGTTATCCTAGACCGATCATATGTTCACAGATTGTGGGGAGCCTGTAAAAAGACTTTCTGCTGTACTTGCTATTGGGCAAAATCCCGTCTGGTACCTGGTACTCATGCAGAGTAAACTGCGATGTGCAGACAGATGGCGTGACCGAGTGAGAGAGAGACTCTATCTGCAAAATCAGGAGAGCTTTGCTCTAACAGGGGGTGAGAGGGGAATGAATAAGTCCACCCCAGCATGGAAATAAGACAAAAATATAAAGGAATGTCAGTGTTGAAGGTCACTCTTCCTGATTTAGCCGGTGTCTCAGGACTGGGTGAGCACGCATACATCCCAAAATAATAACTTCAAGTTCTCCACCTGGTGAAGGGTTCTTACTGTTCAAACCGCAGGGATCTACTCTACAGAACTTTGCATGAAATAATTTGAGAAAATGCCACCAAAGGGTATATTGCCCTAAATATTCCGTTCTTCCATTAAGGAATAAGAAAAGGCAATGTGTTCACTAGAAGTGGTTTGTCAAATAACAAGAGACCTGGCTATATTTATTCTGTGTGTTGTTCATGATGTTTTCATTTTCACACAGTCATTAAATTTATAATCAAATTGGTCTTTTTCACTTTGAATTAGAAAAATGAAATGTTTTCTTCTTATAGTTTAGAGTCCTCACCGTGGCTCAGTACTTCTGTGGGTGAGAAGAGGTTAGCTAAATTGGAATTTGTTTATTTTTCCCATGTGAACCACTACCACTGGGCACTTTTCTCCAGAATATTTATTTATTTTTATAGCTGTAATGTACATGCTGATGCTATAAAGCCAGCATGTTAATTGGATATTTAAGATTCAAAAAACATCTGATACAAACCAGTCCAGTTCCAAGGAAGTCACTGACATATTTACTCATGTATCTTCTTTTCTCTCATTCATATGCCAAGGTCAATAATTTAACTACATTCTGGTCATCTAACCAAGGTACTCTGTCAATGGCTATCAAAAAATGAAGAATGGCCCCCCCAAAAAAGTTTGCTTTCGCCGGGCGTGGTGGCGCAGGCTTGTAATCCCCACGCTTGGGAGGCTGAGACAGGAGGATCGTGCAGGTTCGAAGCCAGCCGCGCTGGCATAAGAGACCCTGTTTCCAAAAATAAAATGGGTCTGGGTGTGTAGCCCGGAGGTAGAAGGGCTTCCAGGAACCCCAGTACCACCAAAAAAATAAGTTTGCTTTCATTGTAGGTCTTTATAAGTGAAAACTTATTGCTAAAACAATTAATACTTGACTACATGTTGTTTCTTAAATTTTGCGATGGCACAGATGTCATTATTCTTGGCAACAGAAGGCTGCTAAAATTTCAGATTCTGTCAATGGACAGATGCTTCTAGGACAGTCTGCAGGACCAGCAAGGGTGCCTCATTCTTGTTATCCTGGGAGCACCTGGAATGGGCATTGGTTCAACCTATTTGCTCATCAATGAACCCAAAAGGTCTCATCACAACAGTAGATGTCAAATAAGCATCCATATTCCAACTGCATGCAACAGGTCCTAACTGCAGTAAAATCATTCATATTTGCAAGTTCAAGGTCTTGTTGGTGTCTGTTCCTGCTTGCAGAGGCAGAGAACAGCAGGGGGAATGAGGAACTATTAACTCTCTGCTATTTTATATGATCATCCTGGTTGGCTAACGAGTCTGGGCATTTGAAAATTATCAAGAGAGGCAAGATTGAACAGTTAGAAAGAGCCAGAGAACATCAACATTTTATGAACTAAACTCAGCCCTCTCTTGTTTAGCTGGAACTATCGCAAGGGGCCTTTCTATTTCAAGCACAACCCAATTCCTTCCTTAGTAAGTAATGGAATGGTTGTTCTGTTTAATGAGTGTGTGCTTGCAATGGGCTAAATATTGGTGCCCCCCTCCAAACTTATGTTGAAACCCTAACCGCAGTGTAATGCTATTTGCATGTGGGGATGTTTAAAGGTAATAAGGCAGTGATGATGGAGTCCTCGTGAGTTGGATTAGTGATCCCAGAAGATAAGCCAGAGAGCTGGCTAGTTTTGGGGGATATGATGAGAGGGCAGCCTTCTGAGCTCAGAAGGACCCTCAGCAGAGTCCCACCATTCTGAAGGTCTCATCTTAGATTTCTAGCTTCCAGAGCTTTAAAAGAAATGTGTGTGTGTGTCTGTGTGTGTGTGTGTGTGTGTGTGTGTGTGTGTGTGTGTGTGTGTTACTGGACATTACATTCAGGAGCATTCTACCCCATGCTATCTCCTCAGCCCTATTTTATTATTTGTTTTGAAAAAGGGTCTCATTAAATTGCAGAAGAGCTCACTAAGTTGATGAGGCTGGCCTTGAATCTGAAGTCTTCCTGTTTCAGCCGCCCTAATACTGGGATTACAAGCATGCCCCACCAGGCCCAGTATGTGTATTGTTTATCAGCCATCTTGTGTGTGTTATATTGTCATAGCAGCTTAAATTGAGATGGTGTTCTCACAGTACTTTACTTCTTCAATAAATTCACCTTTTAAAAACATTTTATATAAATTAGTAAAATAAATACCTACTATAAAGTATAAAAAAACAAAAAAGTAGATAATAAAATTCAGCTGAATTTTATTGTTTAGGTATAGCCTGTATTAAGTAAATAAAGTTAATTCCTGAACTATTTTTTCTAGTATATTTTTCTGCTATGAGTATATAAATGTCTTATTTCAAAAAGTTAAGACTGAATTCCACATACACTTGCTTATTTCATTTTCCTTTATCTATGAACTTTTTCTCAAAAGGCTGTTTTTTAAAATCCCAGAATATAAATCGATGTACCACTTCAGATAAAAATCATCATTCTTCTATTTTAAAATGCCCTCATTTCCCAAATTATATTTAAAAAAAAAACCTAAGAATATTCTAGCATGTGAATAACCCTACACCTCACTGGAGAAGAATCCAAAATATTGGCCTCTTCCAGAAAATGGAATAAACCAAAAGGCTTTTTTTCTCCAGGCTTTATACACAAGTTGCAATATTGAATTCAAATATGTGATACTAATTTGTTGCTTAAATTAGCTATTTTGATATTCTAATAAAGACTTAATATAATCTCCTAAAAGTCCTGCCATTTGCATGCATGTCAAGTGGGACCTCAATCATTTACTGTAAATAAGGTGGTATGTTGTGTGTGTGTGTAAGAAAGATGTGATTTTTCTCTGATTTATCCATTTCCTTTTGTCATTTTATCTCCCTATGAGCTATAAATTATAATAAATACTTGTATTGTGTGAGTAAAATTCATTCATAATATTTCTTTTTCACATATTTTTACCGACAGTTAACTTGAAAGTTTATTCTGTCTTAATGTCAAGAATTACTATAAAGCCACTATAACAAAGAGAGTATGCTACTGGAAAAGGATCAGTAAAACATATCAATGAAATAACATACAGCCCAGAAATAAATTCACATTATACTGTTCATTTCATTCTTAATAATGGGTCAAAACAATCTCATAGGGAAAGAAAAACCTTTTCAACAAATGATATTAGACCAACTAGATATGCGAATTAAAAATAAACCTGTTCCCAAACTCATACCATATAAAAACATTAAAAACATGTAAAAACATAAAAACATATAAAATATGTATCTTAGACATAACATAAAAGCTAAAACTATGTAGTTATTAAAAGAAAAAATATATTTTTGTGATTTTAAAGTAGGCAAACTTTTAGATACAAAAAGCAATATCCAGGAAAGAAAAAATTCAGAAGTTATACTTCATAAAAATCAATAACTTTGGGTCATCCAAAGAGGTCTTTATGAGAAAGGAAGCTGCAGACTGAGAAAATATTTGCAATTCAGATATGTATCTTAGGATGGGCAACCAGAATATTTTTAAATAAAAATAAAAACAACAACAGTAAACCTCCTATAAGAAAATCATAAAAAACCAAGCAGCCCAATAAAAACTAGGAAAAAGATTTGAACATTTGCACCACAAATGAATATAATGGATTTCACTATAATTCAAATTTGTTGGTAAAAATGAAAATTTCTACTTTTTTTATACCTAGAATTGTTTTTAGTGACCACTCTTTTTTATGTTTTCAGAATAATTACACCAGATTTTAATTTTTTTATTTTTTAGAACTTAACAATGTATTACTATCAAACAGCATGTATGTGTTCATGTATTTAAGGCTTTAAACATTTAATACTAAATATTTTCCCCCCTTTGGTTGCTTCACACAGACTCAGTTCTTAAGTAAAATATACTTCAAATATACTCATTCAAATGATAATTTGGCTGAAAAAGTATAAAGTAAAATTTATTTTTTAAGAGTTTAAAAATATTTCATACTGCCATCTTACATCAAGTTTTAATAAAATATTTAGCAGTAATCAAGAGATCATTATGTCTTTCTTCTTTCCTTCTTCTTTTCTTTCTTTCTTCCTTTTTTTCTTGTGGTACTAGGCATAGAACACTGAAATGTTTTACTCTGAACTATATACATATACTCCTAGTTCTTTTCAGTTTTATTTTGAAACAGAGTCTATGTTGCTGGTGGATCTTTTTAAATTGCTGAGGGGACCTTAAAACTTCTATCCTTCTGTCTCAGCCTCTGAAACACTGTGATTACAGGCATGCATCACCATAGTTTCCCCCACTGACATTTTAAAATATCATTGTAATATGTCTTGATGTAGTCCGATCATTCTGTTCTATTTGATACCCTATGAACTTTCAATGTGAAGTATGTAATATTTCTAAGATTTAAAAATGTATCTTTGTTATTTCTAAAAACTTTTCTTTCATATTTTCCCATCTAAGACTCCTATTACTATATGTAAACACTTCATCTTTTAATCCAGCTTATTTTTCTCGATCAATTTCTGTTCCTATAGGATGAGTTCCTTAATATTCCTTTCCAGTTTGCTATCCCTAGATTTTTCTTTCCTGTATCCATCCTTTGTATCTTCTATTTTTATTTCTTCTGTGTGTATATTATACTATGGAATTAACTATGTATTATATATTCTGGGCATTCTATTTCTAAAATACACCCTCGTTCTTTTTTTTTTTGTTTTGTTTTGAAACACTCTTGCTAGGTTGCTGAGTCTTGCTAACTTGCTGTGGCTGTCCTCAATCCTGCGATCCTCTGTCTCAGCCTCCAGAGTACTTGGATTACAAGTGTGTGCCACCATACCTGGCTTCTACTGTGTGATATTAAGCATTAAACTTTCATTCTTAATAAAATCAGAAAGAAAATGTATGCACATATATGTGTGCTCTTATATTTTTGTGCATACTTGTTATATTTCTTGGTCCACCTGTTCCAATAATTCTGCTCCATAATATAGATATTCATAGATACACCTTCCTATTTAATGATAATTCTTCACTAGTGTCTATTAAGGTTCATACGTTGCTTCAGCTACTCTTCTTTCTGATAGGATTTATTGGGGTAGGATCAAAAGCAAAGTCTTTGTGTCTCTCCACTGTGCTTGAAAAGAGGGAAGGTAAGTTCCCCAGGGCCTCCCAGCAAAATGCTAACTATATATAAGTTTGCTAGTCAGAGAATCATTTATAAAATACTTTATTTTATTTTATTGTTGGTACTGGGAGTTAAAGTCAGGGGCATTCTACCTTTAAATTAAACCACATTCCCAGCCCTTCTATATATATTTTTTGAAAGAGGGCCTTGCAAAGTTGCTGAGGGCTTCACTGAATTGCTGAGGCTGACCATGAACCTGCAATCCTCCTGTCTCAGCCTCCCAAGTATTAGGATTACAGGGCATGAGCCACCATCCTCAGCTTTTATAAGCACTCTAGGAAGAGACCTTCCATATCTTCTGTAAATCCAGTCTGGGGAATTAAGAGAACTAGGAGAGGATACAGGAATGTACAAGGCCAGTAGCCGTTCAGAACCTGCATCAACTACAAAGCTACTGCTCACCAGCATCAGGGTCCTGGGCTGCCTGGCTGTCCTGAAGCTGAGTGTGGCAAAAGAGCCCGCCGTGGTTAAACCCAGGTAAATGGTAAAAACCCAGGTAATACTAGAAGGATACAGCAGCACCAAAAGCTTTCCTCTCTCCTCTTCACCCCGAGCCGCCCCTGCTGCCCTTCACTCCCAGCAGCAAACACACCAAGGTCCTTCCCACACAGACACTGCTGCCGTGCCCTTCACTCGCACCTTGGTGTTTGTAAACCTTTGTTGTTTGTGTTACCCATGTTTTCCAAGAGCTTCTGTGATTTCTCTAGGATTAATTCAGAAGAATGGAGCCAAAAGCCCATCTAAGTCCACCATCCTAACAGGGACTGGAAACTTAACATCATAGCATTCTACGTCCAGTTATTTAGGTCATAGCTTTTAAACATGTAATTTCTGTTAAAATAACATTTGGAAAATATTTATGAATAAATAAGTCTAGAATTTATTTATTTATTTTGGTAGTAAGGATTGAACCCAGGGGTATTTTACCTTTGAGTCACATTCCCAACACCTTTATATTTGTTTTATTTTGTTTTATTTTATTATTTTAATTTTATTTGAACCAGAAGATCCCTAAGTTCCTGAGGGTCTCACTAAGTTGCTGAGGCTTCACACCTAAGATTCTCCTGTTTCAATCTCCCAATTACTGGGATTGCAGGCATGCACCATTGTACCCAGTTTAATTCTAAAATTTATGACATACTATTTATTTAAATACACTTGATTTTACTTTTATCCTTATTGTAATTATTAAGACTTTGAAGGAATTCTTAGGTGGTAGGTCTATTTCACATATTTTCTATTTTCTATATGAGTAGTTCAATTTATATAGAATTGACACTATGAATTTCCTCTGAATACTTCCTTGGATCAAATTGATGGGTTTTAATCTATGCTATTTCCTTTGTAAAATAAAATAGCCTCTTACTTTAATTGCTGATTTCCTCCATCCCTCAAGAGAAAAAATAATTTGGCTATCAATAAAACAAAAACTGATGGCTGGGCTGCTAACTTCTTACGTAAAATCTTATCAAGTGCCAATAAGCTTAAGGAGTAAAATAATACTACCCGTGCAAAGTTGAAATTCCTCGAGTATATTTTCCAAGTAGTTGATTTTCCCCCTAAATCTCTTTTTCTATTCTAATGCAACAAGCAGCTTTTCACAAGAGATCTGTGTCCTATTCAGGCAAGCAATGCTGTTGCATGGAAAGATCCCCCTCTGGTACCAAAGTGTCAATCATTTCACATAATTAATTTCCTAATGATCCTGAAACATTTGCTTTCTACCTGAATGATCTCATTGGAGCACCAGGAAATTTTCTGGAACATTCTAAATGTGAAATTCATAGGTAAACCTAAGCAAATGCACCCTAGACTGTGTGGGGAGGAAAAGCTTTGAGATCAAACCTTTTGCCAATGAACTGTATAACATTTTCTTTGACAGAAGCAAAGTGATAGATGGCATGTCAGAGCTAAGCTGTAAAAATACCATGACCTTTCATCGGTCTCAATTATTAGAAGTAATAGCTTCAGGCTGAAACGACTTGGGAATCCCTGACGATATTTAACACAGAAAAACTGGAGAATCTAATGCAAAGTGCCTGGCCAAACTGTGCTGTGATAGTATCACCTCGTTGTCCATTCATCATTTTTTTCTGCTTACTCTCGGCCTGCCATCTACTTATTAAGTGTGTCCCTGGGTCATCTCACACTGGTGAAGAGGTAAAGCGGAAATCCCACCAGGAGGGCTTCATTCCCAATTTACCTTTGGTGCCATCCTCTTATTAAGCCAAAGGAAAACTGTTGGCCCCTCCTGCTGTTTGAAAAGTCTTAATTCAGTGGAGCTGTGTTCCCAAACATGCAAAAAAAAAAAAAAAAAAAAAAAAAAGTATATTAAGAAACAATAAAGGGCTGCTCTGTGAAATGGTGATATTGTTTGGTAGCTAGGGACCTCCCCTTGCTGGTAAGGGAAGCCAGCACTAGCTGAGTACCATAAGCAATCTGTGACAATCTACCAGGGGAAAAAAGAGACAGGTGGAATTGATAGCAGGAGCCATTCAAGGAAAGGATAAATCTTTTCCTGAACTCAATGGGCTGCACTTCCCCCATGGAGCAAATAGCAATATTTCACCGAGAGAAGTAATGACAATATGCAAACACACTGCTTTTATTCGGGCTGGAACTCAGAAACCTTTATCTTTCCTCTTCTCTAGAAATTAGCACTTTGCTTAACTAGGAACTTAATGAAAAACAAAAAAACCCACAACAGTATTCATGATATTTCTGACTAGTTCCAACAGAAATCACATATGTAATAATATCACAGATCACATTTCAGTTGCAGCAGATATTATGAAATAGCATTTATAGTCACCACCACTTCAAAAATAAGAGCCACTAGCTCTTCTTCTATACTGAAGAAATATATACCTTATTACATCACTTCTTGTTTTTAATGTGTGTGTGGTACTGGAGATTGCACAGGTAGATACTCAGAAGGTGCGAGAAAGCTTGAAACATCTGCCAGGCCCAGAGAGTACAATGCCATCTTAGAGCAATGACAGTTAAGATCAGCTTCTTACTTGGGTTTCTGCCTTATTCCTGCCCCACTCTTGATGTTGGTAGGGATCAGAATACTGGCCAGGGCATGGTGGAGGGACAGGGAGGTAATGAAGAGAACCCTTTCTTCTCTGAGTCCTACCTGCAGTGAGCAACTACTGGAGTCAATGAGAACACTTGACTTTAAGCTGCCAGGAAGGTAGAGATGAGCTGTGGGCCAGACTGGGACAGGACCTAAGGGAAGAGGTTAAACAGGCTCCTTTAAATGGAAATAGCTGTGATTAGAAACTGCAAGGATATCAGAGGCTTAGAGCCTCTCCCTGTGGGAAGGGCAGAGGCACCCAAATTCACTAAGGGGTGGCACTAAAGATAACTGGCCACCCCAAATAAAATATTCAGAAAGCAGTCTGTTCCAGGCAGTTTTCACTCACCCACTTCCTCCTCCCCTTTTTATCACTCCAGTTTTCTTTACTCTGTGACTTGAATTCTCTAAATAAACCTCTTAGATTTCTTCATGAGTGTTTTCCACCTGAATTTTTTCAACTTGGAGAAGCAAGGTCAGAGGCAGAAATTATTACCTGGTAACAAAGTTTGCAGTGGTGCCTATTAAATGCATCTAGAATTTCTAATTTCTGAATTAAGACTCTGGTGACTGGAGGATCCATGGGACTTTATTTTGGGGGAACTTTTTTTTCTGTACTGGGGATTGAACCCAGAGGCATTCTACATCTGAGCTATGTCCCACCCCAATGTACCAGTATTGGTGAAACGGGGTTTCTTGAGAAGAAACACTGCATTTCCCTAAGATGAAAGGGTATTTCTTGAGAAGAAACTCGGTGTTTCCTTACCGGATTCTTGTCTGAGGCAAGCGAAGAATGACACCCGCAGACAGCAGGAAGAGGAGTAAAAGGTTTATCAGAAGCAGCAGGGAATAGGGAAAAGTGGCTGAACACCCCTAAGGGCTGTCAGGACTCTGGTGCCCAGCAGCTGCCTTCCGGACAATACTTGAGGGTAGCCCAAGCCAAATGCCTTCAGTTGCAAGCTGCTTTCTCCCAAAGTCCACGCGATCTGCCAAAAAAGAAATGCAGGTCACGTCTAGGGGCCCTGGTAGGCCTTGATGTTCAGTGAAGGCCTTTAGGTCACTACCCTAGAGTATCCAGGGCCAAGTGCCTTCAATTGCACCCCACCTTCTCTCAAAGCCAACGCGACCTGCGAGAGAGAGAAAAGCTCCCCAATGGGGAGGGGTTCCAAGAGTGGGTAACCGTCCTGGTGACTGGTCTAGGGGTTTATATATCTCTGTATGTCCTCTGTTATTTGGAGTCTGGAAGGCAGTTCTTAAAATTTGCATAGGGTATTTGCATGTCCTTGACGGGTCTCCTTTCAGTAGAAGTGTCAGGCTTGCTCCAGGAATGTCTCCTGGGTTTGTTGATTAGTAAACAGATGGTTTTGTGAAGCTTAGGTCATTCTTATCTCTGAACCTTGGAAGAGCTGATCTCTTTTTAGGAGCCTTGGAAGTTAATTAGTATTAGTTGCCCCTCAGGAAATTAAGCTTTTCTACCAAGGCCTCTTCCCTACCTGCCTACTCCTTTTCTACCTCCTCATTGGGAAGAGGTTTCAAAATGTATTAATGTACCTGTATTGGGAAAGATTTCCAATTTTAACATATATGTTTGGTAGTAAAGAAAGTCAGGTGATTCAGGAAAAAGGGCCTTCTTACATTTCTAAAGAGAGGCAAAGTTCCTCAAGGATGTGAGGAAATCCCAGATTTCAGAGAAGCAATGTAACACATTTTGGAGTGTTACAAAAGGTGTGGGGTCTGTGCCACAGCTGTCCCCCTGCCTCAGAGGGGGCTGATCTGGCTGGGGTGGAGACAGAACAGGATACCTGGGCTAGAGACAGGGCAGCACCTCTACATATCAAAAGACCTGCCACAGATCTGGTTCGGCTGGCTATAAGAATGGTCTACCTGTTTTGTACTTCGGTGAATTTGTTTGAACCACCCCCTAGCCCCCCGTGCCATTTCTGGATGGCATGGGCCTGTAACTGTCTTCTGTATCTCTATCTTATTAATAAACTTCCTTAAGTCTTCATCAAGAGTCCGGGCTAATGTATATTTATCCTTAGCTCAGGACAAGAACCCTCAGTTTTTCTGTTTTGGGGTTTTTTGTGTTTTGAGAAAAATTGTCTGGAACCCTAACAGGGGTCCTCGAGGACAGTTTCCCCAAAACCATAACATATTCCCAAACCTGTAACACCTGTTTATTTTTGTTAATATTTTGAAACAGGGTCTACTAAGTTCTGGAGGGCCTCCCACTAAGTAACTGAGGCTGGCCATGAACCTGTGATCCTCCAGTCTCAGCCTCCCAAGTACTGGGATTATAAGAATGTGCCACCAAGCCCCACTGGGACTTTGTATTGGTACAGCCAGTTCACAGCCCAAGATATAGCTAAGCCAGGGAAAGAAATTCTCCCAATAAATATTATTTTACATATGGATGTATGTATATATGTATGTATGGTGGTACTGGGGATTGATCTCAGGGCACACTACCTGTGAGCTATACATCCCATAGTCCTATTTTTTTTAATAGCATCTCGGTAAGTTCCTGAGAGCCTCACTATGTTACTGAGGCTGGCCACACACCTATGTGCAATCCTCCTACCTCGGCCTCCCAAGTATTAAGATTGAGGTAGGAGAGAAGAAATAAATTATTAGTTAGAAAAAAGACAAATTGGTAAGGTAAGGAAAATATAGTTTTAAAATCTGGAAAGGTCATAATGTCTAACTCCTTTAGGGTGTGTCTTAGGTAGAAGCCTCTATGAGCCTACAGCCTTAATCACAATGGCCCTTTCCCCACCTGAGATGCCTAGCAAAGGATCTATCCATTGACTCCAGGAGGTGAAAGTCCAGACCCCAATTCAGCCTCGTGTCCCTAGCCATCCCCTGTTCTAGGACCCCTAGAAAGGAAGAATCCCAAAGACCCCTGGGCCTTCTCATACCCTCAATCCTTTCACACTCTTGGGCCTCTAAGCAGCCAACATTTCCCCTGAACTTGTATTTTTACTTTACTTAAATGAAAACCTCTGCTTTATCTTTGGAGCTTGTTGAAATTCTCTTTGGCAGGAAAGCCAAGAAGTTATCATGTCACCCATGACAGGATTACAGGTGTGTGCACCATGCAGGGCTTTTCCCAACAAATCGTAAGCATTGGGAGGATCAGTGAAGGAATTACTTCCGCTTACATCTTGTATAAATGTGAGAATACCAAGGTCAATCTCAGTACCCTGTAGGGGGAAATGAATGAATAGGTGGGAGCCGGGGAAAAGCCCGCCAAGTGCTGTGTGATTGTATGTCAATATCACTGTGAACTACATTAGGATGTGAGAATGTAATGCACCAGGAAAAGTATGAAAAATAAATAAATAAAATAGAGTGCCTTCGTGGTTATATCCCATGAATCCTTTCTGGTCAACATAAAGCATTTTTTTATTTTTGTCTTTGTTCTCAGTTGCATACAACTTCTACAACTAATTTGCTTTATTTAGAGGTCCTGGAACAGGTCCAGACCCTCCTTTCCAGGTTTGTTCTTGTCCAGAAAGCCTCTTTATTTTATTCCTGTGCCCTGTCAATCCCACCCACCCGTATGGTCTGTCTCAAACCTGTTACTTCAATGAATTTTTTTGTTTCCTATGTAATTACACAGCCTACATTGATTCTCTCCTTCTAATTTCTATTACTTTTTGTAGTCGTGTTTAATTGACTTCAATTACCATATTCTATTTTTATATAACTTTGCACTTTTTAATCTGTGTTTATTGATAATCTGAGGGCTCTCCTGAAATATCTCCCCAAGCCATGCATCCATTATGTGCTTTTTATGTACTAGATTGAATTTTAATATATCCCTCTAGATATATTTTACATGAATATCATTCCACAGAGAAATTCTTGCTCACTTTTTGATTAAAAAGAATTTTTAATACAGAGGCCCTTTTTTCTTTTTTTATTTGCTTATATTTATTACTGACAAGATTCTTTTCTCATTTTTTTTCTTTTTTCAATCTCTTTTTTTCTGGAAGATTTTAGAAAGAAGAGATTTTTGGCCTTTGTGG
Organism: Muscardinus avellanarius; assembly: GCF_963383645.1. Classification (NCBI taxonomy): domain Eukaryota; kingdom Metazoa; phylum Chordata; class Mammalia; order Rodentia; family Gliridae; genus Muscardinus; species Muscardinus avellanarius. The sequence continues at coordinate 13,191,880 of NC_137787.1, read as the reverse complement.
GTAACTTCTGCCCTTAAAAATTTCTAGACATCTCTTTTTTTTATAATTTCAAATGTAAACATAAATAAAAACCTCATTCCCAGTGCACTCTGCAAGTTGGATGTACATCTGGGAATATTATCTGCTTCTATGTAAATATTCCAGGGCTTGCTTTAAAGAGATTTCTGTTTTATTTAAAATACATGAAAGGTTGGAGGGAGCAGAAAGGTGTCTCAAGGGTCCTGTGTATTTTAGACAGGAATGTCAAGAATGCGGGCTTCACAGCTTATAAAACAATACCTTCTTTGATTGGACCTTCAGTTGTGCTTTGCCCAGATTTTTCTGTTTTGCAATTGAAAGGTAAGTTTAACTTAGAAAGGAGCTACTTCTGTTTGTCATTTTCAAAAGTAATTTGCTTTTGTTTTTGTTCTTTTTTTTATGGCTATAAATCTTTGGGAATTTGAACTCTACCCTTGTTTGCCAGCAGGACATTGCTTAGAGAGTAAAGTTTGTAACATAGCCCCTTCTTTATCCCTGAAAGGTAGAGACAGGAAAGGCCAGTAGAAAAATTCTATTGATAAAACTATTCCCAGTGATCATATTGAAGGTCAATTACATGTACTGTTCAAAACATATCTCTAACCCATATTTTCTTAATATCATAATAAAAGTAACAACTCCCATCAAGAAATTCGTCCAATATATGCTTCTCACTTATTTCTTTGTGATAGAATTTAAAAATAAAAACAACACCTTAATTTAAGTCAGAAGAGATGAGGAATTAGAAGTTAAACTTGCATTTGAATACTGTTGGTAGAAAACTTTCAAATGACTCTTCCATTTACAAAGTACAAATCAAATACAGAAAAATCACGTTTTTGGTCTACTGAGACGCATGTTAAGCCCAGACTTGCCTGTGAGATTTTAAGGATGGACAAACTCTTCCTTGTGTCAAATAGGTCTGCAGCCTGTTTTATTGTGTATGAGTTAGGAATGTTTTCTCCATTTTAGAGTCATTGAATCAGGGCATGGTGACACATTCCTGTAATCCTAGTACTTGGGAGGCTGAGACAGGAGGATTGCAGGTTGAAGGACAGCCTCAGCAATGTAGGGAGACTCTCAATAACCTAGCCGACCCTGTTTCAAAACAGAAAATAAAAAATAATAGTGATGTACTTCAGAGCTAGAATGTCCCTGAGTTCAATTCCCTGCCCTCCCACATAAAATAATAAAAATAATAACAATGGAAAATAATAATAATAATAATAATAATAATAATAATAATAATAAATAATGGAAAATAAAAAGAAGACATTACTTTTTGAAATATAAATAATATCAAATTAAATTTTCAGTGTTCATAAAGAAGGAAGGAGGGGGAAGGAATAGGGAGGGAATTGGGTAAGGGCTAATTGGGTGATGTGTGCATGTATGTCTCCACCATTTTTATCCCATTAAGATGTATGACTACAATGTGTCAATAACAAACAAATAAATAAAACTTAACTGTAATGAGCCATGCTCATTTATTTACATATTGTTTATGGCAGCATTTATAAAACTGGGATAGAGTCAAACACTTACAAAAGAAACTGTGTGGCCTATCAAGCTGTCAGGGGGTCTAGTCTAATACGCCACACACTGAAGGGAACCAGTACATAGTCAATTCCAATAGTACTCAGCTGGTTTGCCCACCACCTGGGCACCCTAGCTGATCCTCTAGTCTATGCACACTGGAACACGAGGCTCCAGTACTTTAAAGTCATCTGGACTTCTGGTAGGGGCTATATCTTGTCTCATCCTGGCTGGGGTTATAATATGGTTCCAGTCTTTTGGTGGGGTTCATACAGCCAGGTACTCTGATACCCAGAACCAAAGGGAGGCTGGAACCATGGGGTGGGAGCCACATTCTCTCCACCCTGGGTTTCTCCTGGGTGGCAGGGAAGAGGGCACTGGGAGCATTCATTTCATTGTGCTGACTATGCTAATTATCAGTACCCAGGTCAGGAGCCTGCTGTGGTTGCAGGCAGTGAAATCCCCTGGTGGGGTAGAACTTGAAGAACCACCATTTGAAGAACAAACAGAAAACACTTTATTCTGCAGACTTGTTTCTTTTATGGGGTTCTTCACAAAACGGCTCACGCCCACACCAGCGGGGCATGCACATGCAAGTTGCACTTTGCTTAGTCATTGGACAGGCATATTATATTTTGTATATTACACTCAATCATTGCACATAACCATATGCAACACACATGCATAAGATGTTCATATACTGGCTGCAGCATGAGGGGTACATGCACCTGCACCTGCCATGATGCCTGACCTTCTGCACCAGCAACCCTGCAGGATTTGCAGACATCCAAGGATGCATGAGGATACACCATCACTGCCAGCCATACTCCCTCAAGGTCCCCACACAAGCCTAACATATTTACTATCTGGTTGTTTACAGGAAATGTTTGAGATTATGTCCGGTTTCTGGAACAATTTCACTGATACCAGCACACATGCCTATAGACCATCAAGTTGCAATGGAGCATGATGACCATAAATCAGCTCTTGAAATATCACCTGTCTATTCTTCAGAGAGTGATGACTTTAACAGCTCTGTAGCACAATGGATAGTGATTTACCCTTAGTTTTGGATTCAGCCCAACTGCATATTTATTTTCAAGATAGGCAAAACTATGAAATATACTCTTGAAGATAGCAAAACAAACCCTTGCCCATAGCACCATTACCTCCTTGTATGAACATATCTACTCATATAGATTTTGGTTAGAATACATACCAAAATTTAATAAGATATATGTCAAATACGTGCCTAAAATTGCATTTCAGAGAGACTTATTATTTCACTTAATTTATTTTTTCATGAAAGCTAGGACTTGGGGTGTAGTTTCATGATAGAACATTGTGCTAGTATGCACAAGGTTTGATCCCCAGCACTACCAAAAGAAGAAAAAAAATCTAATAAAATTTTTTTTTTTTTTTTTTTTTTTGGTGGTACTGGCGTTCCTGGAAGCCCTTCTGCCTATGGGCTACACTCCCAGACCTATCTTTTATTTTTTTTATTTTTGGAAACAGGGTCTGTTTCAGCTGGCTTCGAACCTGCGCGATCCTCCTGTCTCTGCCTCCCAAGCGCGGGGATTACAAGCGTGCGCCACCACGCCCAGCTAATAAAAAGTTTTTGATAACTTTTCCAGATACATGTTGTAAGAAATCCAGAAAGAGTGCCATTGCAGTGCCATAGCAGATTTTTTTAATGAGACAAACTTATTATTTATTTAGTAATTGATTATAAGAAAATAAAGTGGAAAGAATGACAGTGCTTTGGCTCACATAACTGAGGAAACTGTGGGTTAAAATGATGCTAATTAGAGCAAATTCTCTCTCTCTCTCTCTCTCTCTCTCTCTCTCTCTCTCTCTCTCTCTCTCTCTGCTATCCTCCAGTTACTACATTTATCTTTATCTTCACATTATAGATGGTGGGAAAAAATCAGCAGTAGCTTTTTACATGCATTTTTCTAAAGTCAAGTCTACTGAAATAACAGAGTTACTATAAGCACAAAAACATAGATGCACTATAACTGGAACAATTGGGGATATACAAAGTTTTCATTGGGACTAAGGGGTATTTTGGAGGTGAGATTCACCAGGCCTGGGGTCCTGCCTTACTTTCGTCATTCCTAGAAATACTGGCTACCAACTGGTTCCAAGAAATAGGAAGAATAAGTCCTCCAAAAATATTGAAGAAGAAATTTTTTTTTCTTGACAGAATAAAGGAAAGAGAATAAAATATCAAGACAATTACTCTTAGATTTTTTAAACCTTTCATATATAGTATATATTTTTCTATTGCTAACTTATTTTTATTTTTATGAAGAAGGTTTAAAATATTGTAAGATAGGTGGGACTAAGAGAAAATAAAAGGAAGCTGGAAGAGAGTTTGGCTCTATGGCCCATAGGCCTCTATCCCTTAATCACCTGCCGACATGAGTTGTAGCAGCCATCCTCTGCTAAGTCTCAAGGATTCTACTTCCTATTACAACAAAATTCCAGAATAATAAAATGCTGCCCTTAGGCTCCCAAGGGAAATGGTAGTCACATGCTTGACTACCACTTATGAAGAAAAGGCTTCATGAGTTCTAAGATCAACCCAGACACCAATGGTTGACTTATGGGTAATGTTTGGCCTCCATCTTTAACTGTCATAATACTTTTTCCTCTAAAAGTCTATCTGTCAAAGCAAACCAATATCATAAATCAAAATCTTTTGTTTCTTTTAGACTTAAGTAACATCTATGACCTGCTCTTCTGTCCTAACAATGTTCTAAGTTTCCTACATTTATGTGGGTTCAATGGCATCCTTTTACATATAGACATTCATTAAAAGCTTTTTTGAAAATATAGTCTGTATATTTGGATTTGGAATGTCAGTTTAGTTAGATAAAAAATAGATACTACAAATATACAACTATATTAAAAGATTAGAAATGTGTTGATTCATAGATCTGGTCAATCATCACTATTTAAAAACAGTAGGCCAAGATATAGCATATTCTTCTTATCAAGATATTTTAAGAGGTTTATTAAGGTAAAAAAGGAAATATTTTTCTTACGATTTCATAATATTGAGTGCTTGTTTAACCTATATTTTCTATTTGGCCATAATTCAACTGCTCTAGGGAAGTCAGATGGGAAAATCTAGTCCTTCTGCATTCCCAGTAAAGAATGAAAGGGATCTGGAGAACTACTCAACATTTTCTCTGCTGTAGGTAAGAGGGAAGGCTTTCTATCAGAGAAAAAATTTAATCAGGCCTTGAAGGATGAAATAAGCACAATTATTTATTTTTCTGGTACTGGGAGTGGAACCCAGGGATATTTCTACCTCCGGGTTATACTCCCAGACCTATTTTATACTTTATTTAGAAACAAGGTCTCACTAAGTCGCTGAGAGCCTCACTCAGTAGCTGAGGCTGGCTTCAAACCAGTGTGATCCTCCTGTCTCAGCCTCCCAAGCATGGGGATTACAAGCGTGTGCCACCACGCCAGGCAAAATAAGCACATTTAATCCCAGGCTCTGGAATTCCAGTGGCTCTTTCAGTATCAAAAATATCTAGGACTCTTTTCATATGAAGTCCATCATATGAGATGACGGTTATGATTAGGCATTTTGGAGTGCAAGAAAGCAGGACAGTTTAATTCTAGAACCACAGTGGAGCCCGTCAGCATAGCTGACAGTGGTAATGACTGGTGAAAAACTAACATAATCCCTTGATTCTATCATACACAGTTTACAGGTAATCAGCCCCACCACTGAGCATGAGTTGATATTATACCAAATCCATTTTGTTTCTAAAGAGATAAATAGACCCAGAATCACTCTAAGGTTCTTTCTCGGCCCATGACATATGGATCATGTACTTGAGAGCATTTGATAGATGACAAATGAGTAGATGGATAGATAAACAGGTGGGTGGATGGATATGAGATAGAAAGAAAAACAAATGATGTAGTGAATTAACCACTGGAGAGACATAGAATAGAAACATATACTTCTCAAGAAAAATTTTAATTTATTTACTCTTTTCTTTCTGCTATAAAGTGCTTATAGGATTAAAAATCAAATAAGCAATAGAATTTATAAAATACCCGAGTTTAACTATGTGGCAGTGTGAAATATGTATCAGTGTGATTAATCTGGTCTAGATATTTTGCTGTTATCACTAAATCTAACGGATAAAGATTTAGAAAGTTTAATTTAAATATATCAGATTAAGTCCTAGGAGGTACAGTTTATTGATAAACTCTTGCACTGAATAAAATATATTAAACAATGCCATCTTAGGAAAATTAGGAATGGAATTTTGGAACTTATGCTATAAGAGTTAAGAAAAAACTCAGTGTGTCAAATAAGCTATACTTGTTTGCATAAACCATTAGAATTTAATTGTGGTAGAATTACTAAATGCTCAGAGGTCAGTTCTAATGTAGAACATTGTCTGCTGTATTGGTTAGTTATATATATATATATATATATTTGTAATAAAACACCTGACAAGAATAACTTAGAGGAGGAAAGATTTATCTGGCTCACAGTTCTAGAGGTCTAGACCATGGTTGGCTTGCTTCTAGGCAGAAACATTATGGCAACAAGGCATGGCTGAGAAAAGCTACTCATGGAAACTGGGGAGCAGAGAAAGAGGTAGGTATATAGTCTTCACCACCACATCCCCAGTAATATATTTTCTGAAGCCATACCTGCCTATGGTTACTACTCATTAGCCCATTTGAATTATTGATCAACTAAATGGTTGATGGGGTTATAGTACTCATGGTCCAATTATTGCCTGAAATCTTCATCTCTGAACCTTGTTGATTGGGTAACCATGCTCTCAACAGTGAACTTTTTTGGGGAGGATATTCCAAATCCAAACTGTAATAACTATTTTTGAAAAATTATAACAGAAAAACATTGACAATGAATGTACAAACAAAAATCTTTAGCCACAATATAAGGTTTTCGAATATCACGTTGTCTTGACAAAATGCATTTTTTGTTATTTTTATTATGTTGTATTGGGTGTGAGATTGAATATATAGTAACAACATGTTTATTTTTACTAACTTGCTTCATTATTATTTATTTGGTCCTTCAAAATTTATTACTATCAAAGCTCTTCTTCTGGTGCTAAATTTTAAAATTACTTTCTGTCAAGACTGGTTATATAAGAAAATCTACAAAAAATGTGCAAAATTGAAAGAGAAAAATTAAATGAAGTTGCTGGGCATGGTGGTGCATGTTTGTAATCCCAGCATTTGGGAAGGCTGAGACAGGAGTATCTCAGTTTGCAGTCAGCCTCAGCTATTTAGGGAGGTGTTTTGAAACTCAGTGAGACCCTGTTTTAAAATAAAGAATAAGCCAGACATGGTGGCACACGCTTATAATCCCTTCACTTGGGAGGCTGAGACAGGAGTATTGCACAGGTTCGAAGCCAGTCTCAGCTACTTAGTGAGGCTCTCAGAAATTTAGTGAGACCCTGTTTCCAAATAAGGTACAAAATAGACCTGGGAGTATAGCCCAGATGTAGAATGCCCTGGGTTCCACCCCCATCACCACAAAATAAATAAATAAATAAATAAATAGAATAAGAAATAGGGCTAGGGGTACATCTCAGAGGCAGAATGCCCTGGGTTTTGTCTCCAGTACCACAAAAATTTTTAAATTAAATTAAGTACAGTGGGTAAGATCATATATGCAATTATCAGACTGCTTAACAAAGCTTAACTCTACCGATTATATGGGCCAGTAGACAGGAAATATTACTTTTTTCATCATATATAAAAACAATACTAGTACTCACTGGTTAAGTAATAGAAATATTAAGTGGATCAATAATCTACTTATAATACTGATGATAATGCATGGCAATAAATAGTCATCAAAAATATTAGCTATTGTTCTTTGATAAAATGTATTCAAATGCCACTCTAGGAAGGGATTCAAAATGGCAACTGCAGGACACAGCACATCTCAGTAGCTGGAACAATTAAAACCCAACTACTGAGAAGGCAGTGCCTAGACAAAAAGAAATGAACAAAGCAGCAGAAGATATTCATGAACAGAAACACAAATGGGAACCACAGCAGAAGGAAATCTAATACTCTGAACGCAAGATCCACTGCAAAGAGCCCAAGCATGTGACTGACCTGGTGTGGTGGCCAGTGCCATCTTGGGCCACCAGCCCAAACTGCAATTGCTGGCTTTGGGCTTCACAACCCCAAGAAGTTCCTATAAGAAATCCCAAAACTCTGTGCAGAAAATGGTGGTAGAGCTCCAACATCATAAGCGACAGGCACCATGCCTTGGGGACACAAAGATCCAAAAGTCCATGCACTCACCAGAGGCAGTACCCACAGTGGCACACTGTGCCCTCCAGAGATCCGGCCCACAGGACAGCAAGGTAATCGTGTTTTATTACCACCCATAGTAACTGAGGGACCATGGTGGGCTAAGACCTGATGGCTCATCCTGGAGGTAGTCCAGTTCAGAGACACAAGAAAGACCCATAGTGCTCAAGGTGCAACACGTGCACAGGGTCACCATGGGGGTTGCTTCAATACACACTGGAGACATCTATGCTGGTGCAGGTGAGGTGGCACAGCCCCAGGGCAGGAAGACATACAGCACAAGGCCTGAGACTGCAGAGCCAGGGTGGAGAGTACAGAGCCAGGACTGGAGAGCACCAAGCCCAGGAGACGGTACAGAGCCCAAGGCCAGAGGGCGTGGAGCACTGGGCTGGAAAGTGCAGAGCACAGGGTGGGGAAACACAAAACCCTGAGCTTACATGGAACTCATTTACAGTTACGTCCGATGCCCTGACACCTAAGCACAAAGCTGTCAGAGGCGAGGGGTGCAAGCATTCATAAAGTGGGCCCCAAAGAGGATAATAGGCTATGGAATCTACCTCAGTGAACAGACATACCGATATTATAAGGGCCCAGGCCCTATAAGTGTAAATAAGCAGAACTGCTGTTGTTTTTTTCTTTCAAGCTATCACTAGTTCTTTTTGTTCTTTTTCTTTTTTGTTTGTTTTTGTTCTTTTTCTTTTTGGTTGTGTTTTTCTTTTCTTTTTTCATTTTTTTAAATTTTTTTGTGTGAGTATGGGGATGGAACCCAGGGGCATTCTACCTCTGAGCTATACCTTCTGCCCTATTTTTTATTCTTTATTTTTGAAAGGGTCTCACTAAGTTGTGAAGGGCCTCACTAAGTAGCTGAGGCTGTCCTCAAACTGCGATCCTCCAGTCTCGGTCTCCTGAATGCTGGAATTGCAAGTGTGCACCAGCATGCCTGGCTTGTTTTTTTATTTATAAGTGTTAGTTTTTGTAACTTGTTTTGTTATTTTATGCATGTTTGTTTGCTCCCTCCCCATTCCTTTTACAAGCTTCCTCCCTCCAGCCTATCTACTCTCTTCTCTCAAAACATTTTTTCTCTTATTGTATCTCCTTGTTTTATATTCAAGCTATTTCATATCTCATACCTAAATACTCTATTAACTATAAGAATTCTACTATCTATCCTTATTATACTTAAATTTTACTCAACTTAATCATATCCTCTTCTTTATCTGACTCCTGTACCCATTATCTAGGCTCCTTCCCCCTTACCCAACTGCCTCTATTATAAAATGCACCGCTTACCCATGCACAAACTTGCTGACACCTCTAAACGCCTACTGCTAAATTGGATCAGATTACCCAAAGTCACACATAAAAAAGATGCCAAGACATCAGAAAATCAATCCTGAGAACCCTAAAAATATGAGAACTAGGAACAATGAGGAAATAAGGTAAGTCATGAATACTGACCTACAAGAAATGCAAGAAAGAGAATTCTGAATCGTGATCTTCAGTATGATGAAAGGCCTCACCGTAAGTGTACAAAAATGTGAAAGAGGAAATGGAGACATTAGGAAAGAATCAGAAATAGACCTGTAATGAGATGAAAGAGTCAATAAATGAAATGAAGACAGCAATAGAAAGAAATTCTGGAAGATTAGATGAGATGGAAAACAGAATATTACTGTTAAAAGACAGTTCATTCAAAATCGAAAGAACAGTCAAAACCATACAGAAGTCATTACAGCAACAAAATCACTAGGTCAATCATCAAGGCAAAAGATGAGTAAAGATCCTTCATAAATAAATAAAACTGTAAACTAAATGGACCTAATAAACATATACAGAATATTTCAACCAGGAACACCAGAATAAACATTCTTTCCATCAGCCCATGGAACCTTCTCCAAAATAGATCACATCCTGGGCCCACAAAGTCAAGCACCAGCAAATTCAAAAGATGTTTTATAATTTCCTGCATTTTTTCAGACCATAATGAAATGAAAGTAGAAATCAACAATCAGAGTGGTAAGCATAAATAAATCAATTAACAACAAATTCTGGGAGGATGTGAGAAAATAGGAGCTCTTTTACACTGTTGGTGGGAATGCAAACTAGTTCAGCCACTATGGGAATCCGTGTGGAGATTCCTTAGAAAACTGGGAATAGATCCAGCATATGATTCAGCTATACCACTCCTGGGTATCTTTCCAAACGGCTTGAAATCAGAGATTACAATATATGCATACCCATGTTCATAGCAACACAATTCGTAATAGCCAAAATATGGAACCAACCTAGTCTCCATCAACAGATGGATGGATTGCAATATTATGGGAAATACACAAAATGGAATTCTACTCAGCAATAAAGAAGAAAAAAATCATTTCATTCACAAGAAGACGGAAAGACCTGGAGAACATTATGTTAAGTGCGATCAGTCAAGCATGGAAAGGAAAGGGACATATGTTTTATTTAATATCCCAAAATAGGGAGTGTTCGGGATACCAGAGGGACTCCAGATAATGGAGGGAAAAGCTCAGCAAAGCTAGAAAGGAAGGGTAGGAGAAGAAGAAGGCTGAAGTTGATTCATGGTGGAACTACATTCAAATATGTGTATAAGTGTGAATGTAGCATGGTCAACTTGAACACTCATTGTTGGGAGAGGGGAAGGAGAAGCAGGAGGGAGAAGGCACCAAGTACTGTGTGAATGTATGCCATTGTCAATGTGATCCACATTATGATATGAATCTATTGTGTACCAATAAAAATTTAAAAAATAAAAGTATTTGTTATAGTAAAAAATAAACAAACACCACTCTAATGTGATTTGGCAATGCTCAGTGTCTGATAAAGAACATTTGCATAAATTCATTATGGTAGACTCCTGTTAGAATCTGTTCTATTTTTATAAAATACTTATGAAACATTCTTTAAAAAATTTAGAAGACATGGGATTTAGGTTATCATGAATGTGTTAGTCCTAAATATTTATTCATTAATATATTACAATATTTCTGAAATAGGATATTTGATAATATCCAAAAATGTTGTTTGATAAACTTTGCCTCAGAATTCCCATGTCATTTTTTCAACTCATAATACACTAAATTTCTCTTCCTTCTGGACCAAAATATTAAAATACTAACTCCATATCCACTGTGAAAAATGGATATTTATGAACTCCTATTAATTTGACCTTATTGATTCTCCTGGTCCCAATCTACATCATCAAATTGATTGATATTAATGAATATTCATTGACCACATTGATATCAGCTATATTGAATATTAAGCTTTACAATTCTTATTTCTACTAGTTTCTTTTCTACCTTTCTAATCATAGCATTTAATTATTTTTATAAATGCCCCTTCCTTCCTTTGATGCTCTTCAAATAAATTCCCCATATATGATATCCAATGTCTGATTTGTTTTCACTTTATCAAAGAATATAATTATTATAGGACCATTGCATAGTCTCTTAATTATGACTATAATTTATTATAGGACCATTTACCAAGAAACATTCAATATACATTTATTCTACTTTTCCTTTGAGATTTTCCCCAAATTTCTTTAAGATATCCTCTCTAACATTCTTTTGAACCTCAGTTTCAATATATTTTCCCCTGAACTACTGATATTTTCTCCAATTTATTATTAATAAGTTGATATTTATTACTTTAATTATTGGTAATAGCAACACCAAAACTCATGTTAGAAACCCAGGAGCTCTTCACGCATCTTACACTTCATCACTTTCAGTCTCTAATACATCAAAAGTTTATATATTAATTTTTATTCTCAATATTTTTTAATTTTATTTCCCACCCTTTTTCTCTATCAATATTGCTGGATTGTCATCCACATGTATTACTATAAACACCTTCCACCTGGTTTCTTATCTTCCATTTGTCATTTGCTAATCTACTTGCTATGATATCCCATGGTAGTGTCTTAAATAAGAATATGATCTCTTTCATCTCTATTTTAAATCTCTTCCTGTATCCCTGAGTTTTAGGAGGAGGCTTTATGTGCATAGAATTCTCACCCTAGAATCTGACTCTCTGATCTCAGCCCTTACCGCTGTTTCCTCCGGATATTCAAAATCTTGCTATTTACTGAGCTTCATCTCTTTCAGCCTTATCTAAAAAAAAAAAAAAAAAAATAGGAGAAAACAATATTTTCCTCATGCACAGATCTTCATTGCTGCAACACTCACATTTTGGACAGCCCCAACCAATCTAAAAGAGTTATAAATATTATTTTTCTTCAGTTTCTAGTCACTACTAAGTTCATCATGAAATCTGGCCACTCTCACCAGGATCGCAAATGAGCTGCCAGTTGTCCAACTCAGCAGTGATTACTCAGCACGTGTGCAGCTTGACTTATTAGTATCTAACATCGTTGACCATGATGGTCTCTTGAGCATTTCAGGAGGCAGTCTTAAAGACATTTATCTGCCGGGCGTGGTGGCGCACGCTTGTAATCCCCGCGTTTTGGAGGCAGAGACAGGAGTATCGCGCTGGTTTGGAGCCAGCCTCACTGGCTTAAGAGATCCTGTTTCCAAATAAAAAATATATATATAAAAAAATAGTTCTGGGAGTGTAGCCCGGCGGTAGAAGGGCTTCTAGGAACCCCAGTACCACAAATAAATAAATAAATAAATAAATAAATAAATAAATAAATAAATAAGACATTTATCTGATTTTTGTTTTGCTTGCGCTTATTCTCCTATATTGTGAAGCAATGTATCTCAGTATCTTTCTCAAGCTTGTGTGTGTGTGTGTGTGTGTGTGTGCATATGCGTGCATGTATGTGCACCAGTTCTTAAAACTCTTTTCCATGATTCTTTCTTGGTCTTCCTGCATTAACCCAAGCCCAGTTCTCATGCTTATTTCAAGCCCAGCACAGTGAAGACACCAACATGAAGCAGCAACAACGGTTCATTACATTTGTAAAACTATTTTGGTGGTACTGGGGTACCTGGAAGCCCTTCTACCTCCGGGCTACACTCCCAGACCTTTCATTATTTTTTTTAAATTTGGGAACAGGGTCTCTTAAACCAGACCGGCTGGCTTCGAACCTGCGTGATCTTCTTGCCTCTGCCTCCCAAGCGTGGGGATTACAAGCGTGTACAACCACGCCTGGCATTGTAAAACTATTTTGGAATAGGAAGACTGTGTGTGCTAGTTTCAAGGCAGTATTTGCGGTTCTGATGTGTTGTCTTCCTGGTTAAGATCTTACTCTTTCTGGTTAACCTCATCCCTACCCAGCCCTTACTATAATCAAAGCATAGATGACTCACACATTTTTAACCCTGATTCTTATGTCTCTTTTTAGTTCCAAGTCCATATTTTTAAATATTTCTTGTCATTGCAAAGTACATGTCCTATCATCACTTTTAAGTCAAACTCTCCAAGTGGAACCCATTATTTTTCCTCTCAAACCCGATTATCATACAACACTCCTATCTCTATAATCATCCAAGCAAAAACCATGGAGACTGTTCTACCTTCTTTCCCTGTTACTATTATCACATCCCATAGTTTCTTTGTCTATCATTTCTCATTTCTGTCACTCTCATTACTTCCCACTTCTGTCTTCTCACTGATACTGTCATTGTTTAGTCTTATGTCTGGTCTCTTATTATCATTTCCTAACAAATTATTATGCCTACAACTTTGCTTTCTGCAATCTATCTTCCATGAAGCCCCTATGTTTCAAAATATAACTCTAATCATACCACTGCCTGAATGACAACTCTTTTGAATTACCATTGTCTATAGGTTAAAGTTCAAGTTCTCCAGCTTGATGTGAGGTTTCCACTGTCCGCTCTGTAGGAACAAATTTCACTGACCTAGTTTCATTTATTTAGTCAACAAATATTTATTGAGTATCACTGAGCAATATTGTAGACAGCAGGGATACTGAAAGAAAAGGACAGAAAAACTAACATCTACGGGATTCACATCCCAGATCAAATTAAAAAAATACTCATGCAAATATAAACATTTTTGTTAAAATGTTAAAATAGAATGAGATAATAGATATAAACTGCATGACTGACTGATCTATAATGAAATTGGAAATCAAGCAAAACATCAGAGTAGTATTGAATTTGACATCTGAATAAAAGATGATAAGAATATTAATGTACATTGTAAAGGCTTGAAGTCAGAGATGAATTTGGCACATGTGGGGAGCAGAAAGAAATGTCCAACACATCTGATTAGAAAACTTGAGATTCTTATAAATGTCAGATAAATAAGTAGAAAAAAGAACATGAGACTTTATACAACTTTCTTAGGAGGTTGGAATTTATTTTAAATTAAATAGAAGCTGCTGAGAGGTTTCAAGCAGGAAATAGCATTAATTTGTATTCTGAAAAGATTTCTGTGTCAACTTGGTGCAAATAGCAGCAGGAGTGTAAACTGGACAGGTAAAGTGATATTTCAGGTGCAAGAGAATGGTGTAGTAAGGCTAAGCATGAAGGCACACGCCTGGAATCCAAGGCACTACTTGGGAGACTGAGGCAGGACAATCACAAGTTTAAGGCCAACCTCAGTGACTTAGTGAGACCTTCAGCAACTTGTTGAAACTCTGTTTTAAAATTAAAAATAAATTTGTTAATAAGATAAAAGGGCTAGGGGTGTATTCTGAAGGTAGAATGAAGAAGAAGAAGAAGAAGAAGAAGAAGAAGAAGAAGAAGAAGGAGGAGGAGGAGGAGGAGGAGGAGGAGGAGGAGGAGGAGGAGGAGGAGGAGGAGGAGGAGGAGAAAGAGAAAGAGGAGGAGGAAGAAGAGGAGGAAGAGGAAGAAGAGGAGGAGGAGGAGGAGGAGGAGGAGGAGGAGGAAAAGAGAAAGAGGAGGAGGAAGAAGAGGAGGAAGAGGAAGAAGAGGAGGAGGAGGAGGAGGAGGAGGAGGAAAAAGAGAAAGAGGAGGAGGAAGAAGAGGAGGAAGAGGAAGAAGAGGAGGAGGAGGAGGAGGAGGAGGAGGAGGAGGAGGAGAAAGAGAAAGAGGAGGAGGAAGAAGAGGAGGAAGAGGAAGAAGAGGAGGAGGAGGAGGAGAAAAGTGTATTTGTCAGCATTTCCACAAAATAAACTAAAGACTTGACCACGTAACTTAAATGAAGGAAGATTTATTAACTCACAGTTTCGGGGTTCAGTCCATGTGATGCTGGACCTTGGATCTCAGGGCATGGTGGCAGGAAGCAGAGCAAGAGCACATAGGGTGGGCTTCTCACATCATGGAGGCTGAAGCAGGAGGGAGAGCCAGGGAAGGAAGAATCAAATGTAAGCCCCAAAGCCTCACCCCTAGGATCGCCACACCCTACTGACCTACACTATCACCCAGGTAAATCCATTACAATGAATTTATTCACTGGGTTTACAGCCTTCATGGTTCAATTACATCAACTCCAAACACCAATTTATGAGCTTTTTAAGGGGTCAACTATAACAATAATAATAAATAATAATAAATAATAAATAATAATAAAGAGACAATGGTGGACAGGATTCGAATAAAAGCTGTTGTAGAAAAGGAGAGGTAACTGTATTGTATTTGAAATATGACTTTAAAGTGAAATATAAAAACCTTATTAGTGGGCTGGATATGGAGGAAGAGAAAATGAGAGGGACCCAGCCAAATTTCTGGATTTGGAAGAAATTAAATGAATATAGAACTTTGAGTTTCTGGAAATTTTGACAGAAAATTATGGACTATTAAGAATTTAGATGCCATTTAAAACTAAAAGAATAAAATCAACCTTCTAGAGAAAGTATATAACTATAGCAAAGGACTCAGTACCAGGACCCAATTGTAGATGATAAAACAAGTTCAGTGAGAGGGGAAGTGAGACTCTGTGAGAGGAGATTGATGAGATAAAGACACATTGAATTTAAGGTTTTAATGAAGCTGAAGAAATACTGGGATCACAGCCCTTTAGTATATGAACTGGAAGGATAGGAAGTAGTAATCAAAGATAAATTGCTTGTAAAAGAGATTACAGATATGGTGCATGGCTTATGATGACAACTTTGAGGTCTAACCATGGGAATATTTGGCAGAGCTGTTCAGGAAAAGAAGTTTATTGGAAGCAAAGAAATCAGTGATATAAGAGGCCACACTCTTACTCCTGCTTTCTCTCATTATTTGCACATTAAGCTCTAGCCTACAAGATAATCTTCCATTCCCTGAAAAATGCAATCATGCCTCACATTTCTGTACCTTTGTCAGAGTCATTCTCTCTTTCAAAGGCCATTTGTCTCAGTCCACATTCTCAATGCTATAGAAGGAAGGTTTATTTGCTCCCAGTTTTTGGAGATTTCATGTTCAGTCCATGTGAGGCTGGGGTCTGAGGATCTCAGGGTATGGCAGTGGAAAGGAAAGAGGGGCTCTACTCTCTCATTACAGAAATTGGAAGCAAGAAAGAGCAATCGAGGAGATTCAAAGCCAAAATCACAGTCCCTAAGATCACAACCTCAGAGCTCCACCTTCTGCAGCCACACATCATCTGCCTAAGTGACCACCCAGTAAATCCATAGCAATGAAATTATACCCTTATAAAATTACAACCTACATGACTTAATCACATCAACTCTGAACATTAATACATGAGCTTTTCAGGAGACATTCTTTATCAAATCATGACACTGCTACACAATCCAAGAACACAGAAATATTCTTCTCCACCTGGGTCAAGTAGCCTATTTTCTGCAGGTTTCTCAGACTCCCATTTAAGCCATGAAGAAAACTGATTAGTGTCTCTTCTGTTTCTTCATATATATATATATATATATATATATATATATATATCTTAGGTATAGCACACACTGTTATTTGTTTATGTAAAAAAAAAAAACAAAAAAAACCAAAAACAGCCTGCGAGTGTTTTAAAGATAGAGAGAAAACCTTATTGAATTTTGCAGCCTTGGTGCTTAGCAATGCCAGGACAGAGTGTGGTAGAAGAAACTCACTCTGGAGTATGCAAATGTCAGTTCTTACTGGCTTTGGGTGAGATAATGGAGAGAGAAAAGAGAAGGAAAGGGATGCTTTGCCATGCAATTTTATTAAGTGGATCAGGATACAGTAAGCGATTTATGAATGTCAAAATGTGTATCCCCAATTTAATAATTTATGAAACAAACCTCAAAAAAGTAATTGTCATTGTACATTTTTGTCCCAAAATGGGCCTTGATATTTTATATTCTATCTGGATCTCTATTTTGACTATATTGTTTTTATGCTTACTAAGCAGAGTATGTAACATTAATTGTTGTAATATAC
Source organism: Muscardinus avellanarius (assembly GCF_963383645.1). Lineage (NCBI taxonomy): Eukaryota > Metazoa > Chordata > Mammalia > Rodentia > Gliridae > Muscardinus > Muscardinus avellanarius. The sequence continues at coordinate 13,174,706 of NC_137787.1, read as the reverse complement.
AAACTCTCAAATCTCAGTGGTTTGATAAGTCATTGGTTTATTTATTTCTCATATCAAGTCTAATGTGTATTTGGTAGAGAACTCAACTTTGTGTAGTCAATCCAAAATCAGAATTCTTTAAATGTATGGCTTCTCTACCTTTAAGGGCTTAAGATTCTCTACCAGATATCCTAAAATCAGTATGAAATGAGAAAGGGTGAAAGAAAGCCCAAGAGCTTGGAGAACCAGATCTAAAAATTATATTCATATTCTATTATCTACATCCTCTTGGCCAAAATTCAGTAATAAGGCCACAGCTAACCTCATGGGGCCTGACTCTGTGCTCAGGAGAAAAGAAAAGATATGGCTATTGATGAGCAATATTGGAAGGCAAGACCTGGCTTGCTCAAGAGCTAATTTTTGCAGATCAGCCCCTTCACAACACACGTGGGAGCCATCTATAGTCAAAGTGCTTATGATGCTCCATCCCAGGAGAGTTCTGAGCTGGCAAACTTGGTGATCCATCCACTACATCATGTGAATTATATCCTCAAGGCTTTGTTTCTAGCCCACTGGTTACACCACAGTAGGAGCTGGGGCTGCTGAAACCATGCATTCTGAGCCAGGAGAATTTGGCTGGAACCAAAGTTCTGCCACAGGATCTGGTTGTCAATCCCAATCTCTGATCACATCAAGAGAGAGCCTAGCTTAAAAACTCCAGGGCCTAGAGTTTGTGGTCCTTTTCTTGAAGTCTGACATAGTCCCTGCCAGTTGCAGGAATGCAGCTGAGGTCCTGGAATCCTGTTAATATTTCTGCTTCTTTTATTTCACCCTGGTGAATGCAGTTCCAGCAGATCTGCTGAACTCTGTTTGGCCTTTTGTCTTTGTTTACTCAACATTGGCATTCTCTGCCACAATATTTATGTTTAATCTAGGGCTTCCACATCATTTCTTCCTACAGTTGCCTTCCTGTATCTGTATGTGTCTAGCCATGTATGTTCAACGTTTGTCCTCTTCTCAGATCACTCATCAGCCAGCTCCATTTCTACCCTGTATAGCTCTACTAGAGTGCGGGCACTTCCCCTACTACACACCATCCTTCCACACTTAGAAATACACTCATGTCTCAAATACAAAGAAGTCAGACTTTGTGCAAACAAGTCACTTGATTGTTTGAGCTTGCTTTGAAAGCTTATAATTTGTGATTGCATTTTTAAAGCTAAAAGACTGAAATGCCTGGTGGTGGAAAATTATTTAAAAGATTATACCCTTACCTCTCTTCTTGGTGCCACCAATACATTAGTTCTACAATTGGCATTATTAAAAATAAGTGATGCCCTATATTTGTTAATTTGACCAATTTTTCACTTGTTTAACAAATTCTGTACATTTAAAATTCACCAGGTACTAAAAAATGCACTGGTGATATAAAAGATAAATGTATGCTTATAAAAATAAAAATGCATACATACATACAGACAGACAGACAGGACAGGGAAGAAAACGACCTAGACAGAAGAAAGCCTACTAGAGTCTATTTGGGAAACTAGAGGAATCAAAAGATGATCAATGGGGCTGAGCCCAGGGCAAAGATCTGTGAGGCTGGAGAAGAGGCAGGTCCTGACACATGTTGTAAGACATATTTTAAAATGTAAATTTAATCCTAAAGAAAATGGATGTCTTTGAAGGATTTTAAGTCAGGATCTCAGGTAGTAAGCACTATGACTGCTGCATGGGAAAGAGATTGACAGGGGAACGCATCACAGTGTACAGAGGCTCTGGCAGTGGAATGTGTGATGAGGTGGTTTTCACGAGGGCTGCGGCAACAAAACTGGCAAATTGTAGAAGTGATATGTATTCTGGTCATTAAATCAGTCATCATTAAAGAAAGTAAGTTTATATATTTCAAAATAACTACAGGAGAAAAATTTAAAGGTTCCTAACATGTACAAATGATACTGTTTGAGGAAATGGAAATGCCACTACCCATGATTTTGTCATTGTGCACTGTATCTACATATCAAATTATAATCTATACCCCAAAATAAGTACGGTATAGATTGAGTAAAAAATAAAACTAAAAACAAAAAAACCTGCATTCCATAACAAAAAGTAAAAAAGTAATAACTCACATCAATCTTTGAGAAGAAGGCATCGTTGGAATAAGTTTAAACATCGGCATAATAATGATGATCCTAGACACATGGGGCCCTACATACCTTCCCTGTGCATTTGATATTATCCTTCTCCCTCACTAGGAACTGGCAACATTCTCATGAAAGTGCCATATCAAGAAAACTGAAGAACTATTTCAAGAAACAAAACCTTTAAATTATATTATCAGACCCAAATATGATGGAATAGAATGTATGAATATCTCAGAAAGGTACATTCCCAGGAAAATGCTGTGTGGTTGGGAATTTGAAAAAAAAAAGCCATTGCTCTGAGTTGGGGATTAGATCTTTGTTTTCAATAACATTTCAAGGACAGCCTTTCCCCTGGAAGTAGAAAGTTTATGGATCCTCAGAGAGATGCTTCAGCGGTTTCATTTAGCAGTTATTGCAAAAGGTATGTAGGTAATACCTGTCCCATGGCAGCCTCTGGGGTCCTTTGAAGGATCAATCAGTCCACAAGATCAGAAAAGGCTACTTTGCCCTGGGCATTTTCAGAATTTCAAGGATAGAGAATAACATATTTTCTTATTATCTTAGCTTAGTATATAAGAATTCCAAGCCCTACAATTTTTAATAAGATGTTTTATTACTTTTGTGTGTGTGGTGAATTTTACTACAAAGAAACGTTCTACCTGCTGGTGTTTTACTTATACCTACTGTAGCCAGGTTATAATAAGCCAAGGTCTCTGCTTCCTGTCAGTGAAATATTTGACTCTCTAGTTCTCTTAACCTCAAGTATGAACCCTAGACTCTGATTTCAACAAATTATAAACATTCTACTAAAAAAAAAATACCATAGTGGATTTTCAAAATAAAATGGACTATAAGATTTTTAAGATATTATCACTATTAGATTAAAAATAAAACAGGTTTCAAATTGGAGCATACTTTAGTTGTATTAGGAATTCTGGCAGAATCCTGAAGGCCGTCAAGAGCCCTGACTCTTTTAAATCAAGACAGTCCTTATTGCATTGTTGGAGAATCTTCTATTTTCTGTCTCTATTATGGTTTAGATTTGACATGTTCCCCAGACCTTATGAAGCCATGTTGGAGTCAGGACTTGGTTGATGGGGAAGGAAGGGTTCCTAGTACATGGCCAGGTATAGTGTGCAGGTGTTCTAGGCCACTCAACTGCAGCACCCGTTCTCTCACCTGCTCTCTGCTCCCCATCGTGATAATCTTGAGAACCTGCAGCCCTGGCTTCCACTTGGAAAAATGTCTAATATAGACGGAAATCTCCAGGTCTGTGAGCAAATAAACTCTTCTTCCTCTGAGTTTTACATGTCAAGTGTTTGGGTCTTGGTGGCGAGGATGCTGACTGAAGCCATCCTTCAGAGACTGCACTGTGGCTCCTGTTTTCTCAAAGTCCATGAGGGAAAGATGATATTCATTTAAAGTGATTACTCTTAATAGAGCATTTTTAGTCCTCTGATGGAAAGCAAGACACCTTACCAGAAGAAAGTAAAAGCAAAAGAAGGGACGATACTACTATAGGTCCTCAGTTGACTAGTTAGAAAACAAGAAATTTGAGCATCAGCTTGTGGTAGCTTGAGCACAAAACCTCTTATAAAGCAATATATTACTTAAAATTTATTAAAGTTTTATATCCTTCTTGTGATTTATGTAAATATTAATTTATATTATTTATTTATTAATATTATATAAATATTAATTTACAAATTACAGCATAGAATGTTCATTCCATAACATTGCTCGTGAAAATATTCAGGCTTATTGTATTGAACAAGGTAGATAATTCTGCTACATTCTTGTCACACTCAACAGAGAAGTCACACCTTGGTGATACGTGTCCCTTCTTGCCTTTTACATTATTCCCCTTTCCTCTTTACCTTTGTCTTCCATTTATTTTTTTTTCTTTCCTTTTTTGCTTATGTCATTTAACAAGTGCTTACTGAATATCTACTATGGCTGCCTTGACAGGTGCTGGGTCTATAATTTTGATGGAGAAAAGCCCAACAAACCTAGCAAACTCTTGAGGTCTAGTATCACGTATAATTTGGATATCATCGCTCCATTCACATAGTCACGGATTTATTTCTGTTTGTACTTCATTGTTTCTACCTTCTCTTTCTGTTCTATTGTTCAATCTCTCTCTCTCTCTCTCTCTCTCTCTCTCTCTCTCTCTCTCTCTCTCTCTCTCTCTCTCTCTCTCTCTCTCTCTCTCTCTCTCTCTCTCTCTCTCTTTCCCCCCTAGGAACTGAAACCAGGGGCATTCTACCTCCAAGTTACACACCCAGAACTATGTTTTAATCTTTATTTTGAAACAGGGTCTAAGTTGTGGAGAGCCTCACTAAGTAGCTGAGGCTATCTGAGAACCATGATCCTCCTGTCTAGGCCTCCCGAGTACTGGGATTACAAGCATGTACCAACATGCCTGGCTTGTTATTCTCTCTTATAAAAATCCAAAGGCTTTTCCACTTGTCTATAATATGTTTCTTTCTTTTTTCTTCCACAGCCTCCTTTCATGAAAAGGGATTATTAATGGAAGAAGGAAAATATGCTAAAGCAATGAAGATGAACTAATTTTATTTTTTTACAGAAGCCATAGCCAAGTTTAATTCCTGATCAAACAGTAGTAGGTTGCTGTCTTCTTCCTAGAAAGATCAAAACATTTGTGCTTCTGAGACAGACTCGCCAATACATATACCTACTTGACTATTTCCCCAAATCTCCAACTCCTGGTCTCCCAATGTAAACAAGTTCTCAATAAAATACTCAGTACCAAGACACACACTGAAACCAAAACTGAAAATACTATGCCATCCTTCATCTGAACATTGTGCCTGACCTGGGTTATGGTAAAGTATGACCAAGATACCCCATGAAACAGTGTAACCAAGTAATGTCCATTGACTCCTTATTTTATCTTTTCTTCCAGAATATTTCTAGACTGAGAGGAAAAAAAGAGAGAAAATGAGAAAAGAAAAGTCTAGGAGCTCAGTAATTGCTTTCAGATTATAATTTGAAATAAACTATAAATAAAAGTATAAGCCCAACTATAATAAGAAAGGGAAGGAAAAGGCTGAAGAGGAGAAAAAGGAAAAGAAAAAAGGTGACTTCCGAAAGACCAATACTGGCATAGGGCAGAGCCTGTGTCTCAGACCCTAGCTCAAGGCTAATCTTGCCATACAGCTCCTAATGTGGGTGCCAGAAGGGGATGGGTAGAGGAACAAAGTCAATCTTTCAAGTGTCCTTTAAAACATGCAATGCTCCTGTATGCTGAGAAAACTGCAAGACCCTTTGAATATGTTATCTTATAATTATTCTTAAATAGTTGTATAAAGTATCATCATTATTTTATATATTATTTTATTTGGCATACTAGTGCATGCATATAATCCCAGTACTTTGGAAGAAGGGGTAGGAGGATTGCAGCTTCAAGGCCAACCTCAGAAACTGTGCAAGGCCTTCTTTCAAAATAAAAATAAAAATAAAAATAAATAAATAAATAAATAAATAGGGATGGGAGTGTAGCTCTGTGGTCGAATGCCCCTGGGTTCAATACCGAATTCCTCTAAATAAATATATAAACATGAGCTAGAGACAGCAAATGAATTTCACTGGTCACATAACTGCTCTACTACAGAACTAGGACTGAATACTTAATTGTGTCTATTCTGACTTTTAGTTCTGGGAAGAGGTGAGAGGAATTTTTTTCTCGATTTTTTTTTTCTTTTGCAGCATTGGCAGTGGAACCCAGGGTCATTCTACCTCTGACCTACATCTCCACCTAGATTTATTATTCTTTATTTTGAAAAAGGTTCTCATTGAGTTGCACAGGACCTCACTAAGTAGCTGATGTTGCCCATGAACCGTGATCCTCCTGTCTTGGCCTCCTGAATGCTAGGATTACAAGCATGCTCCACCATGACTGGCTTTCTTGCATTTTTAAAAAAAATCTGTCTTCCTATGAATTTTTTAAGAAGTTTTTATCATTTTATTTGCTTTCTTCATTAAAACTTGAAATATCTAAGCCATTTAGTGGGTTCCAAGGTATTATAAATTTATAAGTAACCCCCTTAGTCTAAGATATATGCTCATATAGTATAACAAAATCAAAATATAGACACACACTGTAGAGGCAGGAGTGAAGATTTGTATCTGAGCAGGTTAAGTGCAGAGTCTATCCTCCTAAGCCCAGTTTTATTTTTTCCTAAACGTGTCCTTGTTCAATTCCCAGCTCATGGCAGCATAGAATAAGGGCTGACAACTGGAATGAGTTAAAAAATGAAAAGAATGACCACATGAAAGGAAGAAAGGAATGACTTTCTGGACAGTATCTCTCCCTGCTGTCTGAATCCCAGGTTCTAGTTGTGCTCAGTTTAACCCATCTTTCCAGGAACTAGACTTCAGCACTGAAAGCCATGCTGAGGAGCAATATGCCATGTGCTATAAATTTAGAAACCCAAAGCATATTTAAGATAAACTACCTAAACTTGGTTTTGACATGGGCAAAGGATTTAAATAGATGTTTCCCCACAGGAGATATGCAAATGGTCTTCTCGGACACAAAAAGATGCTAAACACCTATAATCATTAAAAGTGCAAATCAAACTACAAAAAGGTATCATTTAACAACCACTGAGGTGCTATTGTAAAAAATTGAGAGGAGGAAAAAAAAGAAGAAAGAAAGAAAAGAAGGAAGGAAGAAAGAAAGAAAGGAGGAAGGAAGGAAAGAAGGAAGGAAAGAAGGAAGGGTTAGTAAGAAAGACGCTGATACCCATGTGCACTGTTGATGAGAATGGAAAATAGTATAGAATTTTCATAAAAATTAAATATATAATTGTTATATAAAACTGTAACTACACTTCTATACATTTATCCAAGAGAACTGAAAGTAGGATTTTAAAAAGATATTTGTATGCCCATGTTCAGAGCAGCAGTGTTGACAACAGTCAAAACATAGAAAGAATTCAAGTGCCCATCCATGGGTGAATGGATACACAAAATGTGGTGTATACACCTACAGTAGTCAAATTCATAGAAATAAATTACTAAGCAAGTATTCTCCCACAATGCACATTTCCAGTCTGGGAGTTGTTAATAGGTCCACAGCTTCAGTTCTACAAAAGAAAACAAAATCAAAAGATCAATTCATAACAGTGTAACTATGTATTCATTTAGAAGTGGTTATAATGCAAATTTTATATTACATATTTTTACCATGATTTTTTAGAAAGTCACTACATTCAACGCTTTTTTTGTAAAAGCAATTCAAATGGAAGGTTGCAAATGCATTAAAATGTGTTCACTGAAAATGGAAATAATTTTAGCGAATGTTCAAATAATGTAATGGGTAATAGGTTTTTAAAAGGAAAGAAAGATATATAGATTTTTGTGGCATAATCTCTACTGTTTACAATGTCTTCTTTAGAGACTGCCAGGCTCTTTCAAAAATATGCTTTGGTGCCATTTTTGGAGTCTGAATTCTTGGTGCGATGGATCTCGGTTCTGAGCAATATTACATATCAGTGTCCAGAGATTTTCAGTCAATCCAATTGTATTATTTGTTACATAACTTTTTGTTTTCCTATTTTTTTATTTGGGAAATGATTTTCAGCAAACCTTAGTGAACCTGGCCTGAGCTCAATATAAAATACTTATCAAACACCTTGGCATGAGACTCTGTGGAAGGAGAACTGGAATTCTAAATGAGGATGAAAGAGAGGGGACCTGCCTTCAAACTTAACTCCCTCTGAAAGTTGTTCTGTCACAACTTATCCTGTTTGTATTTTAAATAGTACGTAAGATCTAATAATCTGCCTGTCAGATTTGTACGAGCTGCTGCTTGCCTTCAGTTACTTCTGCCCATTTTTTTTTTTTTCTGACCATTGAGTCTGGCTAAGAACTATACAAAGTTCTCATTTTCTGCAGGATGGGTGTTGTCAGCCGGCCCAGACAAAGCGCCATCCCCTGTGACTCCGCCATGATGTTTGAAGAAAGCTCCAGCTCTGTGGGCAGCTTTGGGCGCTTTTGTTATTGTTTTCCACTGATTCAGATACACTCAGATGGCAACAAATCAAGAAAGTGCAGATCCAGCATTCAGACGGGGCTGGTGAAGTCCTAAGGAATCTTCCAAATACTCAGTAATCAAGATAAATACTTTATTGATTTATTTTTTGTAAATCCATGTGGAATCAAATAACAAAACTTGACATGAGGACAGGCTGTTGTTGTTTGTTTTATGACCCTGTGTTATTGAGCAATAGGAACCGTCATTTCCAATCAGCCACCAACCCCTGGGTCTCTGGCTTCCCTTCCATGATGGTTGGCAAGGGCTAAGCAAACAGATTTGGCAGCGTAGAGCTTTATGTATAGTCATGCCTTTTCATTATGGAGTTTTATTAACTTTTCCCACTTGCTTCAAATTGTGGGAGGATGTTTTGATAAAGTTCTGCAGGGATGTCCCTTTTTCCTTTGGTCTTCATCTCTAGCTTGGTCTGGCTCGGCACTAAGAGCAGAATTCTTGCCCACATCTCAGTAACTCATGCTGGCAATATAGGGCGAGGAGAAACCAGTTCACCTTGGAAGGCTGTGTTGGGTGACAAACTTCTGCCCTAAAAAGGCTTGTGGTTTATGCTAGCTTTATTATGAGAATTTGAAACAACTTAAGGAAAATAAAAAGAAAAATTTTTCAGTATTTTTGATCAGCATAGAAATTCATTTTTGAAGCAGCTAAAGAGCTGTAATATGTGCATTATACATATATATTTGTGGCACTGGGGATTGAACTCAGGGGCACTCACCCCCAAGCTCCACCCATAGCCCTTTTAAATTTTTGTTTTGAAACAGGGTCATGCTACGTTGCCAAGAGACTCGCTTTGTTGCTGAGGCTGTTCTTGAACCTGCAATCCTTCTATCTCAGCCTCCTAAGGTTAAGATCACAGGCATGCCACCACTCTTGGTGAATATGATCAACTCTTGGTCTGTGAAGTTCTTGAAACTTTGTCCTCAATTGGGCAACACATTATGAGACAACTGGGAAATTGGCTCAAAGATACAAAATCATGTATTTGCAGCCAGCTTTATTTTTATTTTTATTTTTTATTTTGATGGTATTGGGGTTCCTGGAAGCCCTTCTAACCTCTGGACTACACTCCCAGACCTATTTTATATTTTTTATTTGGAAACAGGGTCTCTTAAACCAGCACAGCTGGCTTTGAATCTGTGCGATCCTCCTGTCTCCGCCTCCCAATCGCAGGGATTACAAGTGTGTGCCACCATGCCTGGCCATTTTTATTTTTTAAAATTTTTGGTGCATTGTAGTCTCACATGATCATGTAGTTCATAGTGAGGGATATATCTTTACTGAAGAGAATGGCAAAATATTTACATCTTCAGTAGCTGATCCCTATTGATTAAGGCATAGTACTATTTCAAGAGATTTTCAGCCAGAAGTTGTCTTCAAAGAGCCTCTGATATTCATTTTTTTATGATACTTTTCCTGTTGTCAGTATTCTCAAGCTCAAATACTCAATTTAGGCATATTTTTTCAGTGTAAAGATTGACTAGTGAATTAGATTAAAAAAAAAAATGTTCCTAACAGGCTTTGCCATAAATCCTCAAATGTTTATCTAACCAAATTAGATAAACTTTAATAAATAAGTTTATTGAAGTTTAAAATGAAAATGTTTTCCTGGAAGGTAAGAAAAAAGTACTGTCAACCACTACCCTTAAAAACAACAATTAACACCTTGGTCCAAAGGAGTTTATAACATTTTTTAAAATAACGAGTACTTGTTAAATTTTCTGAGTATTAGGACTTTTGGTGGCATTGAAGAGATTAGAAGGCAAATGTCAATGCTTTTAAAAAACAATTTGTCAAAATATACTGTTAAAACCTATGCACATGGTATTCTTTTAATATTATTTGGAGGTTTGAATATAAATGTTTCTTTACCTAGCCTTGTTCCACAAAATAAAATACTAACTCAAAGTCCTTAACAGTCCTTAGGGTTGCAGTCGACAGGGATCGATTTGGTAACACTAGCCCACCTTGGATCTAAAGGTGTACACCCTGTTCTCTCTCGCACCTGCAACTCCCAACTCCATCATCGGACTCAGTTGTTCTGAGACCATGTAATGATTCAGAGGGCATAAAATGTGGTCCTCAGTGGGCTCAGCTGGACTCAGGGGTCACTGCCCTGGGAAGGAGCTATGCACTGCAGAGTAACTGAATCTGGAAGCACTTGTGAGCTCTGCTGGAGAGACAGCCAAGCGGCAACCCTTACGTCCTTTAAGAAAGCCAGGTGGGATGGATTGAGGATCTGGTAGGACAGAAGCAAAAGAAGCACTGTGTTTTTGGGAGTCAAGTATTTCACTCTCTGCCATCCTAATCTGATAGTAGCATATGCCCTGATCGAGGAATCTGCAGCGGGGTCCAGTGCAGACCCATCGGATGACTCCTCAGCAAGAATCAACCTAAATGGTTAGTTAAACTCAAAAAACCCGAAGATTGAGAAGGAAGGTGCATTGTAAGGAAGACTTTTTCTTTGTCTCCTTCACTGCTGAGTTCTGGAAAATAGACTCTGGTGAGATGTTGGAGGGAGGTGAAGGTTCTCACTGTAAAGCCCAGAGGAGAAATCATATGCACCTCAAAACCCACCCCGAAGCCCAGTTCACCGTGTAGATTTCCAGTTTCAGAAGCAGGTCTGAACTGGGAAAAGAGAGTTAATATTTGATGTCACAACAAATGTCGGCGTTGATGCTATCTTGAATAGGACATTCCATTTTCTAAATTGAGACTGCGTGACATAAAGTGACCATAGGATCAGAAGTGGATAGCAACTTCATACACCTCTTGTATTTTTCATTTAGGGCAAGATAAGATTACCGCCAGGGATCAATTTTTTAAAATACAAATGAGCAACTAAGTAACTAAGTAGATAGATAAAATAAAATTGCATTATTATGACATCATGAACTACATATATAATATGTCTATATCTATATGTAATATAGATATCAAAGAAACATCATATATACATATATGCATATATACATTATATATGTATATGTATGTGTGTGTGTGTGTATATATATAATATATATATTACTGTACCTACAAGTATAGGTGCTAAAGATTATAAGTATTGGAAATTAAACCTAGGGGCATTCTACCACTGAGCTATATCTATATGCTCAAGCTATTTTATTTATTTGTTTGTTTATTTATTTGTTTGTTTATTTAATGAAACAGTGTCTCCATATGTTGCTCAGGCCAGCCACAAACCTGTGATTCTCACATCTTAGACTCCCAAAGAGTGGGATTACAGGCATGCACCACCGTATTGGGCTCCTAAAGGATTTAATGACCCTCTCCCAGTCTGAAAAAGAAACTGAATTTGCCAGAGTGGAGGTACATTTTCTGCATCTGTTCTAGTGATCTGTCTTCTCTGTGCCACAACTGGAATGCTTTCAAGTGTTTACTCAGAAGCCCGTGTGGCTCCCCCTCAGACCAAAGACCGTTTCGTGTCCCTCCCAGTGTTTGCGTTTCTACCTTTCAAAGCCTGGCATTCTGAGAGGCTTTTGTGTACACAGAGCAGGATGCTCGGGTGCAGTGCTTGAAGTAAGAGCTGCACCTTCTACTTTCCGGCAATGCATCTCAATCCCCACAAGGCAGGGTTCAAGGATTCTGTCTCACTGCACAATATCACCCACTGAGCCAAACTCCCAACAAACTCCCTGCCCTGTCCTGTGTGGGGTACAAGGCTGACTCTTCCATGACCTCAGCTTTCTCTAATTTCAGCAAAACCCTGTCCTCAGAAGTGAGCATTTTATAGATGAGGGGGGGCCTGTGCTCTTTTTCTGTATGTGTGATACTGGGGGTTGATCCCAGGGGCATTCTACCTCTGAGCAATACTTCCAGACAATTTTATTTTATTTTTAAATTTGGAAACAAGCTCTTACCAAGTTGTTGAGAGCCTCACTAAGTTGCCAAGGCTGGCCGAGAACCTACGATCCTCATTTCTCAGCCTCACAAGAACTGGGATTACAAGGGCATGCCACCATGCTCAGCTCTGTACCATTTTCTTCCAACAATGCTCTGCATTATATCTGTCATCAGTCAGACCATCCCGAGAGTTAACAGTGATAAAGTAGGTGGGTGGTCCTTGGTTCAGGTCTGAAGGGATTCTCATCCACTCAACTGGACCCAAGCCAAAGAATGAATTGTCAAATTGGACAAAACCAAAGAAAAAGAAGCAGATAGTTTGGACCTGGTCCTTGAAGAACAAACATATGGATAATTTAATACTCAGATGTACCCTGTTTTCATAACACCTGGAAAAAATATTTGAGTGTGAATGAATATTTGAGGTCACATTGGTGGGGACTCTAAAGTCTCCTTCAATTGTAGAGATTCCATCCATTTGGGAACAGGAACAAGCTGAGGATGTGGGTACCTAAAAGGCAGGAGGACTTCTAGTCTCAACTCTAGACTCAAGCGGACGCATCTTCCTCCTGTCCCTGATTCTGTTCTTTGGCACCTGAGTGGAGCTCAAACAAGGATGAGTTTGCTCCCACTGGGGATGTCTGAAGACATGTTGGGTGATAGCAGGTGGGAGCTGTGCTATTGTTCTATTAGTTGGAAGCCAGGGATGCTAATAAGTAGCTTACTATGCACAGAAAAAAGCCCTCTGCAATAAAGTTACCTGGCTTGAAACATCTCTTTGCTGAGAGATCCTAATATATTTTTCTATAATACAGTGAAAAGGCTCTTTCAAAATATATACCAGTAATGTTAATTCTCTGCTCAGAGCTTTTTCTGCTTTCTCCTTTCCTGCCCTGGAATCAACTCTCAATATATCTGTCAGAATGATGCTGTTAAAAGGTGCACAGGACTCTTGTCACTTTTCTGAAAAATTGGCAAGGGTTTCTCACATTTCAAAGGAAACACCAAGGTCATTATAATAAACTATGGCTTGGTAAGAGCTGATCTCACCACTTCTCTGACCTTGTCTTTTAACCTTGGTCTCATCATCCCATGTGCTATAGGCACACTGGCTACCTTGGTACTCTTTGAACGTACTAGGTCTGCAGTGTCTCAGGACCTTGGCACTGACTCTGCCTGTTGCCTGGATGGTTCTCTCCATAAGCATTCACCCAGCTTATAGCTCAGGTCCTAAGCATGGACCTTTTAGGTCACCTCTGCTACCCCATTACAGTCATAATCCTCCCATCACTTTCTATCTCTTTATAAAGGTTTAGTTTTTTTTTCTCCTTAGTCTTTCTTGCAAGTAAACTTATTTTTTAAATTTCAGATATTTTATATATTTTACTTTTCAGATATCTGTCTCTACCTCCTCAAGTGCCACCTACATGGGACAAAGATTTTTGTTTTGTTCACTGCTGGGTCCTTTGAACTGCTGGGTCCTTTGTTCCTAGAAAATATGGCACATTTGTGGTGTTCAAGAGTATTTACTGAATGAATGAATGAATGAACATAAGAAAAAGTATGAACAGTTATCATGCAGCAACTTCTTTTTAAATTTATCAGATCATGCCGGGCGTGGTGGCGCACGCTTGTAATCCCCGCGCTTGGGAGGCGGAGACAGGAGGATCGCGCAGGTTCGAAGCCAGCCGCGCGCTGGCTTAGGAGACCCTGTTTCCAAAATGAAAATGTAAAAATAGGTCTGGGAGTGTAGCCCCGAGGTAGAAGGGCTTCCAGGAACCCCAGTACAACCAAAAAAAAAAAAATTATCAGATCATATTTATAGTTGCAGTGGTCCAGTGGATATCAGAATAACTCAAAGCTTTAAAGATAAATTAAAGCTACCAAAGCAACCATCTGAGGGACAGAATATGAGGCAAGAGGGACACACGGATTAATGTTTACTAAAAATTAATTTTTCTAAAAATTAATGTTTCTAAAAAGTCCTAATTCCCAATGCTAGCTTTAAAATATTAAATATGATTTTTGCTTCGCATAAACCAAATAACAGTGATTTCTTAAAGGGTGAAATCGGACCTAGACTTCCGTGAAGTCGCTCACAGAGGAGCGATGCCCAGACCCCTTTGCTGTATCTTGCTACCCAGGGGGATCTGAAAGAACTGAGGAGCAGAAGTGCTGCTCAGCAGCTGGTGGGGTGGTCTTGAAGGAAGCAGCTATTTTTCCAAAGGTATTGCAAACAATGGGAATTATTCAGCTCTAAGTTTAACTTTGCATGCTATGTATTTTTTTACTCTGATATCATACATTTCCAAAGAGATATCTAAGGGGGAAGAGTTTCTAAAGGAGGCTACAGAAGAGGGTATCCTTAGAATATGTGCATCCAATCTAATATCAATGGATCTGAGACTCAGTGACACATACTTACACAATATATACACACATATATATACACATGCATACATGTATGTATGCATGCATATGCTATTACTTTAGCTAAGGCTTAAATTCACTAACCTTGAATCTATCAAAATAAGGCAAATAGTTTTGGCAATCACATTCTGTCGTCCTGTTAACTTTCATTCTTGAATTTAAATATAAAGAAAACATTTACTATAAGTCTGTAGTCAAATTAGCTATATATGTTACATAAAACATCCATGTACAAGGGCTTGACTTAGTACTGTTTGCCACAATTGCAGCTAAATCATCTTTTAAAAGTCCACAAATGAAATATACTAATGAATCTGGAAATTTTTACTCTAAAACTAATCTTCTTAAATGTATCCCCAATATCATTTAGAGAATATCAAAGGTAAAAATTTTATCCACAAATGACATGACAGTGTAAACCAACACATGCCTGATCTTCTGTGCCCAGAAGCTTAGAATGATCCTAGTGAAGGGTTATATCTCTAGTTATCATCTGAGCCTCCGTCCAATCCCCAGCTATCAACGTAGAAAACTTACGTGCTCTGAAAGGTTGAACTAAGATAAATGAAAACCTCTTCAGATACTTGTTTTAAGAATCCCTTGAGAGTACATTGAGTTTGAATCACGAAGACAGAGTTCAATTTGTACTTTTGAATTTTTCCAATTTCACATTTAAAAAAAAATGTTCTTTGGCCATCTCCCTGTGCAGAAGGCGATGAGGTTGCTTTGTTTTCCAGCTGACCTATTCATAGCAAGTTAGTTATACCCTTTTAAGTCCCCTCCCCACCTTTTGGAGGGCCCCACAGAGCCCTCCCAGGGAGCTGGAAACTGATACAGACATTTTTGTTTATTTTATAGAGAATTCAATCACTTAATGCCGAAAGACATCCTTTCTTATTAAAACAAGGACAAAAAGCATGGAAGTTGTTGAAAACAAATCATTTTCCATTAGGAAAAGTTGAATGATTGGAAAAAGAGAGGAGTCCATTGCTGTAATTACCGGTACATTAAGCAGGGCATGAACAGCTGTGTGAACTTGGAGTCCCTAGAATAACAGCCACCGAGCCAGCTACTCCATATGGTCCTGGGGAGCAGGCGGGGCTTCTTGCTGCCTGGGGGCTGGGGAGAGGTGAGGAGGGGGCAAACTGGAATCCCATTCAAGTGCAAAACTCATGCCAAGAAATGTCTGGCTTCCAGATCCAAACCCAGCTTCCTCTGGGCTGCACTACACAATCCCCTTGGCCTCCATAACAAAAACCTCTAAAATCAATGTTGTTTTTTCCTAAAGAGAGCAAAATGTAAGTGTTTTCAGACATTTGGCTACAGTACTACTAGTAGGAGAGACGACCTCAGACAGAAAGGGCCACCTCCTCATCTTTCCTGGGGTATGTTGCAACTTGGCCTCATAGGATTGCTTCTGGAACACTGGATTTGATCTCACATCTGCCTGGTTTCCCAAGGAAAAGAAGGATACTACCAACAGGAAGAGAACCCCGCCACCAGGTACTGGCCTCTATCTGTTTTGGAGAGAAGCAATCAAACCATCAAATTGGCATTCTATTTGGAATTTGGCAAATTGGGTGAAAGCAGACCCACACTGTAGTAACCTTTTCCTATCAATGCAGAGCCTAACAGAAGAGCATTCCATTCTTCTTACACTGCACGTCATAAATTAGACACAATCAATTTTATTGTGAAACCTTCTAGGAAGACATTCCGGAAGAGACAAGGCAGAAAATGCTTGCTTTATACTAAACAGAGCTACAAATTTGATCCTCGCTGGAAGGGTTGGCTATAACGCATCTAGCTATTTACAGGGGGAAATACCAAATAGGCTACATCATTTGCAAGATGTTTGTGTAAGTACCATGTCCAAAGACATCCGGGTTTCCACTATATGGAGGTTATTATCACAGAGGATGGTGACCAGCTGTTCCTCATGTCCACTGGAAACAGAACGAGGGGGGAGAGAGGTTGGCAATGGCATTAAAAAGGAATTGGAGGAATTCAAGCTTCTTGAAATTTTGAGTTAGTTAACAGAAGAGGGATCTACACCAGGGAGTTATATTCCAGATGCCTTTCACTTGCTGTTGCATTTGTATTTAAATAAAAGAAACCTTTTAGATAGTCGGGGTGCAATTTTGCTCATCAGTCAAAAATGAATTTAATATACTTCTTACAATTTCTTTCAAAAATAAATCTGAAAAATGCTTTAAGACATATAACTATGAAAAATCAGGTTATGTGCCGAGGGTAATTTATTTAGTAACATTATGATATCATGCACTCTCATAAGATGGGAATATTTATAAAGGATTCCTGGTCAGAGATGGGTACATTTCTCTACTATAGATTTAGGCAGGCATATTCCAAAATGTAGTATGATTATTTCCCTGTAAATTAATAATTGGTTGTCATAAGAAATATACATATATATATATATATATATATATATATATATATGTGGTACTGGGGTTCCTGGAAGCCCTTCTATCTCCGGGCTACACTCCCAGACCTATTTTTACATTTTTATTTGGAAGAAGGGTCTCCTAAGCCAGCGCGTGCGGCTGGCTTCAAACCTGTGCGATCCTCCTGTCTCCGCCTCCCAAGCGCGGGGATTACAAGCGTGTGCCACCACGCCCGGCTATAAGAAATATTTTAAAATATGTTATTAGAACTATTTTAAAGTATGTTATAAAATATTTAAAAAGATAATCAAAACAATAGTATTTTACTTAAGGCATACCCCTTTCTTTTAGAAAAGTACTAGACAGATAGGAAGAGATAAGTGGACACAAAAACATTATTTGACAGATATTAAGGTTTCCACTGATATCTTATTTGTTTTCTCTCTACTTCAGGAGTTTATGAGTACATTCAAAAACAGAGAATGAGATATTAACTCGTAGGACTTTCATAATAAACTGAGTGTGGGAAAAGACACTCTTTCCCAGTCTTTCACACACAGAATCAATCCATCTTTGCCAGACTTCTGAGCTCCCCAGAACATTCCCTTTAGTTTCCCATTTGACTTGAATGAAACTGTCCACTAGATCTCATTCCAGACATCCCACAGGACAGAGCTGCCTCTCAGCAATTCACAGTTTACCAAGGGCTACCCTTGAATTCGAACACCTCAGTAGACACAGAACCAGAGGTAAGGGATTCCTGGATTTCACTCAGAAGGGTTTTTTTCCTCAGATACCCTAGTAAAAGAACATCACTTTCATCTGAGAAGATTTCCAGTTCCCTGTCAGCTAAGGTTTATCTTCTTGACCCTTGCTTTCTGCGGGGGTGGGGGGGAGTACATGTTGTAGGTAGCTTTAAACTTTGAAATGTTGTGTCCAAAAAGAAAGGAAAGAAAACAACATAAAGTTTCACTATGTAAGTATATCTGATTTAAAATTCCCTGAATTGCTGGGCATAGTGGCACATGATTGTAAGTCCAGTTCTTGGGAAGCTCAAATACAAGGATCGAAGGTTCAAGGCCAGCCTCGGCAAGATAGTGAGTCCCTGTTTCAAAATAAACAATAAAACGGACTGGAGGTAGAGCTCAAAGGTAGGAGGTCCCTGGATTCAATCTCCAGTACCTAACACACACACACACACACACACACACACACACACACACACACACACACATTCTCTCTCCCTGGCATGTAGGCCATATCCCACAGCTGTCTATGTGGGTTAAAGTGGAGTTAGAGATTTTTGTCAAGTAACCAAACAAGTTACTTACTTGAGGAAATATTCAGTTATTTCATTTGAGGTACAAATTGCACATGCATCCAAAGTTTTACAGGTCCACAACAGCTACAAGTGAAATTGCTTTCTCTCTTTCTTTCATTCTTTTCCTGGAGCAGTTCCAAGGGCCTCGTGAGTCAGCCTCTCAGCTCTTTTCCTATACATAATTTCCCTTCATAGAATTAGAGTCAACTTCTGAAGTAGAAACAGTTGATGAGGGTGGTTTAGCAGCACAGATTCTGGACTCCACTGGAATGGGCCAAAATTTTGACTTTGCCTCTTAACATCTGTGTGCCCTTCAGGTAAGTTACTAAACCTCTCTGAGACTGTGTTTTTGTTTTCTTATAAATCTGGTATTTGGGAATATCTCCTTTTTATAATGGTCTCAAGGATCTTCAAAAGTGCTTCACCTAGAATGTTTTGCTCATAATTCTGTGAGATGAATGGAGGAGGAAGAAGGAGGGGAGGGAAGGAGTACCTCGTCAGCACAAGAGAGCCAGCAAAGGCCAGTCTCCTTTTACTCATTAATAGGAAACAGAGAATAAGATGGTGCAGGATCCCCAGTTGAACAGAGTAGCAATAAAAAGATGGGAAGGGCAAAGTTGTGCTAAAGGCTAAGTCCTCACAACAAGCAGCTGAAGTTCAGAGACTGCCTTCGCCATGACTCTTGTTTCTGTCCCCTCTCCAGAGCTCCGAGGCTGCCTCCCTCCTCCTCAGCCTCCCAAGACCAATTCTCATGGCTTCCCTCGCTCACGTTTACATGCATTCATTTGACCAACATTAACTGAGAAACTGCTAGAGTTTGGGATTCTGCCAGGGAGAAACAGATCGGTAAAAACTTGCAGGAAGAAAGTCGTAGGTTCCCAGAGATAAGCAGGGTGAGATTCTCACCCTTGAGGAGCTAATGGTTTCCATACAAAAAACCAATGCTCCAAAGCAATCTAGGATCAAAATAAAGATGACATAATATGTGATCAAATGAGGTATGGGCAGGAGACCCAGGGAGAAGGAAGTGCCCAGCCTTACTTGGAAAAGGTTGAAAAGTTCTCACGTGAGAAAATAATTGATTTTAGGCTATCAGAAAAGTAGGAATTAACTAGGCAAAGAAAAAGAAAAGACCCAGAGAAGCAGCCCAGGCCAGGGCAAGGCGCCTGTGCAGAGCACCAGTCAACATCTAGGAGAACACAGGCGGCCTCTCAGTATCCATGGTTTAATACAGATGCCATCGGTGGCATGGGCTTTGCAAGCCTGGCCATGGCCCCGCTGCATCCACAAGGCCATCGGTGGCAGCATGGTAGAAGGCCACCTGTGAAGTCCTGCCACCAAGCTGGCTCATCTGCTTTCCTGCCTGCAAGAAGGAATGGGTCCAAGGGTGCTCACAGTCTCAGGGCATTTAGAAGAAGAATGGGCCTGTTTCCTAGGAAACAATTTCCAGGAATTCTGGAAGCCAGGAGCAGGATATTCTCTCCCATTTGGCCCAAGTCCCATCTAAACATCTTAGAAGAGATTGTTCTTAACATCACCAAGGAATATTTACTCCTGGTCACCGTGTTTGTCCCATATCTCAGTGAATGGATAGTTGTATTTCCTAACTCAATGTAATACATCACACTCGCAGCTTATAATACAAATTTGCACTAAATAGTCTTTGGTCCAAAAAAAATATTTCTATCAATCCTAAATCCTGAAAGAAAAGCAGTGTCATCAACTAGTGAAATCAGCCCCGTATTCTGGTGACAGTCACACTAAATTCAAGAGGATTTCTCCACAGCTAGAAAATGACATTATCATGTATTCCATACAGAGTCACTGCTGGCGTGGCAGGGCAAGCATGGGGTAAAAGGCTATTTTCCTGTCCACACAGAGTTTATAGAAAAATGTATTTCGACATGAAATGGTAGGAAGAAAATAAAAGAAAGCCCTTGTGTTGATGTCACAGAGAAAGAAGCCTTTGTGTGAATAGACATTTCAAAGGCCGGGCTTAGAGTTGGGAAGATGGGAGACGTTTGAGGAGAGAAACAGCAGAGACCCAGATGGAGGGCAGTAGGTCCAAAAGGCTGAACGTGTAGTTTGTGAAAAGCCGCAAAACCAAATTAAAGAGGATTTTTAAATTTTTGTATAATTTTATTGGTGCATTGTAATCATACATTATAGTGAGAGTCAAAGTGATACAAACATACTGGCATACATCA
This sequence comes from Muscardinus avellanarius, assembly GCF_963383645.1. NCBI lineage: Eukaryota > Metazoa > Chordata > Mammalia > Rodentia > Gliridae > Muscardinus > Muscardinus avellanarius. The sequence continues at coordinate 13,154,274 of NC_137787.1, read as the reverse complement.
CTTGGTGTACTTCCCTTGATATACCCACCCTCAAGCTCCCCATTCCGCCATCCCCATACAGTGTGTGTGCGTATGTGTGTGTGTGTGTGTGTGTGTGTGTGTGTGTGTGTGTGTGTGTGTATTACTAGGGATTAAACCCAGGGGCATTCTACCTCCAACCTACATGTCCAGCCATTCTTTATTTTTTGTTCTGAAACAAGGTCTCACTAGATCACTGAGAGTCTTGCTAAGTTGTTGAGGCTGTCCTCAAACCTGCCATCCTCCTGTCTTAGGATCCCAATTGGGATTACAGTCATATAACACCAAACCAGTTCAAACAACTGTTGTTGTTGTTGTTGTTGTTGTTGTTGTTGTTGTTGTTGTTTTTGTTGTTGTTGCTGCTGTTGTTGTTGTTGTTGTTGTTGTTGTTGTTGTTGTTGAAGTACTGGGGATGGAACCCAGGGGCATTCTACCTCTGAGCGACAACCCCAGCCCTATTTTTTTATTCTTTATTTTGAAACAGGATTTCACTGAGTTGCACAGTGCCTCACTAAGTAGTAGCCGAGGCTGTCCTCAAGCTGTAATCCTCCTGCTTCAATCTTCCAAATGCTGTGATTACAAGCATGTACCACCATGCCTGGCTTCAGGATTTTTTTTTAATTGCTAAAATTCAGATCATAAAGAAAAAGCAACTCATGCAACATACAATTGCTATATTAGGTGAGATAATAAATAACCAGGGTGATTTTCACAGGAAGGCTACATCTCAAACACCCAATCAGTCTCTAAGGTCTTTTTACAATCAAAATCATGAGACCCTGCGAAGCAGCGTCTGTAGTGAACACTCTGATATTTGACCCCTTCACCTGTATATAACAAAGCTATAAAAATTGATCTGGATTATTCGTACTGACATTAAATTTGATCAGACTAAACCAGTTCAAGTTTTCATGGTTCTGCTGGATAAATGAAAACAGGCCAATTATCAGGGTGTTTACTTTACTTCTCTGGTTTCTCAGAGAGCGGCAGGAGCCAGCCTCCTTCAAGAGCAGAGAGGGAATCCAAGTCCGTAAACACATTGTGTAGTGGACTTAGGAGCTACATTCTGCCTCTTCTTGCTCATTAACACCGAAAAAACAAAACCAACACGGGAAGAGTAGAACATCTGGATTTATTATCCGTGAAGCTGCACTACCAAGCAGATGAGACCATTTAATCTCAGTCTCTACCACCTATGAAACCTCCCCCATCCCTTCAGCCTTCGTGAACACCTCTGTAGGAGGACAGGGCAAATAAGTGGGGACAGGTGTAAATTAAAGGAGAATAACACCTGTCGCTGCAGCTGGCCGACAGATCTCGCTTTAATGTGCTGCCTGCTGGGAATTGAGGCGTCTAGTGTTACCCAGAGGCCTTCCCCAACCCTGGAGTCTGCAGAAAGGAATTCTAGAACCAAAAGATGTGAGGCTTGGTCCCTGGCCAAACACAATGGTGAAAGGTACAACATAAAAATTTCTGTCAGGACAAAAACGTTTAATCATGGAACAACACAGGACCAGGCCATTTGAAGAAATGAACCCCAAACCAAAGTCGTGACTGGATCAACAAATGGACGATTCCCTCTACTGTCTAATGCATCTGAGGCTGGTGGTGACCTGTTGAAATTGGAATGTAGGGGGCCGCGTGGCCAGCATGGCTGTCTAATGCATCAGGACTGGCGCTGGTCAGTCGTGGCCTAACAACTTACAAGATTTATGCTCCTCTGCCTACTATCCATATTTTTTTTCCATGAAAGGGGAAATTTAGAGCAAAGTTAGCCATGGAACTCCAACCCAGTGCTGGAGAAGCCCTCGCTGACTTGCAAAATAACTGTGGCTTCAGCAGGATTGTGTGCCCAATAGGAGCAGAGGGGAAGCTCATAAAATTTGTGTGCATGTAGTTTTTGAAAAACAGAGAAAAGACCCTGTAACGTGACCACACTGGATCTAGTGGATAATTTGTCCCACAGAGCACAATGATGTTTGAATAATGAGAACAGATGAAATCAAAGGGGAATTTCCTTCCAAGGAAAGCTTAGAAGAATCTCGCTGCTAAGCTTCAGATGTGTGTGTGTGTGCGGGGGGGGTTACTGGGGATGGAACCCAGAGGGTAAGCTTTAGATGTCTGATGTGATGCACAGACAAACAGAGAAGCCACCAAAGTGATTTGAAGAAAATATTTACCGGTGCATTGTAAGTATACATCATAGCTAGAGGTTTAAAGAGAAAAGTTTCTCCTTAGGTCACAAAGCCCTGAAGGTTCATAAAGTAACTGAAGATAGGCTCGTATGGTTAAAACTCATGATACCTGAAGGCCAGGAAGAAACTTGGGCTTTCTCTCCTACACATTCATACCCAGAAATCCTCTAACAGGACTGAGCCACCCAAGTCCCTATGAGAACATGATAAAATGCAGCCTCCTTGCAAAGATACCAGCAGAATTTACAGTGTGCCCCGACTGTCTGAGATCCACCTGAGCTCCGCTGCAGGGTGGCCCAGGAGGTCCAGCAGGCCTCCTGCAGCTTCTGAGGGCCGCTGCAGAGTGGGGTCGCAGAGTAGGAATCACAGCTGTGGGTACCAGTGCCAAGATCTGCGCTCTTTGACTCTGGCCGGATGTGGGTTCTGACTGTAGCAGAAGGAATTTATTGGGTCAACAGTTAAGTGAAATGAGAAGAGGCCTGAGCCCGAGGAGGAAGTGACCACCCCAGGTGTCCAGTCCCAAATATTTTGGCCATGAATTTAGACACAGGGGGAAAAATCACTTATTCATGGAAAACTGTCAATGAGCTGCTTTAAAATGCTAAGATAGCTATTGCTATCCTCTGTGGTAAACAGATTTATGCAAAGTTTTGTCGTGAGCTTAAAAAAAAAAAAGAGCTCTAATTCATAGAAATTTTACTTGCAGCATCAAGGACATGGGAATCATTCATTAAAATGCATGATTCTCTGCCAGGCGTGTTGGCACACGCTTGTAATCCCCGCACTTGGGAGACAGAGGCAGGAGGATCAAGGCCAGCCGCGCTGGCTTAAGAGACCCTGTTTCAAAAATATAAAAAATAGGTCTGGGAGTATAGCCCAGAGGTAGAAGGGCTTCCAGGAACCCCAGTACCACCAAAAAAAAAAAAAAAAAATGCATGATTCTCAGCTGAACACAGTGTCACATGCCTCTAATCCCAGTATTTGGAAGGCTAAGGGAGGAGGATGGCAAGTTTGAGGACAGCCCAGGCAATTTAGGGAAAACTTATTTCACAATAAAAATATAAAAAGAGCTGCAGGTGAAGCTCAATGGTAGAGCTCCTCTGGGTTTAATCCCCAGTATCACACAATCACACACACACACACACACACACACACACACACCAAACTAACTAACTAACTAACTAAACTAAACGATCATAACTCTAACACTAGGAAATACTTGTTTTCCAATAATACCCTCTTCCTTGGATAATACTTCTTTGCATCTGTGAGTACCACCCACCCCAGCACCATAAGATACAATTGGAATCTAGACCTTGCTCTGTTTCACAAAATATATTCAACTCACTTCAGTGTATTAGCACTGACTCCACTGAATGAGATGTTGATCTACTTGGGCTTTTTCATTGAGTGTGAAAATAACCCATCATAAGTCTTCTTCATGGGGCTGAGTTATGAACCTGCATTTGATATTTATCTTGTCACTGATGTGTTCTATCTGTTAGGAAGGGGAATGGAGTCAAAAAACAAGGCATGAACACAATTCAAGAGTTCTCAGCACTTTCCAGTGTTAGTTATTTTTATCAAGTATTCTACTAAGTCTTAATTTGTTGACATAAAGAACAATATTGTGTGCATATGTGTGTATGCATGTGCGTGTGCGTGCATGCATGTGTGTGTGTGTGTGTGTGTGTGTGTGTGTGTGTGTGTGTGTGTTTTACTGGTTATTAAGCCCAGAGTCATTCTCCCTCTGACATACACCCCTAAAACCCTTTTTGAAAAATTTTGTTTGTTTGTTTCAAAACAGGCTCTCACTAAGTTGCAGAGAGTCTCACTAAGTTGCTGAGACTGAGGCTTAAACCTATGATCATCCTGTCTCAGCCTTCCAAGTAATGGGATTACAGGCATGTTCCGCCATGCCTGACAAAAGCAGTATTGTGATAGGAAAATATTTAGATATTCATGATTTCTGTAAGGCTACCTTATAAAGTTAACATTTTTTAGCTGCTACCCAGATTTTATTTGATCCATGGGCTTGAGAATTCATGTGAGACTTGAAAATTGATACCCATCTCAATTGTTGTTCTACCGCAGAGAAACTGCACCCCAACTCTGACATTACATTGGCAATCATCAATCCGCTTAAGGAACCGCACATAACTCTTTTCAGTTTGACACCATGTAAATAAAATTATATATAATATATACACACACACACACACACACACACACACACACACACACACACATATATATATATATATATATATATATATATACACACATATATATATTTGAAAGCAAAAAATTGGCAGGAAACATAAGCCTCATTAAATTGCAAGTTTGGAGTTTCTTTCCTTCAGAGCACGATTTTGTGATGTTCAACTCCAATATGCTCTTGAAGGAAAAGATTATAAATTAGACTATCACCTCCAGTCTCAATCTGCTTATTTGTCATACAGTATAAGCTGCCGATTTCAGAGCTCACCCAATTTAAGGCAGACCCAAGATTGCTGTGCTTTTTTTTTTTTTTTTTTTTTTTTTGCAGTGCTGCTCACAAACTCTTCAAAACATATTATTCATTGAGATTTTCTCCTGTACATGCAAGAAAGGATTAGCCCAAGTGTTTCTCAGATAAAAGATTCACGTTTTACATTCCAAGCTATTCCTGAACTATAGCTAAAGGCACCAGCCTTCATAATATGAAAAAGAAACAAAATTGAGGTATAATGTCTCATGAATTTTTTTTCTTTTCTATAAAAATGTGCTTCTTCCTCTTGAAAAACTCAGTCTGAACTTTCAGAATAATTTGTTAGGATCAGACAAAACATGGCATATAAACACTTCAATTCTATTCCATAAACAAGGCTTAAATTCCTGAAGTCATTAGGTGAAGCATGGGATAGGAAGATAAATAAGACAGCGCCTGATCCCAGGAGAGAAAAATAGACCTAGATACGTGGCTCTACTGTGGAGCAGATTGTTTTAAACAATTTTTGAATTTATATACAAAACCCTCGGAGAACACAGAGAGTAGAGCAATAATTCTCCAGTGAAGCCAGGACGTGTTTAGGAGGAAGTAACATTTGACCTTACTCTTTAAAATGAATGGGGTTTTCATAAAGAAGAGCTGGCAGGTAAGTCAGTCCTTGGAAGGGTAGAGGGTCTAGACCATTATTCTGAATGGGAGTTCAAGATAATCATACTTAAAAGGAGGCCCTGCTATTGTCATCTTTCATAGAGTTCTTGACATTTTAGTAAAGATTAACTTGTAATAATGCTTCCAAAGAGGAACAGCGCAGCAGCCTGTAATCGCTGCACATCCAGGACCATGTACAAGTCCAGGCTGCTGCCTTGCTGGCCCATTCAGTAGGAGGAACTAATGGCAAATGAATGAAGAAAGCAACGCTGCCTCTTCCTCCAGCGCCTACCGAAAGCATTCTCCCCGCCCTAACCCGGGACACCCTTGACAGTACATACAGTTTAGAAAATGTGACATCATTTTCATCATTGGCTGCATTTGATATTTCAGATTTCTTCTTTGTTAAAACGGCGTTTCTAGCTTTCTTAGGACTACCTTCTCTTCTCTTGAGTATCCATAAAACATTGGAATTCTTGCAGGGCCTGTCCGGGTCCAGTACTCATTTACAGATCCTCCCTAAGTGGTCTGCAAGTCTGCACCTCCAGCCCTGGTCCCCTTCCAGAGCTCCAGAACTATTTCTTTCTGTCTACTATTCCTCACGAATTCTACTTAATCTGTACCATCAACAATAAAGAGAGATTATAAAAATCCCACTTTTTTTTTTTTTTTGGTGGTACTGGGGTTCCTGGAAGCCCTTCTATCTCCTCCAGGCTACACTCCCAGACCTATTTTATACTTTTTTATTTTTGGAAACAGGGTCTCCTAAGCCAGAGCAGCTGGCTTCGAACCTGCTCGATCCTCCTGTCTCCACCTCCCAAGCGCGGGGATTACAAGCGTGCGCCACCACGCCCGGCTAAAAATCCCACCTTTTATTCCTTCCAATTGTTTTCTAAATCAATCCACCTGTCTCTGTCCATTTAAAAAGACCCCAGTAAGGCTAATGTGAATGCTACCAAGATTTTGGCAACTACTCTTAAATAATCCACTTCCTGTGGTCCCAACTTTCTATTTTATTCTCTTATGTTGCTGCTAGAATAATTAGTCTCAAAATGAATATGATTCTATAGCACATAGATTTCCAGTTGCTTTTCATATAAAATCTACACTTTGGGTGTGGTGGTGCATGCCTGTAATCCTAGAACTTGGAAGATAGAGACAGAAGAATTGCAGGTTTTAGGACAGCCACAGCAAGTAGTGAGACTCTCATTTGCCTAGCAAGACCCTGTTTCTAAATTAAAATCAAATACGAGTAGGGATGAGCTCAGAGGTGAATGCTCTGGGGCTCAACCCCTAGTTTCACACACTCACACACACATACACATAAAAGAGAGATCTACTTGTGATTTACAAATATCTCCATTTTTTTTCTCTTCTTGTTTTGCCACAGCAAGTGATAATTATTATTTCTAAATAGAAAAATACAATGGAAACATATATTCCGAGTTCCAAAATAAGTAGTGTCCTGATACATTTGTGTGTGTGTGTGTGTGTGTGTGTGTGTGTGTGTGTGTGTGTTACTGAGGGTGGAACCCAGGGGCTTTTCTACCTCCAGACTACACTCCCAGACTTATTTTATACTTGATTTGGAAACAGGGTCTCACTAAATTGCTGAGAGCCTCACTAAGTAGCTGAGGCTGGCTTCGAACCTGTGCGATACTCCAGTCTCAGCCTCCCAAGCGCTGGGATTACAAGCATGTGCCACCATGCCTGGCTTGTGTCCTGATACTTTTGAGACATGATTGGGAAAATGAAGTCTGGAAAAGTGATGCATCTAGGTAGTGACAAAAGGACTAAGGAGTCTTTTCATTAATTTTTACATTTTAACCTTATTTTATCATCCATCAGAAAACAAAGCATGTCTGGGGACAGATAAGTGATGTGAACCGAATGAATTAGATAGAAGAGATGCCAATGAGGCCTCTGCTAAGAGCTCTTAATAGAGGGACTGTGAGCCAGCCATGGGGTGGTGGCCCATGCCTGTAATTCCAGTTCTTGGGAGGCGGAGCCAGAAGGATCCCAGGTTTGAGACCAGCCTCAGCAAGGAGTGAGAGTTTAGCCACCTAGCAATAGTATCAATCGCGAGCCCCTGTTTCAAAACAAACACACAATAAATAAACAAACAAACAAATAAAGGGCTGGGGTATAGCTTGGAGGTAGACTGCCCCTGGGTTCAATCCCCAGTATCAATCAATAAATAAATAAATAAATAAATGAGTGAGTGAGTGAGTGAGTGAGTGAGCGAGCGAGAGAAAGGGTTAGGGACAGGACTACCAGCTGAAGGTGGTCCTCAGATACAGAAGATAGGAAGAAAGAAGACTGCTCTAAAAATGAATCTGGAGCTCCAAAATATGACTGGTTTTGAGCGAGTGTAATTTTAGAGGAGGAGGAGAAGTGAGAACCAGGATAGGGCAGGCTGAGGAGTAAACACAACAGAACAAAATGACTTAGTGGACACTGAGATCTGACAGCCCCGGGGAGTGGCTTATACACCGAGAGGCCCACGAGAAGGTGAAGCCCAATACGCCTTTTAGCCACTGCTAGATATCTGTGAGCTGGACTGGGAAGGAGGCTTGGCCAGGGAGAATACACACAGAGCACAGAGCCATTAAAGGCTTGGTTTGCTTAGAAAACATCAGAAATTCAACGTGAATAAAGTGGTTGGGAAGAACAAGAGATAATGTGGGGCAGAGACAAGAGTCAGATCTTAGCTTGCTAAGGAAAAGGAATTTTATTCTAATGTGTCAGGGAGTCAGTACCAAGCTTTCATGAGTCTACGTGTGATTTATACCAGCAGAATGAGGAGCCTGGAGGAAGGCTGAGCAGATTTCATAATAGTATAGGAGGCAGATGACAGCATACATTAACAGCAAAAATAGGATCAGGAAAGAATTGCCAAAACAAAATAGGAATCAGGGAAATGACCAATGTTTGTAGTCTGGTTGACTGTGGAGGGCACAGTTTAATAATGGAAGTCACCAGATAGATTGGGTTTGGAGGGTGGTAAGTCATTATTTCAGTCTGGAATATTTTACATCTGAGTTTTCTTTTAATGTCCAAGTGGAAAATCCCAGAGGAGGCCCTAGTCTTGATACACCTACTACGACAAGTCATAGATATGTCTGGCCTCAGATTAAAGAGAACTGAAAGTATCAGAGCTCTAGGATCAAATGTACTACCTCGAAGATATTTCCAGGTAAAAATATAGCAATTTTAAAAACCCCTGAACCCAGTGTGAGCTGGCCCAAATTCTCCCTCTTTAAGGCAGAAGTGGATAAGGCAGTTTGGCTTCCTTCCAATGAGGGACAGGACGGAATACGATCAATCACCAGTTGAAATAAGTAAGAGACTAAAACTCAAATAGAACCCAAACGATGTTTACAATCTCTTGTTCTTTATGGCTACTTACAAGGGTGTGGGGACTGGATTGTGGACCTGTACCGAGAGTCTTTGGGAAGAAACCAGTAAATAAGAGTGTCTCATAATCAAAATATGTGGCCAAAACAACCCAAGGTTAGACTTTTCTGCTATGGTTATGGCCAAGCAGGCCATTCCACACTTGCATCGCCACCGTCTTTGCAGGCTGTTGTGTGATTCTGATAATTCAGGTTAACCTGATTCCAACTGCATGCTCATTTGGGGACTAGAAAATAGGTGCTGTCAATTGGCTGTTATGCTTACTATCTCTTTTTTCCTCAGCCTTGATACCTATAGACTGAATTGCTTCCAGGTCAATGGGAATCCTACAGTGAATCCTCAGTTATAAAGTATCATTTACTGGGTATATAGACATTCAGCAAGAAAGTAATATTTTCAGAATGATTCAAGGCAGTTTCTCGTGTGTGTGTGTGTGTGTGTGTGTGTGTGTGTGTGTGTGTGTGTTTAGGCACATTTATCCATCTATACTCCCTGGGGAGCATTTTTTTTTTTTCCAGTGAGAATTTCAGAGGTTCTAAATTGCAGAGAATACTTTTTCACAGAGAAGGATCAGAATTACCAAAACGTTTTGGGTCATCAAGGACTAAAGAACAAACAAGGATCATGTGACTAAAGTAAGAATTTCCCAGAGAGATGTTTCAGGTCACTGAGCAGAATGAAATTCATTCCAGGTTTAAGCTCCTTGCCTCTTGCTTGCGTTGCCTTTAAAATTAAGATAGGAAAATAAATCTCAACAAAGATATCCTCAGAACGGGCTAGTAATTTAAAGAAACCAAGTTCATCTATGCTTTTACCTGTCTTAATGTGAAATTTAACCTATATATCCAAAGAACATCAGTGTACTCATACTAAGCAAGAAGATTTGAATTTTGCAAACTGAAAGTGTGATAATTGTGTTCTGGCAAGAACGAGAATTTATCATTGCCAAAGACTTTCCACTCTAACCTGATTTCTTCTTGGTTGAAATTTGTACGAATGTTTTCCCTCTGAGGACCAAGGGTTTCTCTGCTCAGAGGTGAGGTGACTGTCAAAAAAAGATAATTTGGAGTCTTTCAAACCATATTGAATTCATAAGTATAAAAAGAAATCTGCTCTCATGAACTGGTAAAATATAAAAATCTTTAAATTTTGAACTCAAAGATCTAAGGCCTGAGAATTTATTTATTTTTCAGATAAAGATTTTAGAAGTTTTAGGAATGTGTCAAATTTTTTATTAGAGTTGTTATGAAAATTAGTGTAATTTTTCACAGATTATAGACTCACATGTACATATATTTCATGAAAAAGTATAAAGCAGTCATCTTAGTAGATGTTAAATTTTGACAAAGTTAAAAAGAGAAATACAAAATTAGACTAGCATCTTTCTTTAAATTGTTTTATACATATACAGAGTTCTCAAACAAAATTGTTTTAGAAAAGTTATCCTGAAATCAGAAATCTCTATTTTCACTGTGATCCTGCATGCCTTTCCCTAGACAGAACCACCAATAATTCTTAAAGCAGTTTATCTTAGTTTCTACCTCCGTGCTTCTAAACGGTGTGCTTTTCCTGTTTTAATAATAAATTTGAGGCATCATCTGTTGGCTTTCCATTGGAGAACAGGAAATATATTCCCCACAGTCCACATCCTTTTTGCTACAGCTCCGAATGCAGTTATACGGTACCTCTATTAGTATCATTTTAAGCCCAGTTTATTTTGTTTTCCCTGAAGCTGGTAACCATCCATGTTTTTGTTTGCCTTCCTGAATTTTTGACGTCATCATTATCACTTTCTATTCTCTTCAAGTAAATTAGAAGACCTTTGGATGCACTACGTCACAGAGATAGCAGGAAGCTAACATATCAGTTATTGCCTTTGTTTTTCCTTGCAACTTCTTTGGCTCTTTGTCCCGCCCAATCTGAAAGCTGCCCTCTGACCTTGCTTCTCATCTGTGCTCCTGCACCAACGCTCATTCTGAATCCTTGTGTGCTTAGTGGGTTTTTTTTCCCCTTCTTTTGCTTCCCTGTCTTGATGAAGTCAGTCCTCCAATGCTGGGCCATGCAGAGGAGAGTCTCCAAATCACTCCTGGTTCACAGACCATCAATGAGCTATGCTAAGATAAGAACAGAAACCAAGAATACTTAAACGCTTTTTAATGATTTAGTGATGCAATTCTATGTGTACGTATAATCCATCTATGACTAATTCATCACCGAATGATCATGAAAGCTGCAACGTAGACGCAGGCAAGAGGATCATGTCACACTCTGGCCTTCCAAGATTAGTCAATGGTAATTCAAAAACATATAAGACTGGGGGTTTGAGAGAGTAAGCGTGTATTTTAAGTCATTACAATAATGTTTGCAATAATTTTTATTTCTAGATGCCTTTTATGAATTAAGTTTGTTACTTGAATAAGGATAGTTTAATTTGTACTATTTATTTTTAACCCTAGTTTTTTTTTTTTTTTTTAATGTGGCAGTCATCCAAATGATGATGAGGAAAGAGATTTCAAATAAATAAAGGCCAAAGAGTGCAGGCTGGTTTGCTTGCAATACGTATTTCTCTTGTGTTTTTAAGTAATAACTGGTGATGACGTACTAAAAGCACACTGTGATTCTCTGAGATGTACTGGCTAAGGAGGCAATGATGCCCATAATAACTAACCAGACTTATATACTACTATTACAAACTATACACAAAATTATGTGGAAAAGTAAATGAAAAAGACAAAGAAGCTAGGTCAAGGGTTACTCTCCAATGACAGCATAAGATTCACTGAAATTTCACAATGATGTGCAATGGGGTGGGCTTTAGAAAATCCACTATGCAAATCAATCAGGGGGTCTTTTCAATATGGAAGTATATGTTCTTCATTAATGGGTTTTGTTTATTTGAGTCTTGGACAATGCAAAGTCCCTTCCTTATCTGAGGATCTTTGGCTATGTAGTCATATTTGAATAGCAGAGATTTTTGAAAAATTGGTTAATTGTTTTAAAAATTCTCAGCATACTGACAGCATAAATCTTATAAAGAATATCTATTTAAAATCCAAGTATACATCACACTCATTAATAAAATATTTCAAACATCCTCCTTGATATTGTGAATGACACAAGGATAGTTATCACTATTACTATTGAAAGTGCACTAAAATCTTTGGGCAGTAGAAAATGACAAGAATTAAAAATCCAAGTAGCCGGGCGTGGTGGCACACGCTTGTAATCCCCGCGCTTGGGAGGCTGAGACAGGAGGATCGCACAGGTTCGAAGCCAGCCTCAGCTACTTAGTGAGGCTCTCAGAAACTTAGTGAGACCCCCGTTTCCAAATAAAATATAAAAAAGGTCTGGGAGTATAGCCCAGAGGTAGAAAGCCTCTGGGTTCCATGACTATGACTATGACATGACTATGTACATAAAAACACCATAAAAATCTCCAAATTGCTGGAATCAATGATTAAATTTATCATGACAAGGTCAATATAAGAAAGTTCAATGTACTTCTAAATATTGCTAAGAAAAAATATAAAGTAAGGTTTAAAACCATAAAATCTTTACACAAACATTTTTTGAAACTCAAACATAGGAATAAAGTCTAAAGAAGATATATTAGATATCCTCTTGGCAATTATAAAAAAAACAGCTGTGGAAGATATATTAGATATCCTCTTGGCAATTATAAAAAAACAGCTGTGGAAAAATTAACACCTATTTGAATGGAATGATAACATGCCATGTTCTTGTATTAGAAAACACTGTGAAAAACCAACTATAGTTAAAGCATTATAGACAAAAACCAGCATAGTAAACTAACACTAAAGGCATCAAGGATTACTGTAATTAAGACAATATGGCTTTGATACAAGAATACACAAACTAATGGATCAGAATAGAGTCCTAAGACATGTTGATACATATCACCTGACATACTACAAAGATGACATTGCAGACAATGATGAAGGGAATAACATTAATTAAGAATAGTAGCGAATCAATTAAACATACCAATTAGGGGAAGAAAACAAGATGTATACTGTAGTCTCATTCCATGAAAAAAAAATGCAACTTCATATTTTTTGTAAAAACATAAATAGAAAGTTCTAAAAGTAAACCGGGCGTGTTGGCGCATGCTTGTAATCCCAGTATTTGGGAGGCTGAAACAGGAGGATTGCGCAGGTTCACAGCCAGCCTCAGCTATTTAGTGAGGCCCTTCACAACTCAGTGAGACCGGGTTTCAAAGTAAAGAATAAAAAATAGGGCTGGGGGTGTCGCTCAGAGGTAGAATGCCCCTGGGTTCCATCCCCAGTACTGCAAAAAAAAAATAATAATAATAATAAATAATAACAAAACTAACTTAATTTTACATAGAGGTAAGAACAGTAAAATATTTCCACATATTATTATTCAATTTGATTATTTTTGGGGTGGTACTGGGGTTCCTGGAAGCCCTTCTACCTCCTGGCTACACTCCCAGACCTTATTTTACATTTTTTAAACTTATTTGGAAACAGGGTCTCTTAAGCCAGCAAGGCTGACTAGGAACCTGCGTGATCCTCCTGTCTCCGCCTCCCAAGAGCGGGGATTACAAGCGTGCGCCATCACGCCCGGCGTTAATTTGATTTTTATGTACACCTAATAAGAGATGTACAGGAGGTACTATTATCTATATTTTACAAGTGAGAAAACGGTATTTTAAAGAAGTGAAGACATTTGCAGTTCTCACGTTTAACATTCTAGTCTAACTCCATCAAATGCGCGAAGAAGAGTGGCTTCCAGCCCAGTCCCATTCAGCTCAGGGAAAAATGGAGAATCATCAGGTTCACGTATTACCTACGTTTATACCCCATGCTTCAGTGTCCTCCTGTCTCATATGTTATTACCAGAAATAAATAATATGACGAATGTGAGCATGTCAGCTATAGCGCTTCCACTTAGCAGGCGCTCAGGAAAAACCAACGTGTGTTCCAAGCCCATCCCCACGCCCTGGGGCAGTCAGGAGAGCAGATAGCTCTGGAATGAATGTGTCCCCACTCAGCACAACATGCTCTGCAATCTCGGATAAATGATACTGATAAAGCTCGGGAAACTATTTTTAGTGGACTTGGCCACCTGTGCAATGTGAAACTTGTCACTTATCAAATAACAAAAAGGAAAGTTGTTAGAGGGTGACAGGATATTTTATAGAACCAAATGTTCCAATTTTCAACACACTTCACAAAGTGTTTTTTTTTTCCATGTGTCTTCATTTCTTTAGTCTGACTTTTTTTTTTTTTTTTTTTTTTCCCATGTGTCCTGTCAGTCTTGCTCTGCCTTAGACTTCAGAGCCTCTCTGGCCTCTTCTCCGATCTCATAGTGACAGCCTCATCATTGTTCCTGAGACTGTGATTAGGGGTCCTGATGGCTGCACGACAAGCCTTCCCACGGGATGGACGCTCACTTGTTCCAGAACATTTGTTTTGCTTCGGTGAACACAACCGAGAACAATTTCAAAGCAGAGCTGACCATGACCTGAAAGTGCTATTTTAAATGGGGGACAAGAAAAAAGGAAAGATTTTGCCCCTTAATCAGTAAGTTAATAATTTAAACTCAACATATAAAAATATACAGATAAACCAAAGACATTTGCTGGAGATACATGGTTAATTAAATCACAAAATTTTAAGACTTTAATAAAATTTTTTGTCAAAGTTTGCAAACTCAAATGCATACAGAGACCAAATCAGAAGCAATCATAGCTTTCTGTGGCTAGTTGTGTGCACAATACTGAAATACTCAACCTCTCTCTCTTCCTTATTAATATAAATGCTATTTTCACCTAGAATAGCAATTTTCCCAGATAAAATAGTCACCTCTGTAAAATACCTTGCAGCTTGTGGAGGTATTGACAAGTCTCTGCAATAAGACTAGGAATCTACAGATTTGAACCACTTGGAAAACTGATTTTTCAGAAAGAAAGGACAGCCTCTGATAATTTTTGCCTTTCAATTTTTCTTCTGTGCAGAATGTAATTCTGATGTCTGTAATTTAAACAGCTTTCTTGAAGGCTTGAGGACAAATGCTAGACATTAAGGATGGTGAATCAGGAACAAGCTCAGTTATTATTAAACACCTACATTTAAATAGAATTTATTATATAGCCAGAACTAAAGAGACAACGGGCTCTAGTTCTTAGGAACCTTAGATCTGAAGAGGAGTGAGATGCAGACAGTAATGAACCAAATTCTTTCTTCGCTGTTTCCTTCCCTCCCGGTCCCATCTGGACCGCCACATTGATACAGGGTATCTCTTCTTATTGGGCTCTTGTCCAGTAGATTTTGAAGAATGGAGCCCAAGCTAAGGAAAGATAGAAAACAGAAATAGCTCCTCACACACCAGGGTGAGGAGTCCCTGTAAGAGCATAACCATTAGAGTTCTTGGCAAGTGAGTGTTTATACCTTATTGGGCTTCCTTTTTTTATTTTTTTTATTTTTTGCAGTACTGGGGATTGTACTCAGGGGCATTCTATCTAGAAGATACACCCCCAAACCTATTTATTATCCTTTATTTTGAAACAGGGCCTCACTAAGTAGCTGAGGCTGGCTGCGAACCTGCGATCCTCTTGTCTCGGCCTCCCAAGTATTGAGATTACAAGGGTGTGCCATCACACCGGCTCTTATTGAAGTTCCTAATTTGCTCTTTTATGATTGGTCAGAGTTGGTTCCTAGGGGCCCAAGGTTTCAGTCCTTAATTTAAATCATGGGCTGGTAGGCTCTAATCTCCTGTCTTCTCACCTCCCTTCTTCCCACAGGATGGCCTCAGGGTGCAACCACAGAAGGGGCTGAAGTTTTGCTTTGATTTCCATGGTCCTTGTCTGGGCATTGTTACCCTTATATTTTATTAATCTTTCCCATTTTTACTCTATATAGATGGCCTCTTTTAACCCCTCCTCTGCCTTGCCTGAATAAGAATGCCAGGTACTAAGACAGGCATGGTGGCTTATACCTATAACCTCAGTACTTGGGAGATTAAGACAGAAGATCTCAGGCTCCAGACCAGCCTCAGCAACCTAGACTCTCAGCAATCTAGGGAGGCCTTGTTTAAAAATAAATAGTAAAAAAGGCTGGAGTTGTGGTGCAGAGGTAGAATGCCCCTGGATTCAGTCCCCAGTACCACACATACATGTATGTTTGTGAACACACACACACACACACACACACACACACACACACACACTGCAAGCTACTGAGAAGTTTTTTGATGAAATATAAAGTGGAGTGGGAGGGTGGAAATGGATGATTGATGTGGGTATAATATTAAGTTAAATATGGTAGTCAGGAATGAATGGGTTATCTTTATGATGGGGTGAATTTTGAAGGAGAAAACCCTTAAACGTAACTGAAAGAATCACAGAGCTGTGCTACTGTGTTTGAGGAAAATGGGGATCATTCGTGGCTTTTTATGTTTGTAAGACCCTGAATAAAATACAGAGAATTGTGTGCATGCACATCCCTCTTACTCTGAAGTACCTTGCAATATGACACTACAATGCACCAATAAAGCAAAAACTCTGAGAAATCCTGAAGGAAAGATATACACGGTATTTAACTTTGTTTAATCCAAAATTTCCCAGGCCCTTCTAATTATGGAACACTTTGTAAGGCATAGACCTAAAAACCCCCTCTGAGAAGTCTCAAACTTTGGGAAATGCTGGCTGTAAGTTCCCTAGAGGGCAAACATGCCGAGACTTCATGGGAATTAACTGTGGTTGAATAATTTTTATGTAAGTTCTCACAATTAACATTTAAATTTGAATCAAGTTAGGGTTCCAGGTCACTCTGTCCTGTTATCTAACAAATAAAAATAAGCAAACCAAGAATAAAAGGAAATGATAAGATCTAGGACAAAAAATGTAAGAAATATAATCATGGCAAAAATATTATTGAAATATCTACAGTTTTAGGGAGAATACCGTACTTTCCTAATTTTCACCCAGTGCCCTGTATTGATTTACTCTTACTGCATTTACAAGCATTTATCTTGTGCTTGCCCTCTCAGTTAATATGCCATGTGTCCCTTTGAGGCAGAGACCCAGTCATGCTCCACTTTCCATCCTAAGTGACTGCTGTAGGATATGGTGTATGGCAGGCATGAAGGCGATGTGTTAGCAAGCAAGTTCATTCTGAATAAATATTGGGTTGTTGTGCTTGGTAACTCCACTTCTGCTATCATTGTTTAGAGCTAGTCCCACGCTAGATCATAGAAAGCTTATACCTTCTTCCTTCATTTTCTCAGTATTAAATTCCTTACCTTGCCAGAAAAGCAGCTTTCTGAGATTCCACACAATCTGCATATACTATAAAGTCAAAAAGTTTAGCACACCCACGGTTGTTTGAGCACTACAACAAGTTGGATAAACAAGTCATTTTTTTTTCCCTAAGGAGGCCTTTGCCAGCTATTTCATCCAATGCTCATCTCTGATTATATTTTGGAAGCTCGGAGAGGATTTAAAAAATAACCATAACTGGATTCTGCCTAAAACAAATTGATTCACATTTTATAAGGTTAGAACTCTGCCATGGACTCTTTTTGTTTTATATTCACCAGATAATTTTAGTGTTCCACAGGGGCTGAAAACAATTTTGTATTGGTTGAAGTCACTGAAAGCTTTAGTGATCTGAGTACAAACAAAAAAACCAAGAGGGGATATCCTGTGGTTAGAACAATTCACTGCAAGGTACACAGGGATCTGTACCCAGTAGGAGGATGTATTGGCCTAGGTTCGACGTGCTCACGTCATACAACAGCATCGTCTTGATTCATGATTCATGAGCACATTTTTTTTCTTTTTTTTTTTTTTTATTCTGGAAATGGAATCCTGGAGTATTCTACTTCTGAGTTATTCCCCACTCTTCTTTATTTTTATTTTGAGACAGGATCTTTCTAAGTTGCCAAGGGTTTCCATTAATTTGCTGAAGCTAGCCTTGAATCTGTGATTCTCCTATCTCAGCATCCCAAGCACTAATATTATAGGTGTGTACCACCACCATGCTTGGATTCATGAGCACTATTAATACTCGCCAGCTGATAGGGATTCTAGAAATGCTTTGAATCTTTGGGGAAAATATTGTCTGAGTTTCAGCACCTCTATGAATCTAATCTCCCAAGGATGTGTCTCATTATGACGTATATTGTAGATAAGATTTGGGGAGTTGGGGAAAAGGGTATGCAAAAGTGCTGATTTGAAAGTAATTTAGATTTTCCCACATAGGAGTAAAATGTTTATAAAAGCTATTGTCACTTTTGTTCTGATTCCTGCACACAGATCTACAGGCACACACACTCTGCCCAAACAGTGGCATGTCTATAGATAGAAGATGCCTAATCAGAATGCTAAGTAGCCATTGATTGATATTCTGGAGCAGAGACCACACATTAGTCCGAAGGAAAAATTATTAGTATCGCCTAATATCAATATGACTTTATACCTTCCCACTTTTTAAATGCAACATATGACAACATAGAGATTCACGACTGTATATTATTTTTATATTCTAACAGCTTTATTTGTTTCCTCTGGAAAGTAGGAAATTCTTAGTGGTTATTGGTGATGCACAGGAAGTAAGATCTAGCAATGCAACGTGATTGGGAAAGAATAAAAAACGTACCTTTAATGTGATTTGAAAGAGTAATATAGCTGATTATCTCCAAGGGTTTCAGTAAGCCAAGGGAATCCAGTCACATACATAAATACATCTATCATCTATCTATCTATTTATCTATCTATCTATCATCTATCTTTTATTTTTGTGTTACTGGGGATTGAACCCAGTGACAGTCTACCTCTGAGTTATATCCCCAGACTTTTTAATTTTTTTTATTTTGAAAGAGGTCTCTCACTAAGTTGTTGAGGACCGTGCTAAGTTTCTGAAGCTGGCTTCGAACCTGTGATCTTCCTTTTCTCAGCCTCCCAAGATTATAGGCATGTTGCACCACGTCGACTTCACTTTTTACTTTTTACACATACACTCACTCACACTCACACACACACACACACACACAAATTATCTCGTTTTGTTTTAATTTCCTCCGTGAACATCTACAGGCGAAATGACTTGGCAGTATTCACTTAGGAATGTGCTGGGCTCCTGGAGAAGGCTCCGGCTTATTCCTTGGATATGTCCACTGTCTTTCTTGTAGATTAGTTCGTTTTCAATGTAGAAACTCTCTTTTCACCAAACAGTTTCTATGTTAAAGAGAATAATGGGATCTTCCACGTATAGCATTTCAACTTGGAAGTAGCATGCTGGGTGTGGCTGGCTGTACGTCTGGAGCTCTGATCTGCTGTGGTTAGTAGGTCTGCTGATAACCATCTGCCAGTCTTCCTTCCTCCCTCACTTAACTCAGCTGCCTGGTCCACCCCTGACTCCATCACAGGTCAGAGATGCTGGCGAGGGAGTTTCCTCTTTTCTCTTAATGAATGTTCCGCACAGAGTGCTCCCCAAAAGTGCTCCCGAAAAGTCAATCTCTGGATGCCTGCTGAACATACAGAGGAGGACTAGAGTGGCCCGAAATTATTCTGTTTCACATATGATGGAGCCAGGTGGACTCTAATCTCTTCTGGGGTAGCAAATGCTTCCCACCTTTGCCTCATCCATCCTTGAGTCATCCTGGAAATTGAAACAATCCTAAACTTATAGAAAAGTCGTGAGTACTGTAGAGTAATATTTTTTTTCTCTTAACCATTTAAAAATAAGTTGCTACCAAGATGTCTTAAATTTAAACTCTCCTTTTTTTTTTTTTTGTACTGGGGTTAAACTCAAGGGCGTTCTACCCTGAGCTAAACTGCAGCTCGATTGTACTTTTTATTTTGAAGCATGGTCTCACTAAGTTGCCAAGACTGGCCTCGAACCTGTGATTCTCCTGTCTCAGCCTCCTAAGTACTAGGGATACAGGTGTGCCAAGCTAACGCCTTAATTCTCCCTGTCATTTATCCAAATAAGAATATTCTTCTACATAGTCACAATACTACCATAAAAATTAGAAAACTTGCACAAGTATATCATGATCATCTAATTTCGGGGCTCTGGTTCAGGTTTGCAAACCAACATAATAATTATCTTTATAGCAAAACGTCCTGTTTCCTAGCTCAGAATCACACTTTGTAATTAGTTGACATCTCTCTCCACTTTCCTTCAGATTAAGAGGTATTCCTTAGCTTCCATGACCTTGACACATCTGTGAAGGTTACCAGCCAATTATTTTTGCAGACTATCCTTACAGTTAAGGCCTTTTCATGTTTATTGGTGATTCTTTCATGCAGTGACTCCTGTCAGTAACAGTCCAGGCACATGCTCTGTTACCCACATCGCACCCCGGCAACTGGCTTACTCTTCCTTGATCAGCTTCACCTTGACCACTAGAGTGAGTGATACCTGCTAGGCTTCTCAACTGTAAATTACTTGGTTCTATATCAGATTTTTTAAGAAGAAAAATTCAACATCATATCTCCTGAACACCAGAAAATACTTTGCTGTGATGTCAGGCATGGTGGCACACACCTGTAATCCCAGTACTTGGAGGACTGAAACAGAAGGACAGACTTAGCAATGCAGGAAGGCTCACGGCAACTTAGCAAGACCCTGTTTCAAAATAAAAATAAATAAATTAATTAATTAATTAATTAAAAGGTGTAGCATGGCAATAGAATACCCTGGGTCCCAGCACCAATCTCAATACCATATCGAGGAGGGAGGAGCAGTGCTGGATCCAAGGGAAATCTTATCAACCTCTGTTCTCATGCATGTCAGTATCAATTAAGAAAGCTGCTATCATGTGGGCCCCTAATGCAGCAATAAAAGCATTTTAAAATACTTTGGTATAAAAACTCATGGAAAAGGACAAAAAGTTTAATTTAAATATTACAAATGGCTGAAGTTTTACAAGACAAATTTGTTTATATTCCAATGAAAAACTTCAGGTGACTAAAAATAATGTCAATGGCATTTTAACATCTCTTAAAATAGCAGTGAAGGATACTGTTCAGCGTCTCTCCATTCATCACAGACACCTCGCATTTCTGCTTGGAGTGGCTGACAGAACTCGACGCCAGCGGTGATGGTGTTGGGGAGCGGGCAGTGTGCTTGGCAGTGACATCCTCGCGTCTCCTGCCATCTCTCCATCTTAGTGTTTCTTCATTCACTTCCACATGCTCTGGTCATTCGAGGTGACAGGCGCCACTGCTGGTTGTCTCCATGAGTTTACACTGAGGCATTATGCTAAATGTTCTCCTTTGATATGTTGCGCCATGTTATAATTATTTTCTTCAGGTTGTAACAAATCACTTCAGCCCCAAATAACAGCACGTTGCAGTTTGTGCACTTCCTCTAAAACATCACTAATCGGCTCCATCAGCTAATTTCATTTAGAAGGCTTTGCTTTGCCTCAGTACTCCTCTCAAAAACCTTCCTGCAAGCCTTTGACAGTCAAGAGGTCTGTGTACCCCTGAGCTGAGTCTCCCGGATCCCCCTTACGCATTTCTTTCTCTCACCTCACATCCGCAGTAATCTTCTGCCCACTGTGGCAATGAGAAGAAAGGTATCTCAAGTTAAAACTTGTGCATATACTGACATATAAAATTATAACTGATTAGTATATTGAATTTAGTAAACATATAAAATATGCTAACGTTTTATATAATATGTTAATATATGTCTACTAAGCTGATGTTTAATATATTTTATCACAGAAGGAAAGTGCAATGCTAAACTTATATCCCCTCTTATATTACATACCATAATAAATCCAGACAAATTCAAAATTTACATGTGAAATGGATCCACCATAGTACAAAGAATAAGTGAATACAGGAATTGCGAAGGCTCCTCTTAGCAAGTCAGGCACAAGGGGAATGGGACCCCATAGAAATGACTATCTCTCAGGCTGGGTATTTAGCTGTGTGATAGAATGCTTGCCTACCACCCAGAAGGCCTTGGATCCAATCCCCTGTCCTACAAAAAATTAATATTTCTCTATGATGAAATGCATGATAAGTAAAGTCAAAGGATAACATGAGATAATATTTACAATATGTTTGGAAGACAAAGACCCAATATCCATACTATGGGAATATATTTTTTAAACTTAATTTGTAGAAAACAAATAAGAACCTCACATTAGGGGGAACAAGGCCTAAAAATGCAAAAAAAAAAAAAAATGCAATCCCAAAAGAAAAATGCAAGTACCCTGTAACACAGGCAATTCTTCCAACTCATTAGGAGTGAAATGTAGAATGTGAAACATGACACAATAATTCTAGTTCATCATGTGGCAAGGGAGAAAAAACAAAAATAATTTCCAAATATCCAAAGTATATAAATGAAGGTGTAGATTTTCTTTTTCCTTTTATTTGTGGCACTGGAAATTGAATCAAGGGGTGTTCCACCTCTAAGCTATTATACCCTCAGACCTACTTTTATGTTTTATTTTTGAATTAGAATCTCACTATGTTACCACATGCCTTCAAATCTGACATCCTCCTGTCTCAGCCTCTTAAATACTGGGATTATGAGCATGTGCTCCTGTGCCCAGCTAAGAAATATTTTGAAATTTATCTCTACTCATATGTTGCTTGCACATATTGCTTAAACACATTTGAAAATTATAGTATGTGTAACCTATAATGTGAAAGGTATGGGTTTGCGCAGGAAATGGGAACTAAAGAATTAGTACCTTTGACATTAAATTGTGGTGTTTGTTTACATCTATATAGCCTATCCGTTCACATGCAAATCCAACATTCATATTCAAATTAATATTCATATTCAAATTAATATTCAAAACAGGTTGTGGAACACAATATCAAGAACTATAAATTTTCCAGGGATTATTGGCTGTTCATGTGACCACAAGGGTAAGAGCTATGAAATGATTAATAATTGTGCCCAGAAAGTGAGCTTCTGCTTAACAGTGCTCAGGGCGGAGAAATGGCACAAAACTGGGCTTAAATTCTTCTGTTTCTTCCCATTTATTTAGGCATCAAATTCTTGTGCTTAGTACAACATTTTAACGCATTTTTTAAGATCCCTCTCAAAGCTCTTCTGTTTTGGATATTGCCCTCTAATCAGATATTCAGTTTCCCTGATCAACTTTGGAATCTTTTGATTCTATTCTAGAAAGGGAACCAAATATAAGGTTTGTATTAGGGATGAATGAACCCATATTAATTCAAATAAGTTGGCATCCTTAGAAAAAGAATTCCTTGTATTTCAATTCTTATTTCATGTTCTTCAAGGAACTTGAGTTTCATTCGTGAATGTATTTCTCACTGTTCTTAGAAGTTTTAATTTTGTTTCTACTCTCTTTAAACTGATTATTGTCAAAATGGATTAAAAATACAGAGTTTTACAAATGGATTTATAATATTTTTTTTTTACCAAACTTTGACTACTTTTAACGCTCTTCATCTTACTGGTTATCTTGGCTTCTGCAAATACTCAAATACTAAGCATTGATAATCTTACCTGCTTTTCCCCTATATTTATGCCTTTTTTATATAAGTGTAGCCTTTTGAAAGATAATGTTTATTAGGAATGGTGATAGTAAATCCCTGTCTTGTTCTTTATATTTTTAATTTTTTTGTTATACTGCACTGTTTTAGTTTTGTAGCACTCTTTTAGTTTTTACTTTGAGAGTCTCACTAAGTTGCCAGGAACCTGGCTAAGTTGCTGAGACTGGTTTTAAACCTGCAATCCTTCTGCCTCAGCCTTCTAAGTACTAGGATCGCAGGCGTGCGTCACCACACTTGGCTCTTGGTAATCCTTTAAAGTGGTGCAAGGCATTGTTTGCATTTTCTTACTCTACTAAACTATACAATAAGAAGTTTCCAGTGCAAATGATTGTGAAATCTTATCAAATGTGAGAATTTCGTATTTTTTCTTTAACCTATTAATATGATGAATTATGTAAGTAGATAAGCAGATTTCCTAATATTAAAAAAGTTGCATCCTCGAGTGAACTTTACAGTTTTATGTGATTTTAATGCAATACTGTGTTCTAATTTTTTATATATTTTCACAATAGAATATTTCACAATAGAATATATATAAATAAATAATTATATATACATATATATAAAATAAATGTATATATATAAATGTATATATACCATATCCATATATATATATATTTGTACTCTTTCATTCCTATATCATTGTGCTCAAAATGCCCAGGGTGTTGCATGGAATTCAAAGTAATAAAACCATTGAGGCATTGACAAATTTACCCAAGTAACACCAGAAATTGGCAGCAGCACCTTTTTTCATCCATAAGGTCCCATAAGTCTTGGCTCGTTCCTTTACTCTCTGACCACAGAGATGGAGCCTCCATTATACCAATTAAACATGTATTTAGCATAATGAGAGACCTCTCGGATAGAGATGTACCATTCAATTGATTCTGAAAATTTCCTTTCCAAATTATCATGGTAGTTGCCAGCAATAAATTTAAAGGAGAGTGCATTAGTTCCAGTACTCGGTATTGGCATACGTACGTGTTTTTACAAACTACTCTGAATGATGAAGAAAGAAGAAAAGAAAATTGGCGAGCAACCAAGGCATTGTGTTGCCGAGCCAAGAATGTGATTCTGGAGCATTACCATTGTGGTTTTCACTTCAGAGTAATTTGTACAATTTGGAGAACAGGCAATAAAACTCTGTGTGGGAACAGGTTATCCAAGGTAACTCTCCTCAAATAATATTAATAATCCTGGGTCATGTGTTGCGTGTTATTAAAGCTAATAAGTAAAACAGAAGGTCATCTCATATTTCTGTTTGTGTGCATTTGTGTCTATTACATATGTGTATTTGTGTCTTTATATATACATGCATATGTGTTGGGTATATTATTTGGTGTGGACAGAAACATTTCACTTACATATTAATATGCTGATGGCGTGAGAAGAAATAAATGACAACTCTGCCTCACCTAAAATCCTGTTTTTTCATAAAACCACCAACTGTTCGCATTCAGATTCTACTGTGGAAAAGCTTTGCCTACGAAAGAGAAAACAAACAGAGTTATAACATGAGCGGTGAGGTTTTAAATAAGGACACTTACAACTGCATCTGGCTGAGACTGCCATTGTCACCCTGGGTTCTCAGGACCCGAGAGTTTATGATTGGATGTTAAGCATTCTTCTTTGCCGTTGTCGTGTCTCTAAGCTGCGATTTGAAGGTGGACGTGGTGTGAAAATGGGGATTGAAATTGTACACGAGTTAGGGGGCAATAAGTGGGGGCCATCTGCAAAATTAAACTGCAAAATGGGGCAAGTGTGCCCTCTTCTGTGTTTGTCTCTATCTGTGTCCCCTTTAAGTCCTATTTGGGGCACCACCATTGCAGTTCAGAGAGATAAATCCTCTCTCTTAACCTCTTGCCACCTTATCAAAACCTTCCCCAGATTATTCATTTGAAAAGTGAAGACAAAACTCCATCTTAATGAGGCTGCATCTTACACTAGGCACCTGCATTTTAGTAATACTGAATAAGATAAATTAGAAATGTTTAATTCCAGTGGAGGAAGTAGAGGGCTATCTGGGCGTGTAGACATGATTCTGGAGAGGGGAATAAATATCACATCCTCTTGGGATCTTCGCTACTCATCTCCATGACATTGCTTGCTTCTTTGTAAGTGTTGGGATCTGCGAGTTAATTTTCTATGATTTTTCAAATTTAGTAAAGCTCTCTCAAGAACACATTATTGGCCACAGGTCAGGTTGAATTTGCAATACGGATAGGAACTTTCTCCACTTTGTGAACAGATACACTGTGGATAGTGGCTAATAACTCTGAACATTTTAGGAGCAAATAATATAGTTAAAACAAGAACAAGAAAGTTCATACATACAAACATACATATTTATTGCTTAAATTTGGAGAGAAAGAGGATCAACCCTTTAATATAGGGGTTTTCTTTGTATTTTCATGAAAGTATAATTACATTTTCTAACTTTTGGCAATTTTGCCAGTGTGTTTTGTGTGTGTGTGTGTGTGTGTGTGTGTGTGTGTGTGTGTGCATGTGTTGTTAGAGATAGAACCCAAGGGCATTCTATATTGAGCTGTATTCAGCACCATTTTATTTTTGGTTTTAAAACAGTGTCTCGCTAAGTAGCTGAAGGTTGCCTCGAACCTCCAATCCTCCTGTCTCAGCCTCCCAAGTACTGAGATAACAGGCCTGTCCCACGGTCCCTGTCTAATTTCATCACTCTGAAGCACATTGAATCCAGAAAACAAACAAACCAAAAACAAACAAAAACAAACAATAACAAAAACATGGAAATCGGGTGTGGTAGTGTACTCTTGTAATCCCAGTTCTTACTTTAGAGGCTGAGACAGGAGGATCTCAGCTTTGGGCTAGTCTCAACAACTTAGTGAGGTCTTTTGCAAATTAGTAAATCCCTGTTTCAAAGTAAAAAACAAAATAGGGCTGGAGGTGGAATGCCCCTAAGTCCCTAAGTTTCATCTTTAGTAGCTTAAACATATGCACACACACACACACACACACACACACACACACACACACACACACACACACCATTGAAAGAGGTAACAACAGAAGACTCTTGAACGTTTATTTTCAAAATAAATACTCAACCTTCCTATTTTTTCTTCCCATTAAAAGTAAAAGCAAATATTCTTGCCACTAGCAGAGTATCAGAAACTAATAAAAAATACAGAATGAAGAATGGATTCCTTGTAAAGAAAGTTGATTCAAACCAGCACTGGGTGAGAAGGACTTTCTACAAGGCTTTGTTAGGAACTGTGAGAATTGTTTGCAAAGTTTCCTTAAAATTAGCTTTAGGAAAAGTTGATTACTAGTCTAGCTGAGTGATTTGGTAAAAGAGATGAATCCAAAATTGAAAACAAAAATCATGGGTACAAAACATCAAATTAAGTATTCCGAATATTTTCAAATAAAGTTATTACTCAAAAATGCATTATTCATAAACTGATACTTAAGGTTTATAACCCAAACCGTTTTGACGTTTCATCTAAAACCACAGCATATTTCTAGGGCATTCATCTTTATTCCCATTCTGCCTTCTAACCAGTTTCTGTTTTCCTCTTTATTTGAACAACCTGACATTTGTCTGGCTTTTGACGCCAAACGGATGAATGATATGGACATTTCTGATTGGCTTCAGATTAATGAGAAAGGGAAAACTCAGTCTCATTTGGGGTTTCTGGCTAAAATGTGATTTTTGTGACATTTGCTACTCAAGAGACATTAGGGAGAAAAAGAGATTCTCTGCACAATGCTATGAATTGACCTCTGCCCATGGAATTCTTCAGGAATGAAATTTGGAGACTTAAGACTGTCACACTCTCTAGTGTTGCCTGCGATCTTAAAGATAAAGCAGTTTTATGAAGGTGAAAGAAACCAAGATTAAATTTGTCAGCATGCCAACTCCTGAGTGATTGTTGCTAGAGTGTGGGGAATGGTCACTGTCGCCATCGCAAACCAGAAGATTGGAATGTGAAAAGCAACAGGAGCTACTCTCCCTAAGAAAGTGGGGAATGTTATTGAAGGGCATTCCAGCCTAGGGCAAATGTGGTTTTCTCAAAAACATTTAAATCTGTGCTAAACCATAAAGAGGTAGAGAAAGAATCACAAGGGAGGTGGGGTGTGGAGAAGCAAGTTGGGCAAAATGGAAGACTAGAGATTAACTTTTTAAAGCAGATTTTCTTTGTGTATAGTTCACTGAATTTTGGGTAATAATTAGGATTTTTTCCTTATAGTGCACACGCAAAGGGATTTTGTTTTCAAATGCTCTCTCTGTATGTATTGGATGGAATCTATCTAACACAAATGGGAGTCTGTGCTCCAGAAAGTAAAGAAAATTATCCAAAGGCATGTCCCACTGAGGTGGCATTTCTAATCCTTCAAGGACTGAGCTCACTTTTCTTTCCATTTCCTTCTTTTTCAAGTCCTGTTATCAAACAAGTATTTCAATAAGGATGTTATTTTTTAATTCAAAGCAACTGTTATCTTGCAGTGTTAATGAAGGTAATTTCTATATATGGCATCTGACACCGTTAATCCAGTTAGCCAAAGAAACAGACAGACTTGGTGTAACTATAAACAAATTGCTCAGTGTCTTTGCCTCAGCATCTCATCCGTAAATGGAGAATATGTATGTTTCGTCTCATATGGCTGTTGTGAACAAAAATGACCACTGGGCATGTATACAGAGCAGAAGTTGTCCTATCCTAATTGATTGATTATATTATTATTATGGAATTTATGTGATCTTGATCACTAGAGTCAGCAAGGTTAGAAGAACTATTTTCCCAAGTGCCAATTCCCTTTTATTTTTTTGGATTACTTTTTTCAAGAAATTCAGAATATTTAATCAACAGAAAAATTTTAATACTAAGTGGTTTATATTTAATCCTGAAATATGAACTTGTTTTCCATCCCAGTGGAATATAATTAAAGTTCACTTTACAACAGTATTTTTTGTTTAAAGCTTAATAAAAATTTTCCCCATGTTATAAATCTCACCTTGAAATTTCAAGTTTCAATTTGCACAAACCAATAAAAAAGCAATTATCATAAACAGCCAATCAACAATATGAACTAAAGTGGATCATCTATCACCCACTTATAAGTGGGTGATAGGTGATTTACTCTACAGTCTTACATTTATTTCACTATTCTGTTTTAAAATAGAATAATTACAAGCAAATTTAGAAAGCGTACCTGTATGAAACCATTATTAAATAGTCACTGTCAAAGATTTAAAGCCTGTACCAAACACCAATAAACTTGTACACACATGTATAAGGATTTTTCCCTAATATTCACTAAAATAAAAAATAAAGAAGCACACTGCTATCTCTCACACGCTTCATTTGTAGTAATACGTATTGCTCAATTATTTTTAATATACCATCTCTAGATTGCTAGAATCTAAAAATTTTGTTCTCTGTGTGTGTGTGTGTGTGTGTGTGTGTGTGTGTGTGTGTGTGTGTTGTACTGAAGATGAAACTCAGAGGCATCTTATCTCTGAGATATACCCCCAGTCCTTTTTATTAATTTCCCTGGATCGCTCTTTCTTTCTCTGCCTCTGCCTGCCTTTCTTCCTTTCTTCTTTCTTTCTTCTTTCTTTTTTCTTTCTTTCTTCTTTCTTTCATTCTTTCTTTCTTTTTCCTTCTTTTTTCTTCCTTCCTTCCCTCCTTCCTTCCTTCCTTTCTTTTTCTCTCTCTTTCTTTCTTTCTCTTTCTTTCTTTCTTCTTTCTTTTTCTTTTGTTCTTCCTTTCTGCTTCTTGAAACAGGGTTTTACTAAATTGCTGAGAGCCTTACTAAGTTGATGTAGCTCATCGTGAACCTGTTGATCCTCTTGGCTCAGCCTCCCAAGTATGGGGATCACAAGCCAGAACATCTTGCTGTCCCAGAATTTTTTTAAAAGTTTCAGTACAACTGAGACGCATACTTCATTTTTTTCTTGTCTTGGATATGGAAGAAACATACTAAATGTTTGCTAAAGAAATAAATAACTGGATGAGTGAATGAGTAAAAGGGCTTCAAGTTTTCAAAGATTTTTCTTGTCTTTAGTTTTGGTGGCACTGGGGATTAAATTTTAAAAGGCCTTTCTATCTCTAAGCTACACCTCCAGCCCTTTTTATATTTTTGTTTTTAAAGAGTCCTGCTAGGTTTCTGAGAGTCTTCTTACATTGCTGAAGCTGTCCTTCAGCAGCCTCAAGGTCATTCTCCTGTCTCAGCCTCTCATATGCTGGGATTACAAATATACCCCCATCACACCCAGCCAAAACTTGTTTAAATGTCAATTTTTTTTCCCATCTTGCCTCTTGCCCACAGTGGTCTCACAGATATTAAAAAGATTCCATGCTGGAGAAAAACAAAAGGGAGGTACATTTTCTTTTTATATAATCGACTGAAATCAACACTTGGTACTAATAAGAACCTAGCCCTCCTCCGAAGCCAGCTTTGCACACCATTGCGTCTGCCTCCACCCCTGCTCCCCGGAGCTGGGTTGCACTACCTCCGTTTCTTTCACGTCACCCAAGGGGTGCTCCAAACTCCAGTTGGCTCTGTCCACTCGGATCCCATCACTTCCCCATGCCCAGGCCTCGTGCTCTACTTACCCCAGCTGGAATGATTCCAAAAGACTAGATGCAACTCAAATGTCTCACGCCATGGAGACAAGCATTCAGAGGTTAATAGATGATAACAAAATCTGGAAGGAGGTGAATGGTCATTAACATGAGTTGTAGAATGAATTATGATTTAGCTAGTATTTCTCAATTACATTCTTCAGTATTAAAATGCACTTTGGTTACTCTTCTTCACTCACATGCAAATCCCATCCCTGAGCTGCTTGTGATTACTATCTATATTTTATTTTTCTGTTTTGATAAAATGGTAGGTTTCTAAAATATATTATTTTTTGCATAATAATAAAGGGACTGGGCATTGGAAGTTCACTCTTTGTATTCTCTAGAGTTCCCTGACACAAAGGACAAAGGTAGCCAAGGAAAAATGAAAAAAAATGTAAGGGCTACAAAGGTAGCCCTTACATTGCTAGTCACAAAATGCTAAGTATCTCTCCTCATGTACAGCTTCTCTGGAAGGCACTGCTGGGTCACAGAACTCAAAGAGAATGCAAAGGGTTGTTTGCTTTATCCCTTGTGCATGCAGAATGTGTGGACTGTGGACGCAGTCCTATTTCATTTATAAAGACAGTTGCATGGAAAAAGATGGCCAGCTTGGCCCAGAGCCCATGACCTGATCCTAGGGAACTTTAGCAGAAGGGAGGAAGGAGCAGGTACCTACTGTTTAGAAGTTCAAGGCAGTGATGAACTTCACTGCCATAACTGTTGATAATTTCAACAGGGCAATTCTTCTAGGATCCTCGAGTTGGGCCCATATATCTTTCCCTACAGTCAAAAAATAGTCGGGTGATATTAGAGAGAAGCATTGTTCAGAAGCGTTCTTTCTTCCCAGTCTTCCTTCCACTCACAATTATTGAGTGCTTACTAAGTTTCAATCCCTTTTTTGATGAATATTAAATGTTATATTTGCATTTTGGACATTATAACATGAGTATAAAACACAAGGCATCCAGTGTATCTCCCGTACTTGGACTTAGATAATGAGCACTTTGTATTTTGTAGAAAGTAACTTTCAAAGTTTTATCAATGCTTATAACATGTACTATCATTTCTTACCAAAATCTTCACAAAGATTAAATTAATTTACTTGAATTATTTTATTTAATGCTCATAGCAACCCTAAGAGATAAATAGCATCATTACAACCATTTTACAGATGCAAATGTTGAGGCTTAGCCAACTTGAGTAACCTAACTAGAGCAATGAATATAAGAACAAGCATCTTTATCCAAGTTTAATAGTCTATGCCCACTTTGTTAAATATGATCCTTCCTACTCTCTTTGTCAAATGGTTTTCAAGTGGCACTTTTGCATGTGAACTCTTTTTGAAAATTTCCACTGTGTCTACCCTGGCAAATCCTGTACTTAATTTCATAATTCAACTAATAAATTTATTAAGGGCCTCTTTTTTGCCAATGACCATGTGAGACCCTGGGGAACCAAGATTGAGCAAAGGAGAAAAAGGCCCTGTCATCACTGAAGCATGTGTGGGAAGAAGATGGGAAAATTCATCTAGTAAAGCAACTGCATGCAATAACGCTTTCTCCTGGTGGGAAGCTCTGGTATCATCAGGCACTAACGGCTTCTGTATCCATCTTCAGTGCTTGGAATTTATCATTTATAAGATGTATAGGATATTCTTTTAAACACTTGAATGACCATCCTAGGTACATAGATCTAAGATATAAATACAGTCTGTGTTCTACAGAGAACAGAGCTTATCAGAGGAAAGAGAAACACAGGACAACAGACTTATACAGACAATAAAAGGGCAAAAAATATGATTAATGGGAGCACAGAAAAAGGAAGACTTAAGTCCTGTTCAGTGGTAATTGAAGGCTCTTTCAGCAATTAACTTCTTCATTTCATGTGTTCCCCAGAGAAATGTGTTTAGTATAATTGGGAATTGGAAGATCTTTCCTCTATTTCTGCTTGGGCTGCCTACATGCACACAGCTTTGTAAAGTGAGACAATTATATGAGATGATCTTAAATGGTCCTTCTGATTAGTGATTAGCCATGATGCAAATCTTTCAAAAGCTAGCAAAATATCAGCATTTTCACTATATTTTTTAAATTTGATCACAGGAGCCCTACCTTTTAGTACAAAAAAAAATACCCTTTCATTCTGTTTAAATATCCCTATAGAACCATTTCTTGAATATCTCAGAAAACCAGTATCTGAGCATTCCAGATTGTTTTAGCCTTCAGGACTTCACATGCTCAAAAAAATTATCGCTCATTCAGGGAATCAACTGAGGAAAGCAGCACATATTAGTCCTGCTGACACCTAATTTCCATTGCCTTAAAAACAGCATTCTTACGAAAGCAAGAAAACACTATAACTTAAAAAGAAAACAATAAGAAAAAGACAGCAGGAAAAAAAAATGCTAGAAGATCTTTCAGAGAACAGAAAAAGTATCTGTCCTCTTCCTGGCTGTGGGTGCAGTAGCACCTTCTTGTCTCACTGCACCTGCCTCCACAGACTCACAGGAAAACAACCAATGACTTGAAATGAAGTAAGCAGCTGCAGATAATTGAAATTGTAAGCCATCAGTTCCTCCTGCACAAATACCAGCTACAACTTGCAGCAGTGGTGGCCGAGCTCACCACGCCCTCAAGAGATCCAGAACAACACTCACCAATACCATAAGTGAACCTGCCATCCCTGTGGGAGAATGCCCAATGCAATGCCCCTAGGGACTTGCACAGCCCTGATAAACTCTCTAGGTTTAAGACTTTGGAGTTCAACCCTGCAAAGGTGGGGTGGAGTCTGCTGTTGGACATAGTGAGGCTTGGACAGATGCAGGCTCTGCATTGGTGGAACGTGTGGAGGGAGACCTATGCTTAACACTAGATCCATCTAGTAGGATGTCCCGGATCACAGACCACCCAATCACGGTGAATGAGGAAAAGTCAGACTAGCCCAGACCAATCTGTGTAGAACAGAGACTCTTACATTGAGTTTGGTCCCAGAGGCATCTGCCACCTACACAGGCAAGGAGAGACTCATGCTCCATATCCATGGAAAGCATGGAGGGTGACCTATGCTGAACGCTAGATCCAGCTCCATTGATACTGGCCATATGCATAGACTGAGAGAAACTCAGAGAACCAGACTTGCAGCAGGATAGGTGCCCATGGCACTCAGTATTTTTCTGTAAATGATGTAATTATGTTTTTCTTTATGGCTGAGTAAAATTCCATTGTGTACATGTCCCATAGTTTTGTAATCCATTCATCTGTTGATGAATATTTTGGTTGGTTTCATACCTTGGCAATTGTTAATTGTCCAGCTATCAACATAGATACACATGCAGATACTCTCCCTAATATGTGGAAGCTAGGGAGAAAATAGGTCATAGGAAGAACTCTGGACAAAGAAGGAGGTACTATAGATCAGCAAATAAGGCAACATAATTGAGAGGATGGGAGGGAGAAGAGGTAAACTCTCTAATGTACATGATGCACATTAACAAACATATCAAAGTCAATAACTAAGCCAAACATGAGAAGGAGGGAGAGGGAGGAAATGGGGCAGGAATTATGGAAGGGCTAACTGAGTGATGTATGCATCACCCTCTCCCATCTTATACCCCATTAAGATATATGACTACAATGCACCAATAAAAAATTTACAAAAACAAATATAGGTTTAGAAAATTATTGCCCTGTGGAAAACTGGCCAATCAATTAATTAAAAGATAAATGCTAACTCTAATAAGAAGGAAATAATAAACTTATTTTTAAGTATATAGGCATTCCTAGTAATTCCATTAATGTTACTCAAGGTCATGAACATCATTCAGTGCACTGAGACCATAACTCTACATATGAATAGTTCTCAACCAGGAATGCCTTTTCCCTAAAAGATTTTGGGCAATGTCTGGAAGCATTTTTTTGGTTATCACAATGGAGGTCTATTGACATCAAATTAACAGAAGCCACAAATGTGTATCAACTACTTACAATGCCTCAAACTACACTCAACTACAAAAAAAAAATAATAATAATGTTTCAAACTGTCAATAAGTCTCAGAACCCCTAGGTGAGATGGCACAAGGACTTCTCCTGGTGAGCTGTTACTCTAGGTTGTGGAGAAAAGTATAACAAAATGCTTTCCTTTTGTTCCTTAAGCTTATTGTTTTTTTTTTAAATCATTCTGCATTGTGATAAAGCTCACCTTTCTGCTCAGCTTCTGTACAAACATTAATGTTATCTCCCTTTCCTCCTCCCTCTTCTAGGTTCATAAATCTAACCTAAATCTCAAAGGATCCAGAATAACCACTAGAACCTTAAGGCATAACATGTCCTTAGGGCTTTCCAAACCAAGTCCAGATGGAGTTACAGCCCACCAAGAGTGATGGTTTGTTTCTCCTCCTACAGATCACTGAGCCATGCTAAAGCCCACAGCCTGTGGTGCCAGCTGTTCTGAATCCTGGTCCTACCCACCTCTTCTGCTTGCTTGTTTTCTAGCCTTGACCATATGACTATATGTCATCTCTTTGAGGCTTGATTTAATCATCTGCTAAATGGGACAACAATAGATACCTTCCCCATAGAATAGTTGTGGGGACTGAATGCAATAAAATATCCAAGGTGCCTGGCACATAGTCATCCTCAGATAGAAGATGGAAATTGTTACTGTCCTGTCCGACTTGTCTGATGCCATGTAACTTCAAGTTATAGGAAGAGGGTGACCTTTGCCTTATTACCTTCTGAAGATTAAACTTCTTTAGTAATTTTTTTTCTGAATCTTTGTCAGAAATTTCAGATTTTTCCTCCAAAGATCCTTGGCCCTGCAACCTTACATGCACCCCATAATACCAACACTTTCTAATGATTTTGGTCCAACTCCAGAGCTTCACTTTCTAAAGCAATTTTGCCCTGACTATTCATATTTTTGGCCACTAGTCATGTACACAAACTTTCCATGAGTTGGTACCATCAAAAACTATGCTTGTTAGCTGGGGACTGTGGTTCATCCCTGAGTCACAGTTCTTAGGAGGCTGAGAGAGGAGGATCACATGTTTGAAGCCAACCTCAACTTAGGCTATCCGCAACTTATCAAGACACTGTTTCAAAATAAAAAATAGAATACGGCTGAGAGAGTAACTCAGGTAGAATGCCCAGGGTTCAATTCCCAGTACCACTAAAATAAAGTAAAATAAAATAAAATAATGCTTATTTCTATTGGATTACAAGTTTTTTTAATTGTACCTGCTCCTCTAAAAATATTTCACAGACTGGTTAGCTTTATTTAACCTTATAATAAACTCTTCTAGTACATGAAAAAATAAACACAATTAATTGATAAAAAGCAGTTTTTAAAACTACTTCTTCCATAGAGTCACAGAAATTTCTGGGAAGCTTCACACTTGTTTAAACAATGTGTTTAAACACATGCTGTTATCAGTGTTATTATATTGCATGTTATTATCATAATATTATCAGTGCTAAGAGGGAATCCTGCACTTAGATTTTCAATTAATTTGCATTGAAAGAACCTACAAAATACTTATCATTTATCTCTTAGTAAAACTATTAGCCTGTGTGTGGTTAAGAGTCACTGGACTTTCACTGGGTTTCCCTACAAAGTAATGGGGTTAGCAAAACAGGTATCACAAGCATTCATGCCTTATTTCCAACTTTGTCATTAAAGCTTGCTGTCTTCTGAAATAATCTAGGCATTACCAAGTTCATCTAAAAAATAAAAGAATCAAATCTTAGCAAAAAATAAATATAGTGTTAGCCCAAGGGTTTAACAACAAAAGACCCTGAAAATAATTTAATGAACTCAGTGAAGGCAAAACAGTCAGCAAATTAATCCTTCCTCTTTTAAACAAACAAACAGAGGAAAACACACAGAACTTTACACCAACTCAAAGAACTATTAAAACACATAAAATATTTTGCAAAGATACCACATTTCAGTTTGTCAGTTCTTCTGCTTCCTCACTGAGCCCAAGTCCTATATGCATTCCTAAATCATGTATCATTCCCACAAGTAAACATTTTTTTCCACTGGAATGCAGTTTTAACAGTAGAATGAATTTCTTCTATTAAAAAGTTGATTTCACTATTGGAAGTTCCCCAAATGCAGACGTTTATTTTCATCTTTGTGGATAAAACAAATATTGTGTTAGATCCTGCTAACTAGCCTCGCCACATACATGTAACATGAGAATATGTTTATCTTTTCTAATGGAAAAGCAATGTGCCCTTGATGTATTTCCATGAAGTCAGTGACTTTTAAGGAGGTGCAAAAGGTTCTAAATCATTCTTTTAAATACCCAGCTATTTCGTTTTCTGCCCTTCTGAGAGCACATGGTTGTATTGTGTCAGAGAGTTTTAAAATAGTTCCACTGGTACCAGTCTGTTCTCCTAAAAAGGAGACCAGTTTCAAGAAGGGTGCGGTTTCATCTCTGGGATAGAACAGTGAGACCGGTTGGGATTCATGGGCCGATATAAGAGCCAATGAAAAACTACTTTTAATGAGACACCATGGGTAGCTTCATTTTAAACATCTTTACCCTCTAATTAGAAGTCAAAGACTACTTAGTATGCACATTTTTTTTATTTCTGAAGGCAGCATGAATTCTTATTGTGACACAAGGTTATAATTAGGCCTAAATTCAGGTATTCCCCCTTATGCCTAAAATGGGATTCTTTCATGATTGAACATACCTAATAAGTAAGCATGACTTAAACATTAAGAAATCTAAGCTGGATAAGGTGGCCACAACTGTCATCCCAGTACTTGGAAAACTGAAACAGAAGGGCTGCAGGTTGTAGGGCAGCACACAGAAACTTAGTGAGACCCTGTTTTAAAATAAAAAAATAAAAATGTCTAGGAAAATATATGTATCTCAGAGGTAGAGGGTCCCTACATCCAAATTCCAGTACCAAAAAAAAAAGAAAGAAAAGGAAGAAAGGAAGGAAGAAAAAAGAAAGAGGAAGGAAAGAAAGAAAAAAAGAAAAAAAAGAAAAAAGAACTCTATGAAAGACTGAGGGTCCCCTGGGATGCCTCTTATAAGTAGGTAAAAAAGAAGCTACTCAGAAGGAATTTGCATCAGTAAGGAAGACCTTAGTAGCAGGTGAAGGAGCTATCCTAAATATAGCGTGATGATCAACACTTGAGTTTTCTTTGCACTTCAGTCCTACATAGATTTAGCAGAAGTATCATACACAAATACTAAAAGAGCCACTCTGCACACCCCCACGTGACCTCACTGGCCTCTCTACCTTCTTTTCTGGCCTCATGTTGCCCTCCCTGTCACACCCATGCTTCATGCTCTACCACATCATTCCTGGGACGTACAGCCTCCCTCAACAAAGTATAGAACGCCCACTCTTGCAGTCAACACCACTGACATTTCTTTTGCTTCAACTTTAACCAATTCCCTCCCAACCCCTTAGCACAGTTCCTCAGGATCCCAGAAACATCTACATGGAGAAGAAGAATGATGCTTAAGAGACAATGAGGTCCAGGCCAACAGAAACTGAGTCTTTCCACAGCCCAGACTCTCTTCTGGCCCCAGGTAGGCAAAGCGTGGGGGATTAGAGTTATCATTTTTTAAAACTAGGGTTGTATTCAATAAATCAGAAAAAAATAAGATATGATTTAGGACACTTTCTTTTCCTCCCATTCCATTTCTCTCTCTCATTTTATCAAAATGTGGTTAAATCTTATGACTAAAATACTTCTCATCTAAGTTGCAAACCCCAAACTGCTTCCCTTCATACATATAATATGGAATCATTGTGTTCTTCAGTTTAAGGCCTATGAAAAGCCCTGTGGGCCAGGGTAGGAAAGCTTGCGAGACCAAGTACTTGCTCCAAGCAGCCCAGGCCATCAGTGTGACACTGGAAGGTTAGTTGACTGCATTTTAAACTTTCAGTTTAAAGAAAAAGGAAGGGTGAAGTGCCATGCCATGAAATTAAGCTGAGGTGACCTATAATTAGAAATCAAAGGCATGCCACCCAGGCTAGCTACTCTGCTTAACATGCATGGCTATCACAAGTGTATCTCATACATTATAATTCTTTCTTTGGCCCCGGAAAACAATTTGGTAGATAGATGCCCCACTTGTAGACAGAAACCCACTTTTACATTTATCTCAGGGCTAGGTATGAAGGACAGGGTTGGGAAGAGCTAAAAGGCACACACTGCAGGAATGAATTACACATTATGTCGCATATCTTACTTTAATATGAGCAATCATTATTCATTTTTTCAAGCATATTGCATACAAAGTGGGCATTATGAACTCCCCACACCACAAACAAACAACAGAAGCTTATCATATATCAAATGATTAATGCTCCCACCTCCAAGTTACCTTGGGCAGGGCGAGGATGCATCTCAAGATGTGTTAAGTATCTATCAACACCTTCTGCAACGATTACTATAAAAATAAGATAATGAGGGAGACAGTAACTTGTCTTTCTTCAGGCTTAGATTCACAGGAGAGAAAAAGGTTAGTTTCATGGGGAAAAAAATGCAATTAGCAAGAATTCCTGAGAAATTAGGTAACTTTTGCCATATGTCAAGTCACTCATTCATTTAGTTGTTCATTCATACAACAAATGTTTGTAAGAAAAAAAAAGTCTCTCTGATATGACAAATACTCATCTGGGTTTAGAAGGAAGAGAGCAGGCTCCAGAAAGGAGCCCTGCCTTTTAAAGGAGTTTGCATTCTTCTGGAGATGCTGAGGCAATGAATTTAG
Organism: Muscardinus avellanarius; assembly: GCF_963383645.1. Lineage (NCBI taxonomy): Eukaryota > Metazoa > Chordata > Mammalia > Rodentia > Gliridae > Muscardinus > Muscardinus avellanarius. The sequence goes on along the minus strand of NC_137787.1, from coordinate 13,115,609 downwards.
AATGTCATACTTAGGAAGACTCTGCTTCAAAATAGAAATAAAAGGGAGTTCAGAGTTAGAACCCTCCTGGTTTCAATCCCTAGCACCAAAATAAAACAGAATAAAGCAAATAGAGTAAGGAAAAGGCTCTGCTATGGAAAAAGAAGCAGGAGTACTGGGAAGGTCCACGGGGAAAGAGGAAGCATGTTCTGAGCTTCATGCCAGCCACTCACTTAGGGCACAACTGGCTCTGGGTGCTTCCATATGCTGTGGCTTCTCTGCAGAGGGACTGGGCTTCACACATCCAGAGGGAGAGATTCCTAGGTAGAGGTGAGAGCACAGATGATAACAGAGGAGTGAGGCTGGCAAAGCAAGTCCAAAGAGCACTCTTGAGCAGTGAGGCTGAAGAGCGAGGAGTGTGTATGAAGAGAATGAGAGGGACTGCTTAAGTTTTCAAATGTAGAGTTCATAGCAGAACCTAGCAGCAATCTCTCTCCTGAGCATAAATGCAAATATATGTATATACATAGAAAACTCGTATCAAATTCAAAAAAATGTATTTTTAAGGTTAGTTTTATTTAAGCAATTCAAGGCTAGCTAGTGTTCTAAAATCAATAAGCGTGACTTACCAGATATTAAAATATTATAACCAACTGTTTACCTTTATATATTCAGGTAAAGCAATCAATAACCATTAATTTAAAAATGGCAAATAAGAAATAATCAGAATATAAATGTATTAATCAGGACAAGAGAATCTACTTGCAGATTATATTATGAGTGAGACACAACTAGACATGATCATTATATTTAGTCACCAAAAGGATACAAAGGTAAACAAAAGCTTTAAGAATTGGAGAGGAATAAACTAGAATCATGTTTATATGGTATAATTGAGTGTATAGAAAATTCAGCAAATTTCTTTTTTATTTAAATGTAGAAAATTACTAGATGAAAGATCTGTACAAAATTATGCTTAGTAGAAAAACAATTCAAATAAAATATTTTTAAATTACTTGTTATAATGTCAAAAATATCAAATAACTACGAGGAAATCTAGCTAACAAGATGAGCATGAATTCTGAGAAATATACTACAAAACTTTATTGGGGGAAATTAGAAAAACAAACAGAGGATATACCATGATCATAGATTGGACGACTTGATATTATAAAAAACGTCAATTTTCAACAAATTGTTTTATATACATCTGATACACCTCAGTCAAAATATCAACAGGAATTTTTGTGGCAGATGAAAAATTAATTCTAAAATGTATATGAAAAGGTGAAATTTAACAAATAGTGAGAAGAATAATTTGGGAGTATTTGTACTGAAAGACTCTAAGATTTGTTGTTTTGATTTGCATCTTTCTTTCTGCTAATAATGTTGAACATTTTTCCATATATTTACTTTCCATTTGTATTTCTTCTTTTATAAAATGTTAATTTAGTTCAATTACCCATTTATTGACTGGATTACTTGGTTTTGTTTTTTTATTTTAGTGTTAAGTCTTTTAAGTTCTTTGTAAACTATACTGAAATTCCATCTAACTCCAATTAAAATAGCAAGGATCAAGAATACAAACAGCAATAAATGCTTTTGAAGATGTGAGGAAATTGTAATTTCTATACTCCTGGTGTCATTGCATATTAGTGCAGCCACTACGGAGATTCCTCAGAAAACTGGGTACGGAGTCACTATGGAATGTAGCTATACCACTCCTGGGTATATTGCCAAAGGAACCAAAATTATAATATTACAGAGCTGCATGAATATTCATGTTTATAGTAGCACTTCACAATAACCAAGTCATGAAACCAACCTAAGCGTCCACCAATAGAAGAATGAATTAAAATTATGGGATGCACACACAATGGAATTCTACTGGGTAATAAAGGAGATCAAAACTATATCATTTGCAGGAAAATGCATGGACCTGGAGAAAATTATGTTAAGTGAAATTAGCCAGTCATAGAAAGGGAAGGGGCATCTGTGGAACTAGGGAGGATGGATACAAGGATTACTCTAGACAATGGAGGAGAAACCCTAGTGGAGTCTAGGGGAAGGTAGTGGGGGAAGAAGGGAGTATCAATGAAGGAAATACTTCCAATGAAGTTAGGTACATATATAAGAATACCAATGTGAGAAATGATGGCATTTATGGAGAGGAGGAGGAAGTAAGAGGGAGCTGGTGTGTGTATGGGGGAAGGAGAGAAGCTCACCAAGTGCTATATGCATGTATGTCCCTATCACTCTGAACTACATTATAATGTGAAACTACAATGCACTAATATTAAGTATATTTTATAAAGGACTTCCTACCCTTATACAGTGATTATAATAATTATGTTCCATCCCATATCCAACCACCTGTTTTATCAAGAACTTTATAAACAATGCAATGAATCAAGGAATGTTCCTTTTAAGTGATTTTGAGTCAAACAGATGATGATATGGGAAAAGTGTTCATTTCAGTGCTTAAGTCACTTGTGAAAATTTATTACATATAGATTTATTACATATAGATCTAAATTGAATAATTAAAGAACACCTTTATGGCTTTATGGTGGTATTTGGCAGGAAAAGTAAAGCTATTATGCTCTGAATTCAGCTCATCCAGTTGGCATAGCATAATAGCCCAATCTTCAGAGACTTCTTCCACCAGATTTCCTTTGTCAGCTTTTAAAAACCATGAATAGACTTTAGCAGGACAGTCTTTATGAAAACTTATAGAACTGTCTCCACTGCTACAAAAACAAAACAAAAACATATTCTTGGATAGATGTCAGTGATGAGGACCACCAACAAGATTTTCAAAGATCCAGTAGGGTGATCCTACCACATTCTCAGTAAGCTTGCTTATTTGGCCTGAGAAGAAGACAGATGGGTCTTAGAGAATGACAGTGCATGATTGTAAACTTAATCAAGTGATGAAATCCAGTTGCAGCTGCTGGTCCAGATGTAGTATACTGGAACAAATCAACACATCCCTTGGCATCTGTGCACTCTTTCTCTCTCTCTCTCTTTCTTCTTTAAGAAACAATTTGCAGTTTTCTTTTCTCTAGCAGGACCAGCAGTATAGGACCATATTAAACCTCTTGTCCTATGTTATAATTTATCCAATGGGAAGCTCAATGGCATCTCCATTCCACAGGGTATCATTGCACTGATACTTCATTATATTTGTGGTATCATACTGATTAGACTAGATGTGCAGAAAGTAGAAACTACTAGGCACTGATAGGACATATGTATTGACAAAGAGAAACCCTCCAGTAGACAAAATTTTGAGAAGTGCTCCTAGTTTTATTTACCTGAATAAAAGATATGGCCATCTTCCTCTCCTTGTCCAATGAGCTCATGAACGAAGTGGCAATTGACTACTAGAGTTTCCACGTGGGTTCAGAATCATAAACTACCATTCACCAAGACAAATCTGGTTAAAGCTCTAGCCGAGAACCTGACTTGCTCCAGCAATGCTGAGTCCCTAATACAAAACCCTTACCATTGGTTACACTGGACCATTTCATAAAGGCAAAACGGCATTTTCTCCTTCTAGAATAAAGGCTTATTCTGAATATTCACCTCTTTTTGCCCCAAATGCTTTTGCCAAAACCTTCCCTTATGGTCTATAAAACACCTTTTTCACCATGTTGATATTTCACTCAGCTTTGCTTCTGACCAAGGGATGCAATCTCATATTTATGTAATTCATCGATGCTCCCATAATCCAGAAGCAGTTTTATTGATGGAACAGTGGAATGGATTTCTGAAGATGAAATTATGGTGCCAATTCAGTAAAAACTTCTTTTATTTTTTCTTTTTTTTTTCTTTTTCTCTTTGCTAGATCTGGGGCCTGGCTACCAAGCACCACTCTGATCTCCACTTTTCATCTGCACATGGTATTTTCTGTGTGTGTGTGTGTGTGTGTGTGTGTGTGTGTGTGTGTGTGTCCAAATATCCCATTTTTATGAAGACATTATTGGTTGAGCCCCCCTCCCACTCGTAACTTCACCTTGGCTTCATGTCTGCAAAGACCATGTTTCCAAGGAAGGTCACAGTCCCAGCATCTAGTGGCCAGGACTGCAGCATCTTTTGCAGGACAGAGTTCGTAACCACAGTCGGCCGGCTTCTTGAAGGGCCAGAGGCTGAGCCTGAACGGCCATGTGGGCCACGGGCCTTGGACAAAGCAACTCAGCATCCCAGGAAGCCAGCACGAGATGATATGTCCAGTGTGTGTGGCTCCGTTCCCATCATTCACCGTGAATTTCATATAATTTCACACGTCACAAGCTGCGTTCTCCTCCCGGTCTCCCCCACCAATTTTTTTTAATTTATTTTTTTTTAATTGGTGCACTGTATTCATACATCATAGTGGGATACATACTTTTATAGACAAACATGCACACATTGCCCAGTCAGCCCCCACCCAATCCCCACCCCATTCTCTCCCTATCCCTCCCTCCCATGCTTGGCTTAGTGATTGACATCTAGTATTATAGCAATTTATCCAAAATTAAAAATGATAATCTCACATAACAGTTTCATTTGTCTGATACCAAGCTTTTGATGACTTAAAGATAACATTTCAATATTTCTTTTTTGCTTTCTTTCTTACCAGAGAATCTATTTTTTCTATTTTTTAGGTGAAACTATCATATATTTATGTATTTATTTTTCAGAAAAAAAATCTATCCTAATATGGAATATGGACTCTAGGTACCCACAATGATCTTGAAAAAGAACAAAGCTAGAAGATGTATATTTTCTGATTTCAAACCATCTAAAGCTACAATAATTGAAACAGTGTAGTACTATTCTAAAGGCAGATATATAAACCATTGGAGTTAAATAAAAGCCTAGACCTAAATTCTTCCCTATATTGTCAAGTTATTTTTGACAAGGTTTCCACGAACATTTGGTGGTGGGAATAATAATCTTTTAACTAAATATTGTTGAAAAATAATAATTATATGGAAAAGAATAAAATTGGACCCTTACCTAATCCCATATACAAATATTAACTCAAAATAGATAAAAGACCTAAATATAAATCTTAAGACTATAAACTTTTAGGAGAAAATCTGGGTCATAAAACCTCACAACACTGAAATTGGCAGTGATTTCTGGTTATGATTTCAATGGCACAGGCAACAGAAGAGTATACAAATTCCCTAAAAAATAAAAAACATATTGTATATCCAAAGACAATGTAAACAGAGTTAACAGTTACTAATAGAATGGGATAAAATATTTCCAAATGCTATATCTGAAGGTATATTAATATTCCAACTAGAAATCCTAAAAATTAACAACAATAAAGGCAAACAATACACTTTACAGATAGGTAAAAGACTAACATAAATAATGAATCTCCACAGATAACCAATCTTAGTTGTCTGTTGGATGGAAAATCTTGTTTCTCTAGTTCTGATGTGTGTTACCTATTTCTTCTTTGTAGTTAATCTCTTTGAGTATTTTCTCTAGTGCTGGTTTTGAAGACATAAATTCCTTTAGTTTCTGTTTGTCATGGAAGCTTCTTATTTCTCCATCTAATTTGATAGAAAGTTTTGCTGGGTAGGAAATTTTTGGCTGGAAGTTGTTTTCTTTCAAAATTGGGAATATGTTACTCCAAGCCCTTCTGGCTCTCATAACTTGGTTTGGGAAGTCTGGAGTGATTCTAATTGGTTTGCCTCTGAATGTCACTTGGCCCTTTGCTTTTGTTGCCTTTAAGATTCTCTGCTTGGCTTCCACATTGGTCATTTTGACAATTATGTGGCGTGGGGATCCTCTTCTCCAATCCTGTCTAAAGGGAGTTCTATAAGTTTCCTGGACCTGCGTATCGACCTCTTGCTCTATGTCTGGAAAATTTTCTGCTATTACTTCCTTGAAGAGATTGTTGATCCCTTTGGTTTCACTTTCTTTTCCCTCCTCTATTCCAATTATTCTTAGGTTAGCTCTCTTAAAATGGGCCCATATTTCTTCAATATCAGATTCCTGCTGTCAGATATTTTTTCCTAGATTAGAAACTATGCGTTCATTTTTGGAATGATCATCTTCTAAGAGCGAGATTCTGTTCTCCATGTGGTCTAATCGGTTGTTTGTGCTTTGAATTGAGGCCTTTACTTCATTAATTGCATCCTTTATCTCTTTTTGGCTCTCTCTGAGTTCTTTTCGAAGCACCTCTATTATTTCTACAGTTATTTTCCTGATTTGATCTTCTAGAAATCTCTGATTTTCTGTTTTATCAGGTTCTGATGTTGTGGGGTTGTGAGCATTCATTGCTCCAGTATTATTCCTCTTTCCCATGATTTCGGAAGTTTGTGCCTTCTCTGGGTTCTTCCCTTGGGTCACTATGACTTCACGTAAGGTGTTCTGGATCTCGAGTCAGTAGTATCTCAGACCCCACTACTCCTTTACTGGGTTGTATCACAGAGTCTCCGACCCAGAGAGTCGATAGAGGCTGCTTTAGACTGTGGGGGGTGCCAGGTTGTACGTTCTCCTATGGTGTGATATCACTGCCACCACTCCTCTCCCACTGGGTCAAGTCCCAGTGAGTACAGTACTAGGATTTCTCCTCTGTGGCCCACAATTTGACTCACTGTTCTTGAGTACACAGATGTAGCTGTACTGAATTCGGTGAATTCGGTGCTGTTGCCGCCGGTGGCAATATGGTGCCTCTGCTACGCCCTCGGCTATGGGGCTGGCGTTTTTTTTTCTTGGTTTTGATTTCCACTCTGAATCCCTGCAGCGTGTGCTTAGCTCAGCCACTGGGAGCTTTAGATGCCCTCTGCGCCGAGAAATCCCGCCTGGCTGTTCCACAGCGGCTCCCCTCGGCTTGCTGTGGCCGTCCCGTGAATTTGCCGGTGCCGCCAGCAGTATGGCGCTGCTGCCGCGTCCTCGGGCGTGAAGCCGCGTCCTCGGCCGTGAGGATCTCCTCTGTGGCTCTGTTCTCAGTCCACTTTCTCTCAGGAGCCTGGTGATTTTTTTTTGTTTCTCTGGTGATGTTGTTTTCTGGCTTTGAAAGGCGCTGATTTTGTGGTAATGGAGATTTGTTGTTAGCGGGGCTCTCAGTAAAAACTTCTTAAGTGTCTGAAATTATATGCTCCAAATAAGAAGAATACACACAGTATTGTTTCTTTGTAGTAAAAATGCATGGTTCTAAAAATAAACAATGGAAAGGAAGAAATTCTTCTCACTTAGCTCCAGAGTATCCCAGGAAAGCTTTTTGCTTCTTCCAACAAAATGTTGGACTTCATTGGTCTCTAGACCAACTAGTACTGATGCATATTTGTACATTCCAACATAGTAGCCACTAGTTCTATGGATTACTGAAATCTCCAAAGATGGCTACTGCAACCGTAAAAATTAATTTAAAATTTTATTTAATTTTAAATCATAAATAAACAATGTCAATAGTCACATGTGACTAGCGACTATTTTATTAGACTAATGTCTCTCACAGGATTTGAGCTTCCCCAAAGATTAGTATATTTACCAGGGGACAGTTAAATAGTTCCATGAAACTGAATGTTGACATTGATAGCTGGCCACTTGAGGCTTTCGGGACAATGTTTCAACAGTTGCAATAATGTCTGGGTAATTAATTCTGAGTATTAAAAGGGAAACTGGATCAATGTGGGAATAAGAAAGTATGTCTGGAATATAGAATATATTTTGGGTGCCTCTTAAAATTCCTATGTTCTGTCATTGATATCAACTAGCAAATATAATCCAATACAGGCAGGATTGTGAATGCCCTAGTAATAAGTAAAGAAGGTCTGGATCACCATATCGGGCAAGAAATTGTGGCCAGCTAAGTGTTTGCTAAGGGAAAAGTAAATAGGGAATTAAAAGATACCAATAAAACTATGTGGCTAATTGTAGAAATGAGAAACACAATAGTCATGGAAATCCCTTCTTTATTTTGATGTAACTCAATTTTCATGTATAGCAACTAATTTTCTTCTTTCCCATTTCTCTCCCCCCTCACATGAGATATGCCCATAGAAATGGGATTTAAATACAGGATTTTGAAATGGGTTACTCGGGTAGAGGAGTGAGTACTATTACCCAAGAAATAAATAAAAGAATTTTATTTTATTTTTTTGAGGAGAGGGATACTATGTTCAGAGTAGTATGGGGGATCATTACGTTAGGTAGAAATGTGATTGCTTCTCTTCTAAAGAAGTTAAAGTAGTTCAAAGGGACAGTATGTATGAGAGCGGCAGGGCTGAAAGGAAATCGTTTCTGCTTATTCTACTCATCTGAGCTGAACTGCATTTTACAGAAATTCTTTCTCATATGGTTCTTTGTTGGCGTTGGCCAGAAAAGACACTCCATGAGCAGCCTGGGAAATCGCTCCCCAGCATCTTGTCAGCTCTCACTTGACCTTCAGTTTCTCAAAGGTTTGGACCAAATCCAGGTGCAACTCCATGCAAGGAATGTGGAGTCCTCATACCCATGGCCCTGAGCATCAGCAAGGCAGGGAGTGCGTGACTAAAGTAGTTTTGGGCTTTTCCTACCAGATTGGTGTGTTTCTCAAGGGATCCAGTTTTGTAATGGGTCAAGCTCCTCCTCAGCTTGTTAATTCTCTCTTCTATAATCAGCTCTTCTGTCTCGTAGCTGGCCTGGCTGACATAGAGTGGTTTGAAGTTCAACACTGGATTTAGTGGTGGCATCCTCACGAGTTGGCTCCCCCAGATTCCACAACTGAATAGACTTGACCACTGCAATGAATTCCTCATTGTATTTCACTCATAAATGCTCAGGAGCTCTGATGAAATCTAACCAATAGAATTATTTTTGTCAATATCTACTACGACTGAGGATATGAGGATACACGCTTCTTATTTCTCAGCAACTCCAGTCCTTAACATCTGCTTAAACAACCACCTAGGTGTGCCAAAAATGCAGGGATAAGAATATTCATAGTGTGTGTGTGTGTGTGTGTGTGTGTGTGTGAGTGTGTGTGTGTGTGTGTGTGTGTGTGTGTGTGTGTGTGTGCTGGTGATTGACTCCAGGGGTGTTCTATCTCTGAGCTACACCCCTAGCCTTATTTTTTATTTTAAAACTTGGTCTGCCTAAGTTGCTGGTTACTGAGCCCAAGGGTGTTCTATCTCTGTGATATACCACCAGCCCTATCACTTTTTATTTTAAAACTTGGTCTCCCTAAGTTGCTGAGGCTAGCCCCCAACCTGTGATCCTACTGTCTCAGCCTTCCAAGTACTAGGATTACAGACATGCACAACCATGCCTACCTATTCATGAATCTTTATTCATCATAGCCACAAATTGGCAATAATGCGAATGGCCATAAACAGTAGGAAGGATAAATCCATCATGATACAGCCATGCAGAACACTGTACCTCCATGAACTGAAACACACTTTGGCTTCCTGCAAAAATACCTATGTATCTCATAGCATTCCATGGAGAAAAAGAAAGCTCCCACAAAAGAGAGCATGTTCCTCTGAACATCAATAACCAAGGAAAATAGGTCAGAAGAATACCTGTCTCTGGGCGGACGTATAAGGGTGTTTCCTAGGAACCGACAATGTTTCATCTGGTAGAATTACATAGGCATATTTACCTCATACTAACTGTGCTAAAATGTCCACTTAAGATGTGTTCCCTGTACTACATGCATCTATACTTACACAATTTAAAAATAACATAAGCCTGGGATGCTGGAGCATGCCCGTAATCTCACTACTTGGGAGACTGAGACAGGAGAATCTCAGCTTCAAAGCCAGTCCCAGCAACTTAGTGAGACTTTCACCAACTGAGTCAGACCCTGTTTCAAAATAAAAATGAAAAGAACTAAGGTTATATCTCAGAGGTTGGAGGTAGAATGCCCCTAGATTTAATCCTCAAAACCATAAAATAATAAATTATGACTATGCTGCAGCCTATAAAAACTAAATGACATGAATCATTAAGAGTTTAATAAAAATATGTAACAGTGTTTTGTTCTCACAGAAACAAGCACATAAAATTAAAAAGAGAGCCGAGTATGGTAATGCATACCTGTAATCCTAGTACTTGGGAGGCTCAGACAGGTTTGACACCAGCCTCAGCAATTAGCAAGACCCCCTGTGACTTAGTTGAACTCGTTTTTCAAAATAAAAATTAAAAAAAGGTCTGGGGGTTGTAGCTCAGACATAGAATAACCCTGGGTTCTATCTCCAGTAAAAATAAATAAATAAATAAATAAATAAATAAATAAATAAATAAATAAATAAATCCTAGAAAAAGAAAACAACAACAACAAAAAAATTCAGTAAACAACATTACATTGAGAATAATGATCATTTTACAACAGGGGAAAATTTGAACCTGAAACCATCAGAGGCAGTGTGCCTTATTTTTACAATAACACAACACAACCTCACACTCTAATTTGCAGGGTATTTTATTACCAATGGCGATTCGTGAAGGAGGGTCTGTCCTTCTCTGCCTGGTCTCCACTGTCATCAGTGCAGCCCCCTTGCTCTCCTCAAATAAACATTAGGCATAAGTGTTCTTTCCCTCATCCAAGTCAGTGTGTAAGCTCCATGAGGAAAGCTCCCTCCTCTGCTGTTGACTTTTTCTCCATTACTGAGCAAGGCGGAGGGCTCACAGGTTCCCAGTACAGGTATATCAGGTAAGGTGGAGAGCGCGCATTTCACCTGCAATGACAACAGGGAGCGCTGGCGACTGTGGCTCGTGGGGCGGCCAGCGTGACCAGTGTGGCATCCACACCTGATAGCTACTCGCCTTCCTTTCTGGTCCAAAGCCAGCCCACCCTGCTCAAGTTTCAGTTCCGCGGAGTTGCAAGGGCGACTGTTCCGAGACTGCCCATTTCTGAATCCCTGACATCTCTGACCCAGCTTCCCTTGCGCTTTCCGTAATGAAATGACACCACCACAAATTCTTTCTAAAACGAAGTGGAAAAATGAAGGTGAATAAATAAATAACTAATGAAGGGACCACGGTCTGCCTAATTAGGATCGCAGTATCAGAAAGTTCATGTTAATCCGAAGGATGTGTCAGTTTGTTCTGCATTTATTCATAATCTGGAAAATAGTGACAGGAACCCCTTGTGTCATCGAAAAAAAAATCTCTCTAATAATCAATGAGACAACACCACTATAAATAATTTAAATTCTATCGAGCAAAAACAAAGATTTAACTGAGTTTTGCCAACTAGGCTTGGGGCACTTAGCTATCCCCACGACAGATGGGTCCTGTCAAAGCACATAAACAGTCAAAATTGTACGACACGACTTTCAAATGACAGAAACCAGAAGAATTCATGCAAATCAACGAGCCCAACACACCTTATTTAAAGAGAATGTTTGACAGTCAAGAGAGGAGACAGTGTTAAAACTTTGCCTTTGGAGATATCTCAGGTTTTAATTAGTCAAATGTCACCATTTTTAAAATGGAGATTTTCCTACAGATAAACCTGTTAGAAATCCACTTAACTAGTTTTTCTTCTGCTGCCCTTTGTGATAATTCTCTCCTAAACTGCTTTTGTATTGTTCAAAACATCAATAATATTCAATGGCATAATAAAGTAATTTAAGAGCCTTCATTAATAGTTATGGTCAATTTAATTCTAAGTAATATACTGAGATAGGTCTTGATTGCTCTATGCTTGTAGCTATAAGAATATGAAGCAATCAGACGACACTGTCTCTAGAAATTTTTCGTAGAAGGTGTAGAAATATATTTGAAATTAGGGGCTCAGGAGGCATAACGATGCATTTGCATAAAAGAGTACTATTTCTATGTAGCTTGTATAACCATTTGGTGTAGTCTACTGAGAGAGGGTATTGGAGTACCAAGGGAAGCAACAGGCAACCCAACCACTGCCACCCATAGCCCCATGTGTTTCTAGAGGCTTCCACCGAAAAGGTGATTAATAAAATAACTCACATACAGATGGCTCTTTCTCAGTTCAAAAATGCTTTTACATACACTACCTCATGTATAAAAAGTAATGAGAAAGGTATTTTTATTGACTATTTACGACTGAGAAAACTGGAGATCAGATAGGTTGAAAAATTGATTCCAGATCACCCTTAGAGCTAAGCCAAGACTCAAAGGTTAGGACTTTTATTTTTATTTTAAATGATTACTACTATTTTAAGTATGCTTTTATTGGTGCACTGTAGTCATACATTCTAATGAAGTTCAGAGGTTAAAATTATGCACATTGCCTTTGGTAAGATCTCTCCCTCCCTGACACATAGAGGATATTGAGATTGGCATTGATTATATTGATATTAGAATTATATTGATATTATAATTATAATAATATATATCATATTGTGTCAGTTGAAGTGTTTCCTTTATCAAATCTCCCTCCCACACCCCCTCCATTGCTCCACTAGGGTTTCTCCTCTTTCATCTGGAGTATATCTTGTATCTTAATTTCTCTGGAGCTTCCAAATAAGAGATAAAATATATGATCTTTCATTTTTTGTTATTGGCTAGTTTCACTTAGCATAATATCTTCTGGTTCCAGCCATCGTCATGCAAATGACATACTTTTGTTCTTCTTTAAGGCTGAGTAGAATTCCTTAGAACTTTTTCACTCCAAATCGTTCTGTCTTTCCCACATACCATACTGAGAAAGAAAAAAATCAAACTCATCATTTGAAAATACTCTGTTTAAACAGAATCCAACTGATAACCACCATTAACTTTTTCAAGGTACACCTTTTATAGTTTAAACCAGGTAATACCATAGAAAATCAGAGACTCAATTCCCATCTTTTTTCCAGGTAGACAGGATAATTTTCCTGGATTTTGTCCAGTATCATTATGAATAATTACTGCAATATGGTTCCCTGGGTAATGGGATGTCACAGCCCAACCTCAAATTTGACTAGAAGTTGGCCAGCAAAAGGGCAGGATGTTCTAGGCACAGAGAAGAACATGTTCAGAGTGGTACAGACAAGAAAGCATGACACAATCAAGTAAGAGGAACGGAGAATCGGTACCCTTTGGTTTCAGCATCCTAAATGCTGAGGTATCACGGCAGACACCATTGGGTTAGAAGTGAGGGCCCCGTCACATAGTGCCTTATACATCATGTTCTAAAGCTCAGACTTTTAAAGCAAGGTTAAAATGTTGCATGTGCATTGGCAAAATATTGTTAAAATTTATTTATAATCCTAAATGCAAGAGAAGATCTGTCTTTTGGAGCAGAAAGTTGGATACTCTTTGGAAACCTGCCAGTGGGTGAAGTTGCAAATGGCCAGATGGACCTTAGAAAGAATAAGATTTCTGCTTGAAAAGTATAAACCGTATTCTCAAGGTAATACAAATACATCCAGACATAATCTAGCCCTAAGTAAAATTAATAGTATAACAAACCCACAGCTTTTAAAATAATGCATCTGACTCATTCCTCTTTGGGATGGAATGTATTATTGTTTTTACTCTACTAAATGGTTTTGGTTATTTAAAAACATTTTAAGTAATCTCCCAAACCTGAGCAAGATCCCTTGGGCCACTAAAAATGAAGTATTTGCATTCAAAACTCCAAGTCTCAGCATATGGCTCCTAATATTTGCATAAGTAAAATCTTAAGAAAACATTTTCAATATGGTGCCTTTTATATTTGTCTCTTGTCCATAACACCAAAATAGTATTTCTTCCATGGTTTATCTCCTTATACATAATCCTAAAGTAATACCTGCTATTTTTCTGTATATGAGTAATATATATTTATTATTCAATGTAAAAAATGCAAAAAAATAAAGATTAAAGTATTTCCAAAAAAGACAAATGTTTTATTTTATTGATTGTTCTATAAAAATGGATAAATATACCATGTCCTGATTGTGATTTTAACAATATTTGTCCACTTAAGTACATAATATTTTAATGTGATTATTTATCAAAATATATTTTTAGGATGGGTGTTGTATTCCATATTATGAATAAAGTTTTCTTAGCCAATCTCTTATTTATAGGCACTTAGATTTACTTTTTATTTATAAACAACACTGTAAGCTACTATTTATGATTAATTAATATCTAGCAGCATAATAAAATTAAAAATATCTTAGCCACCAAATATATCTACTAGTCCCCAACTCATTCCATATTAATATAATCAAACCAAAGAGCTGGCCTTTGGATCTTATCAGCCTCCTCACAATGATTAATATCAGATATTTAATTAAGTAATTGACTAAGTTCCTACTGTAAGGTCACTGTGAACCAGGAAAAGACTGTCAGTCAGCATGAATTTCTCTAGTGACCATAAACAATCAGAGAAAGCAATGTAACCTTCAGCATGCTTAAGGAGCTAAATAAATAGCCTCAAGAACAAACTCTTTGTTAAATATAGTCACTTGATTCCCAGCATAGAACATCTTGGGCTTCAGAGTAGATAAGATTCCCCAAAAGACTACCCTGAAGCCACAGTGCAGCCATCCAGCATTTGAATCTGATTTAATCCCATATCCCCACTCTTGGCAGACATCTATACAAGCCTCCCAGAGGACAACCCGGTGAATGGTCACATGCCACACCTCCCCAGGCCGCTAAGGAGAGCCAGAAATACAGGTTTCTCACCTGCAAGGCGGAAACTTTAATCCTCAATGACCTCCACCGAATCCACTGTGCAGGTTGAAAGTCTGGTCTCTGAAATCAGACCTTCTGAGCTTGAGTCTCAGCCCTGCCCTTACTATCTGTTTGAATTTTTGAACAAGTTATTTGAGATTAAAAAAAAAATCAGGAGGCAAGAGTACTTTCTTCAAGCAAACATAGGACCAGCTTGAAAGTACACTTTGACAATTTAACATTTCTTAGGTATTAGTCTTGTCATTGGGAAAAGGAAGGATTTAACTAATAATTTTTTAAGAAATATAGCTATTCATAATACCCATGATTCTATGAAAGAATATTAAATGTACTAAATTCCAAAAAAATCAAAGAGAATTGTTAACTATAAGGAGCTTTACTTAAAGAAAGATAAGAGTTGTTGGGCATGGTGGCATATTGTAATCCCAGTAGCAGGGAGGCTGAGACAGGAGGATCGTAGGTTTGAGGCCAGTGTGCCACAACTTAATGGGACTCTGCTTCAAAACAAAACAAAATAAAACAAGAACTAAGGTCAGGTTGTATCACAGAGATGAATTCAATTCCTAGTACAAAAAAAAAAAAAAAGAAGGAAAAAGAAAGGAAGGAAGGAAATAAGAAAGGGAATCAGGGAGGAAAGAGAGAAACAAATATTTCCCCTTCTGCTTATTTAAAGATCACTGAAACTATGTGAAGCACGAACCTAAAAGCATCTTTACAGAAATGGTACTGTCTACAAGGAAGGAGAAAATAAAATTTCATATTTGAAAACAACTTATAGACACACTGGTCAAATCCATTTTAATTTTTTTATTTCAACCTATTTTAAATGTGCTTGTTGCCACTTTATTACAAAAGGAAATGCACTACCATTCCAAACAAATCTACTAGGGAAGTAATATGTATATAATTAATATATATAAAATATATATGTAATTAATATATATTCATACATATGTATATATGTACATATTACATATTTATATATTTTATATATGTAATTTAGTTACATATATATGTAATTAAAACTTCCAAAGAATAGCAATTAAAGACCAAGTATCAAACCATTAACAATTTCAATGGTAAGGATCAGAACTTTTATAGGATAGCACAATTCTATATCTCTCTTTATGAAAGAAGAAAAATAACCCAAAACCATCTTTCCTAAATGAAAGATATATTAGAAAGTAAAATCACCTACAGTCCCCTCTTTGTCAGAGAATCATTAATAACTGTTGGTAGAATAAATATATGTATATGAATGTATATTTATATTTATAACATTCCTTCTCCTCCCTTTCCCACTTGTGTCAATTCTGGAAAGAACTCTGTTCTGTTCTTCCTCATACTGGGAATTTGTTTTGGTTCTGGTTTCGGTTTACCCTAATCAGTCGGCATTTTAATGATTTTTCTCAGAGAAGCAGCTTTTGGTATCATTGGTTTTCTCTGTTGCTTTTCTGATTTATATTTCATTGGCTTCTGCTCTCATATTTGTTTTCTTTGTCCTGTTTATTTTAAATTTAACCTGATCATTATTTTGAAGATTTAAAACACTAGATATCCCCTGGGGTTGTGTATGACTGTAAGTTCTCTTCTAAGCAATATTTGGGTGCACAACACATTATTATTCAGCTCAACCTTTTAGCTAATCTTCCTTCTAATCTCTTCTTTAACGTTGCTATTATTTACCATCTAACCTTTGAAAATTTTATAAAAATAGCTTTTTGTTATCAGTTACAAATTCAAGGCCATTGCAGTCAGATAATGTATTTTGTACTAGATGAATAATTTTGCACTTTTTGAGACTTTGTTTATGGGTGAAACTATTGTCCACCTTGGAAAATACTCCATATGTATTTGGGGAAAAAAAGTATGTCCTGCTATTGTTGAATAGAGTGATAGCTTCTAAATGTTAATTATGTAAAGTAGAGGATAGTTTTGCTCAAGTCTTCTATGTATTTACCAATGCCATTTTTTTTCTTTTTGTTGTATTGAGGACTGAACCTAGAGGCATCCTACCTCTGAGCTACACCATCAGCCCTATTTTATTTATTTATTTATTTATTTTATTTTGAAACTGGGCCTCCCCATGTTGCTGAGATTCTTGCTAAGTTGCTAAGGCTGGCCTCAATTCTGCAATCCTGTTTTAGCCTCCCAAGTACTAAGATTACAAGCGCACGTCACCATATCCAGCCCCAATGCACTTTTTAAATGTATCTTTTCTGTCCGTTATTGGAAGAGTGATGTCTTTGCAGTAAATGTGATTTGGTTTGCATCCTTTTAGCGCTAACAGTTTTTGCTTTATGTATGGGGAAGTTTGTCATTAGGTGCATAAACATTAGTGACTGTTACATTCTCATGGCTGATGCTGGTTTCCTTATAAAAGTACTTTCTATTTCTAGTAAACTTTTTGTTCTGAACTGTACACTACATAATATGTTATTGACCTTCCTTCTAACTTGTATTATACTACTCTTACCTTTAACTTGTTTGTAACATTAATTTATCTTCCCTTTTGCCTCGTGTGTGTGTGTGTGTGTGTGTGTGTGTGTGTGTGTGTGTGTGTGTATGGCACTAAGGATTGAACCTAGGCACATACAACCTCCAAGGTACACTTCTAGCCCTGTTTATTTGGGATTTTGAAACAGAGCTTCATTAGATGCTGAGGCTAGTCTCAAACCTGCAATTCTGTTTTAGTCTCCCAAGTACTGGTATTAGAAATGTGTGCCGCCATGCCTGAATCACATCTCTTCCTCACAGGAAGCAAGTAGTTGAGTGTTTTTTTTTTTTTAATTAAATCTGGATTTAATCCATTTACATATAATGAGATTTTTGGCATAATTGAATTTAAATTAGCATCCTATGATTTGTTTTCCTTTCCCCTTTTCTCCTTGATTCCTAATATATCCTATTGGTGAGGATTTCATGAAGTATTCTTATTTGCAAATGATCCCTAAACCCTCCTACTTATAGATCTAGTCTTAGCTCCAACTGGAAGACCAGCTCACTTTGGACTGCATTCGTGGCTACCATCAGCTACAGAAAGTCCTACCCTGCACCCACTCTCCCAACTCAAGCACCATGGTAGTACCAGAAGTGTTCTTATTGGTCTGCTTTTACCCATCAGTGGAAGATAATATGATTCAAACACTTACTATATAGGTCGAGGTGCGATCACTACTCTATTTCAAGCTACCTGTGCCCTTACACAAATGACATTAAAGCAATTTTAGCTTTTTCTGCATCAAACCTGTTTAAGCTATCCATAGTAATTATTAGTATTAATTAACCCCACCTAGCATTTCTTGACATCTTCACCCATGCATTCTTTGTATTATGATGATGGCATTTCCTTATTTATTTATGCTATTGGTGCATTGCAATCATACGTCTTGCTGAAGGTCAGAGTGGTAGAAGCCTACTTCCACATAGCACTCACTGAGCTGTCCCCCAGTCTCACCCTCTTCCCTCCTTTTCCCCTCCTTCCAGGGCTCAGCACAGTGATTCAATTTGATAAGTTTGTGAATGTCCCTCATGTCCGTAGAGGTATTTCCTTCTTTTGCACTCCCATGTCCCTCAGTTAGGGTACCTTCTTTATTCATCTAAGGCTTCTCCTTTTTCCTTTTTCTGGAGTCCCTCCTATGTCCCATATTAGGAGGACATCCAATTTTTCACTTTTTGTGACTGACAAATCTCATTTAAATTTAAAGGATGTAAATTTTGCCTTCCTATTATTTGTTTTTGGTTTCCCCTTTGCTCTTTGATTCCTAATGTACTCTAGCACATGAGGATCACAACGGGTATTCTTATTTTCAAATTATATGTAAATTTAAATCTGCAAAATAGGAAGGTAAATTTAAATCTTCAGTCCCACCGATTTCCCTGCAAATGAAATAATTTTATTCTTTATGGCTTAGTGAAATTCCATCGTGTATATATTTCATAGTTTTGTGATCCATTCATCGGTTGACAGACATCTCAGCTGGTCCTATAGTTTGGCAATCGTCAATTGTGCTTTTATAAACATAGATATGCATGCATTACTCTGATAGTGTAGTTTTTATTCTTTTGGACAGATACCCAGGAGTGAGATAGCTGGGTTATAAGGTATGTTCATTCTTTAAAGTGATACTATTTGTCTATGGCCATATCACCCTGAACACGCCCCATCTTGTTTAAAGTGATACTATCTATGTGCTCAGAATTAAATATCCATATTCTAGATAATGAACAAGATATCTATAGTATAGGAGATTTACTTAAAGTCATAGTATTTACTTCATTATCACAAGGAATTGGATGCCTAGCACCTACAGGCAGATCTTTTCTCACAGGATTCTACTCTAAAGAAATATTCACTGAATCTGCAGACATGTTGTATACCAAGGCCTGAGCCCTCTTAATTACATGTAGTGCCATTTCCCTGGAAGTCATCTGTAGCACATGCATTATCTTCTCTGAACTCACAATTCTCAATCACAATTTTCAATCTTAATTATCAACAAAAATAATCTTTTATTAATCAATGCAATTCAGCGCTTAGCAATTGATAGCATTTTTACTGGATTCTTTAACAATGTTACTACCATAAACATTCAGTAATTAACCATACTCTGATACATAAAACTCTCATTTTTAGCTGTTACCATGCCAGGATTTAACCTAGCAGTAGGATTAAATATAATAATGTGTAACCTTAGCCAAAAACTCTCTTCATACACCTTATAATTTTCTAATCTAAATTTTCTACACCTTATAATTTTCTTATCTAAATTTTCTAATTTTCTAAGATGAAATTTAGAGTCCACCAGACTGGGCTAAATATGATTAGAAAAAGTAGCCCTCAAGTCTATCTCTCAAGACCAAATAATAACCTCAACACTTATTTCCAACCAAAGAGGACTTATTAAAGTGTAATTTATATCATTCCTTCTCTCCCTCTTCACAATTTTTACATTAATCATCTAATTACCATGTGCAACATCAATTACAATACTTACAAATAACAATCAACCAACTACAATAAGTAATCAACTACCCTAATTGTATGAAGCAGTTACACCTACAGAATCTTCACAAATTTAATCAATCTTATCCCCCTCAAAGATGATATCCAATCCTGTAAACCTTTAAAATCAACAATTTCAGCCTTATCATAATTCAGTTAATAAAATTCATACTGCTTCTACTAAAATTCCTGATCCTAAAGCACCTCAAACCACTCTACTTGGTTCTCAAGTTTCAGAAATTTCTTCTGTAACCATCATTGGCGTATATCCTAATACCACCAACATTTCTCCCAAACAAACTAAAAATATTATTAAGCCTAAAGAAGAACCACCCAAATGTAACACAATTTCACAACCAATTCCATAATCTCTGATTAACCTTAATCCACCATAAATTAGTGAAGACTTTGAATAAAATTTCACCAAGCCTAAAACAAAAATATACAACAAAAATACAAGATACATCCTAGTTTATATTTGGAGTTTAATCATGACTAACTGTAAATTCACAGTAATACATTATATAAATTCTAATTGTGTCATTTGTTAATTTTTCTTAAATCAATATCTTTTAAATTGAGTTCTAAAATAAAAAGGATAACTTATATGGGCTCCTGTTCTTACTAATTCTGGTGTTCTTCTTTCTTTTGTACAGATTCAGGTATCTATCTAATACAACATTCCTTCTACTGAAAGGAATTTCTTTGACAGTTGTATGGTGCAATTCAATTAGTAGTCATTTTTTCATCTTTTGTATCTTTTCTAAATATATTATTTTGCCTTGTTTTTAAAGGCTTTTTATATTAGGTATAAAATTCTAGACAAATTTATCTCCTCTTATTTGCTTTACATAATTTCCTAAGGAGAATCATTTGTCTTTCTGACCATTGTTCTTCACCGGGTAATTTTTTTTTTCTCTAGTATCTCTTAACATTTTTCTCTGTTATTCTTATTAAGCAGCTTTAGTGTGCTGTGTCTTTTTTGTAGTCATCTTCATTGTCCTGTGCTTCATTCATTGAGGATCTTGGATCAGTCAATTGATACACATAATCATATTTGGAAAATTTGTAGACTTTTTTCCCAATATTCATGTGGGAGGGCACTGGGGGTTGAACCTAGGGTTGTTCTACCTCTGAGATACAACTCTAGTTATATTTAATTTTTTTAAGTTTTAAAACTCTCACTGAGTTGCTGAGAATATCACTAAATTGCCAAGGTTGGCCTCAAACTTCTGATGTTTATGTCTCAGCCTCCCAAGTACTGGTATGATATGTGTCTAGCTTCAAATACTATATTCTTAAGTGTATACTTGAGCTCCCCCAAATAAAGTTTAAATATCCTCCCCATTTCTTAGCTTGCCTCTAAGCTTTGCTAAATTGGTTTAGAAAAGCCTTTAGTCTATAGCTAACATTTTTTCACTACTGAACCAACACTTTTTCCAGCACTCTCTACATAATTTTCAAACACCAATCCTCCACACATTTGACTAGAGTTTTCCATCCTGACTTGATATCACTGATTCCTAAAGACTTTAGGTGAACCCAGGACAGTTCACAACCCATTACTTTGCAGGTGTTTTTTTCTTTTGTAGTTTTTTAAAATGCACATACTAATCTTTCTTCAGCTGAAGACATGGAAGAGGGACCCCTGGCTGAAAACTTGGAGGAGGGGACCCCTGTGTGACGTTCATTTTCTCTCTCCGCAGCCTCCTCCTCACCATCACTCTGTCACAGGATTCCTAGCTCCATGTCCTTCTCAACTTTCCAACTTGGTCTCCATGGATTTTGACCTGTGTCCTCCTTGGACCATGGGCTAGAAGTATTCAAGGCAGTACATGGGGGCAATTGTAGGGCCTGATGTGCTTATTTAATCTTTCTCCAGTATAAATGAGCTTTACTACTTATTCTCCAATATCTGAAAAACATCATTATTAGCTGTTTTCCTGAGCTTAATTTTTTGAGACTGGTGGGACCAAGTAGACACTTTTCAAAGAAGAAATACTAAATAGCTAATAAATGTATTAAAATGATCAATATAATTAGCAACCAGGGAAATACAAATTAAGAAAACCCTGATATTCTACCTAATTCCAGTTAGAATGTCAATAATCAGCAACACAAACAACAATGAATGCTGGCAAAAATGCTGGGAAATAAGAACACTAATAAACTTTTGGTGGGTTTGCAAATTAGTAATATGGCACATAATATCATCATGGGTATGTAGATCAGTGTAGAGATTCCACAAAAAATCAGAAATATGACCCAGCTATACATCTCTTGAGGATTTTCCCAAAGACACTAAAGTAAGAATATTATAGTAATTAATGCATATCTACGTTTATAGCAGCACAATTTACAATGTCAAACTATGAAACCATCTTAGGTGTCTGTCAACAGATAAATGGATTACCAAATGTGGCATATACATAGAATCAAAAAAAAATTTTTTTGGTGGTACTGGGGATGGAATTCAGGGGTATTGTACCTCCAAGCTACACTCCCTGTCCTATTTTTTAGTCTATTTTTAAATTTTTGAAACAGCATCTCACTGAGTTGCAAAGGGCCTCACTAAGTAGCTGAGGCTGTCTGAGAACCATGATCCTCCGCTCACAGCCTCCAAGTGCTGGGATTACAAGCCTGTGCCGCAACATCCGGCAAAATCAAATTTTTACTCAGTTATTTCTCTGTCATTTGTAGGAAAATGAGTAAATACTAACAGGCTATCAGAAGAAAATTTGGGAAGGGGACAGGGGAAGACTGGAATCCAGTAATACTAGGTCCATATATGAAGTTATCAATATCAATTTCAATACTCTGTATGAGAAGAAGGAGGGAGAAGGGAGGGACCCAAGTTGAAATACTAAGTGCTGTGTGCATGTATGTTTTATCATGGTGCTTTTAACCTCCCTGTGATGGATACATACAGGGCACCAACTAAAAAAAAAAAAAGATTGATGGGGATATCGTTTCCCTTTTATACCATCTTGCCATAAGTAGCAGTCCAGCCATTTAGTTTTAATGAATTTATCTATATCCTCCACACTTTACAATATAGAAACTAAGGAGCTTTGGCAATTGATTGCACACACAATTGCTCTGTAAATGAGGCCACAAACCCAAATGGGTTTTCATTCTTAGAAACCTTTGTTACTGTGAAAAAAATTCGGTGACCAAAAGCATTTGTTTCAGCAAGTCTGTAAACATTCTTCCTGTAGAACATCTGTTTGGATTTTAGTAGAGTCTTTGGGTCCCCAGGCTTGCAATTTAAAAATGAGATTATGTGGTCATTTGCAATTCAAATAAAACTAATATTACTTACAGGGACAATGTCTGAAATTATCTGAATTGAGTGAATTAAATGTAATCTTTTATGAGTGCAAAGCAACAAAGCTATGGAGAAAATTAGCTCAAATTTAAGCACACGTATTGTCTCTGCCTACAAATCACACACACACACACACACACACACACACACACACACACACATCAGATTTTTTTATTTGTGCTTCCAAATGACTCCCATATACAATAAAAAGAATTAATTTAGGAGATCGTAGATAACAAGTAAATCTATCAGTGTTTTGTTTTCCGGTGGGTTTTCTCTTGGTTAAAATTTCAAATGAAAATTAAATTTGAAATTATGTTTTCAGGCTCAATTAATTTTTCTCATTGGGTGATTATGGAATTGTGGAACCTTTGTTCAGAGATTATCTCATAGAGTCAGGTAATCAAAGCTAAGTTCTGGGAGTTAGTCGGGGAGGCAGTTTGATCAATCAGGCACCTTTTGCGGTAGTTGGGGTTGTTGAGAATGGATCTGACATATATCTTATATTTGGCTCTAAGATGCATCGTGCCAATCTTTTCTTGCTCAGACACAAATTTCTTTGATCTATTCTGTAAAGTCTATTTATGTCAACATTCCATGTTGCTATATCAAAAAGTTTGGCCAGAATGAATGATGAAAACAGCTGTAATTCAGTGGATGAACTGCATTCCATGACTCACACTGGGCGGCATACCAAGTTCCGAACTTAGTCAGAACTGCCTTAGGGTAGCTGTGCTCCATGCCGCTAGATGAAACACCAAGTGGGAATGATCCAGTAAAAATTAAAGTCACCTAAAATATTAGAGGTCAACTAGGCGACCGTAATATTTCAAAGACATCGATTTCAGTCTAGGAATTCGAGAATTATCAGAGTGATGAGACATGCTTTATGATTGAATTTTCATCAATAACACCATTGCTAGCAGCCACTGTTGACTAGCACAATCAGAATATTTACTCTCAAAAGTGATTGATACAATGTCCTCTAGTCTCCCTCTAGGACTACATAGCCACCATAATTTATACTCCCTGGAGATATTGATTACCTTCTTCAAGAATGTAGAAAGTACCTAATGATAGATAACAGGCCTGTTAGCTATGGTGGCAGAATAATATATATGACATCTAATACTTTTTTCTGTATAATGCAAATCACCTCATTTCTCGCTACCCAAATCTAAGTAAATTAAATGGATTTTAAACCATGAAAAACATTTTTAAGTGAAAGTTTTATTTTACTTTCTGAAACATACTGGCGGTCAGAATTATCAACATTTTAAAAGAAATGTGAATATATGTAATCCAGATGATTTTTTTTTGTGTGTGGTACTGGGGTTCCTGGAAGCCCTTCTACCTCCAAGCTACACTCCCAGACCTATTTTTTTTATACTTTTTATTTGGAAACAGGGTCTCTTAAGCCAGTATGCTGGCTTCGAACCTGTGTGATCCTCCTGTCTCCGCCTCCCAAGCGCGGGGATTACAAGCGTGCACCACCACGCCCGGCCTGTCATACAGAATTTTATATTTATAAGTGCATAGTAAATAACAGTTATATATAAGGCATATATAGTTGTTTTATATATAATATATAAAATATAAATCATTTATATAACATCCATATATGTATACATTATATGTTTATATAACATTATATATATTATATATAACTGGATATGTATGGATATACATGACTGTGTATGTCAAGTATGTCAGGTAATTTTACCTTTAAAAATCTTATGAAGCCAGGCGTGGTGGCGCACACCTGTAATCCTCACACTTGGGAGGCTGAGACAGGAGGATTGCACAGGTTCGAAGCCAGCCTCAGCTACTTAGTGAGGCTCTCAGCAACTTAGTGAGACCCTGTTTCCAAATAAAATATAAAATAGGTCTGGGAGTATAGCCTGGAGGTAGAAAGCCTCTGGGTTCTACCCTCAGTACCACCAAAAAATAAATAAATAAATAAAAAATAAATAAAAATCTAACGAACATTTAATGTACAGAGATATTTAAAAAAATATGATCCTAAGACAATGAACCATTTAGTTTAAATAACTTAAGACCTGTTATAGCTATAATTATAACAGTGGAAAATCTGCAGTCTTTAAACAGTGGCCTTAACATGAGTTGGTATATGTAATTGCATAATTAATATAGCCCAGTTTAACGAGGCTAGTCTAGCAAAAGCCATTTAAAAATGTACCATAAAGTTAAAACCCTAATATACTTAAGCAATTATAGTAATAAATTTAATAATCAAAATCCATTTCATGACAGGTGATCCAGAAATATCCTTAAAGAACAAACCAGTAGGACAGCTCCATGTTGGTGTCCTAAAACATATTATGATGAAAATGTTTGAAATTGCAAGCATGTTTATTAGTCTGGGCTACTCTTTAAATTTTGGAGACTATATGATATCATTAAAGATTAATAAATGCATTTCAATAATATTTATATACATATTAAGTGTGGCTATTTATTTTATGGCCCTGTAGAATTTATAAACCAGTTTCACATATATTTTCTCATTCAGTCCCCCTAACAGTCATATTTTTTCTGGTATATGTAGAAGAGAGAGGGGAAATATAGGAAACAAAAAGAACTTCAGATGCATGATGACAGAAACTTAAAAGAGTAAAAGCGAATTGGAGAAAAGAGGAGGGGAGGGGGAAAGGAAGCTTGAGGGAGGAATGATTCAAATAAAATAATGCTATGTGAGCCGGGCATCGTGACTCACGCTTGTAATACCAGTACTTGGGAAACTGAGACAGGAGGATCATAGGTTCACAGCCAGCCTCAGCAACTTAGCAAGGTTCTCCGCAATTTAGCAAGAACCTGTTTCAAAATTAAAAAAAAAAAAATTAAAAATGGGCTTAGGGTATAGCCCGGAGGTAGAATTCCCCTGAGTTAAACCCCCAGTATCACAAAAAATAAAAATTAGTCAGAATATAGTCATCCAGACCTATCATTTTTTTTCTTTTTTTTTATTGGTACACTATAGATTCACATAATTACATGGGTCATATTGAAAATGGCATGCATTCAGACTGTGCTTGGTGGCTTTTCTTTCCCCTTTTCCCCCTCCCACAATGAGTGTCCAGGTTAACCATGCTACATTCATATTTTTACACATATTGGGATGTAGCTCCTCCATTAATCAACCTCAGCCTTCTTCTCCTACCCTTCCTTTCTAGCTTTGCTGAGGTTTTTCTCCATTATCTGGAGTCCCTCTGGCATCCCTAATACTCCCTAGTTTGGGCATAGTAAATATGCACCTTCTCTTTCTGTGCTTTGCTGATCTCACCTAACATAATGTTCTCCAGGTCTTCATTTTCTTGTGAATGACATGATTTTGTTCTTCTTTATAGCTGAGTAGAATTCCATTGTGTGTATTTTCCATAATTTTGCAATCCATTCATCTGTTGGAGACCTAGGTTGGTTCCATATTTTGGCAATTACAAATTGTGCTGCCATGAACATGGGTATGATTTCAACCCCTTTGGAAAGATACTCAGGAGTGGTATAGCTGGATCATAGGGTAGGTCCATTCCCAGTTTTCAAAGGAATCTGCACACTGATCTCCATAGTGGCTGAACTAGTCTGCACTCCCACCAACAGTGTAAAAGACTTCCTCTTTCTCCAAATCCTCGACAGAATTTGTTATTTGACTTCTTTATGCTTGGCACTCTGATGGTGGTTAGATGAAATCTCAGCGTAGTTTTTATTTGCATCTCCCTGATAGCTAATGATGTTGAACATATTTTCATTTATCTATTGGCCTTTTGTATCCCTTCTTTTGTGTAGTGTCTATTTAATTCAGTTGTCCATTTCTTGATCTGGTTGTTTTGCTAGTGTAAAGTCTTTTGAGCTCTGGCCTATGCACAGAATAGAAGATACAGAAACAAACCCACACACTTATAGTCAATTGATCTTTGACAAAGGGGCCAAACTCATACACTGGAGAAAAGACAGACTTTTAAACAAATGGTGCTGGGATAACTGGCTATCCATTTGTAGAAAGATGGAACTAAATCCTTACCTTTTACCATGCACAGGAATAAAGTTGAGATGGATCAAAGACTTGGAAATTAGACCAGAGACTGTGAAATAAATAGAGGATGTCGTAGGTTCAACACTCCAACATAAGCACAAGTAGTAACTTTGTCAATAAGACTTTCAAAGCACAGTAAATTAAAAAAAAAAAAGGATTAACAAGTAGGATGGCATCAAATTAAAAAGTTTCTGATCATCAAAGGAAACCATCAGGAACCTAAAGAGAAAGCCTAGAGAATGGAAGATCTTTACCAGCCACCAGACCTATCATTGAATTAATAAAATAGCTGGGTGTGGTGATGCAGCCTACTTTGAAGGCTGAGACAGGAGAATCACAGGTTCAATGCCAATCTTAGTAACTTAATGACTCTCAGCAATTTAGTGAGACCCTGTTTAAAAAGTTAAAAATAAAATAGGCCTGGAGAGTATCTTGAAGGTAGAATACCCCTGAGTTCAATCCCCAGTACCACACAAATATTAATAAAATAAAAATTTTAAATAAAATAATTGTATTTTATGATTATTACTGTTTAGATGGTACCTCATAACTAAATTTAAAAAGAGTACCAAAAAGAGGAGAAATAGTGCTTGTTTTATAAATGGGTAGAAGGGATTTGTTCACTTTTTTCTGGTTGTAATCACCATGAAATTAACTAGAAAAACAGTTTTCTCATGTAGTCTTGTATGTTTTTCTGTAAATAACATTTTTGCATCACATTTTATCTGAGTATAAGCAAAACAATCAGCAAACAACTTCAGAAAGGACTTTTTTAAAACTGATGCAGCTTTATACATTGTCATTTATCTAGGAGAAAGAGCAAAAGGCTTTGAACAGTTATGATGTGTCCTTTGCTTCCCTCTCTGAGCTTTACCACTTGAATCTGCCTTCGTTTAACCTCCATACAACTCCAGACAAGAGCTAAGATACAACCTTCTGACACTTTGCCAGAAAAATTTAAACTGAAGACCAGGAAACTTTTATGCAACAAATTGAAAATGAGTGTGTCAGCAGATTTCACACAAGCAGCCCATAGAGGGCAACTTCTCTTTCTAATCTGTAAAAGACAAATGTCGCCACTGATGCATTTACTAATTTGACTTGGAGGATGTGTTCACATCCATGCTCGGCTCAGATGACCATCTCAGGATAAAGCAAAGGGGACTTTCTCAGGACTCATACACAGGGTGAGAGAAAAAGGCTTTGGGAAATTTAACAATAAAATTTGAAATCTCCAGAAAATGTGTCCCTAAACTTTGTTATAAGTAACTGCATATTTATATAGCCCAACTTGACAATTTGATTTAATATCAAACCTGGAGCTTTAGAGAACCGTGAAGCTGTGTTGGTTGTGCTGTAATTAAAGCATAGAGGTTCCCCCAGGATCGCTGGAACAAAATAGTGATTCCCTTAGAATGAGATGATTCCACTGGTGGAAGAAGACTACTTAGGTGGCATGAAGAAACTTTTTTCTTTGCTTATTTTACTTGTCAAAGATGCAAATTGACATTTTAGTTATACATTTAAGTAATTCCTATTAAAATATAACAAGCATATTAAACTTGCTAAGATGGGGGATTTTCTAAGAGGAAAATAACATAAAAATTTAAAGAGTTAAGTTGAAAATAGTGGAAATAATGGCCTGGATGGTACATAGATTCTGGATGAAAAAAAAAACACTCTAAAAATTAGATTCCAAGAACTAAAGTTTGGGCAAAGCTGGATCAGAGAGGGCCATTATTTAGGACAGAAATGACCTCTCCTGTCCTTTATCTCTTTTCTCTGGGGATAGGGACAGAGCAGACCTTGCTTTCACTTAACTTGTCTTTCACAACTGTGCTATTATCCATTGACTACACCAGCATGCTCCCTTTTTTTGTGTGATATGGTGGTGGTGGTGGTGGTGGTGTGTGTGTGTGTGTGTGTGTGTGTGTGTGTGTGTGTGTGTTCTGGGAATCGAACCTAGGGAGATTCTATCTCCCAGCTACAAGCCCAGCTCTATTTTATTTTGAAATAGTATCTTGATAAGTTGCTGAGTGTATCAATTAATGGCTGAGGTTGGCATTGAACATGGGATCCTCATATCGCATCCTCCCTAGTAATGGGACTACAGTTGTATGCCACCATGCCCAGCTACATGTTCCCCCCTTATCCCTCATCACAAGCTCTCCTCCACACCAGAAGGGCTGACACCTCATCATAGTCATATAGAGCTGAGCACAGAATAGGTATGCAAATTAAGAGTGAATGAAGGGATGCTTAATTCCCACACATTGCTGGATGACAGAGTGATGCCTCCACCATATTGGTATCAACCATCAGCTTGAGGCTGAAATATATCCCTCTCAAATCATCTTTACTTTCCTTTTATCCATTTTGAATTTTGGATCCTTTACACTTAAAATCTGATAAGCAGAAGCCCACCTTGGGATGAAGGATTCCAGCATCATTAGATCACTGATGGGTGTGAAGTGGTTTTTGAGAATTTACTTCATATTTCATTCACAGAAACCAGAGTAGTCTCATCATCCTATCCACATTGATGAAGCAGGAAGGTCCAACTCAATAAACAAAGGGCATTTCTCTTCCAAAGATGGGTTCAGAAATAGACAGGTGACCCAACTACCAAAAGAGAGCAGGGAATGCGTTTGCAGGAGGTTTTGGAGAAAGTAACTCCCACTTCTGAGAAATCTTATATACTGAAACCTCTAGATGTGTTCAGAGAGGCTGGGCACTACTGTACCTGTCTGGTTGTCAGGCAGAGGGGGAGAAGCCCTCAGAAGAGGGAACAGGATACTTCCTCCTTCCCCAAACTTCCCCTTCTTGGCCTTCCACTCAGTAAGGCAAAGATTTCTACTTGTTCTCATTTTAAAAAGTTGTTTTCCTTAACTTTATAAACACATGATAATCGATAGATAAACACAGGTTACAAATACGTTATTTTAACTTGGTATTATTGCAACTCACCACATGTTCTTTGTTGAGTCACTGATAAAGTTTCATAAATAAGTAAATAAGTAAGTAAGTAAGCCTGTTTTCCACTTCCAGAAATGGGCTCTTTTACAGCCTTTCTCTGTAATGTAATCTTTTATCCTGGCATTCTCTTAAACTCTGTCCTCCGGTCCCCTAAATAACCTTTTACATTTCTCTAAAAAATAAGTAAGAAAGTTATCATATTATTTACTTAGATAAATAAATTTACTAATGTGAGGCCTTTATTTATTATTTTATGTATTATTTCTATACTATTCTAAGACCCAAATTTATATTAATAGTGGTAGTAGTGACTAAAGTTCACTGAGAATTTGCTTGGTATCTTGCAATCTGCTAATGCCTTATGAGGCTCACCACATTCAGTCATCACAACCTTCTGAGGTAGGTCTGAAATGCATTTCCACTTTATCAATAATATAACTGTGGTCAGAATGGTTAAATAATTTAGGGTTTATATTAAACATCATTGGTATAGCTAGGACAACTTCACGCTTATCATTTCTGACTACCTTCTGAAGATAAATCCCATGATAGTCTCTACCAAATGTGTATTTGTATTCTCTCAATTTGAATTTCATTCTGGTTTCATTTACTTATTGCCTGCCGACCATAGCACTCCTGTGGTGGGTTTGATCTTCACTGCCAAAGGCAGTATCGAACATAACAGATGCTCAGTATATAACAACTGAATGAATGATCAGTGAAAGAATGAGCAAAGACACTCGCCCAAGGGCTTGGGGGTAGTAAGTGTCACAGCAGACTCAAAGGCCAAGGCTGCTCAGGTCACAACATTCCGTAGAGATGTGGGGACTGAGTAGCCCTGCCCAATGAGACCTCGTTTCTCAGACTGACCATGCTTATGAAAATGTGCTGAGTCTTGAAGAATTTGTCCAGGACATCTTTATTTTTATTAAGCACACCAGATGCTTGCTTGCTTGCTTGCTTATTATTTATTTATTTATTTATTTATTTATTTATTTATTTATGTGCTTGTTACTGCGGATTGAACCCAGGGACAGTCTACCTCCAAGTTACACTCCCAGCCCTGCCCTATTTTATTTTGAAACAAGGTCTCACTAAGTTGCTGAGGGTTTCCCTAAGCTACTAAAGCTGGACTAACACCTTGGATCCTCCTGTCTCAGCCTCCCAAGTATTGGGATTACAGGCAAACACCACCATGCCTGACCTACTTATTATGTTTAAGATACAAGAGCTTAGACTAATTGCTTATATACAGGAGAAACAAGTAAACAAACAAGCAAACAAACTAAACCATGTTTAGTATCTGGAAGTAGAGAATCTTCCAGAGTTCAAATGGCTTAGTTCATTTTCTTGTGGCTTTGTGTATGCTGCCTTTTTCAGAGTCTTCCACATGAATGCCTTCAAATTAATTCTTAATATAACTGTAACCTTACACCTTCCATCTGCACAATACCTGGTAGCTTCTGAAGCACTCTCAAGTGTACGTTCTCATCTGAGGCCCTAACACTTCTCCAGGATCAGCAAGACAGATACCAACTGACACATGTGGAGACTAAGGCTCTGGGACTGGAAATGATTTTGTTCTGAGAGCACAAAGAGGAGCGGGCCAGCTGTCGTGAAAGCAAGCTTCTTACTCTTCTCCAGTTCCACCAAGGCTTGGAAAAATATCCTGTAAGCCAAATCTGTGAGACCACCTGCCCTGAGCAAATGTGGAGTGTGGACATCTGAGAATTAAACAGAGGTAGCCATGGCTCCTGTAACCCCTGGATTCATGTCTGTTGTTCTCACCTAAGATTTTCCTCTAAAACAAAAGTTGGAGCCATGTGATGTAGAGGAAATGTTTGCCAAGGCAGTTGGGGATGGCTTTGTCCCAGCCCTTTATCACCCTTAGCACATATGTTACCCGGGTCAGGGTCACCTGCCAACCCTGGGCAGCTGAAAGGTGCAGCCAGTGTAGGAGTTTACCACCAACACATTGGGATATAATTTGTACTTTTACTTTTTTTATTGATTTTAGGTCCATTTAGGGTTATTCATTCTCTTTCTCTCTCTCTCTCTCTCTCTCTCTCTCTCTCTCTCTCTCTCTCTCTCTCTCTCTTTTTCCCTCCCTCTCTCCTTTTTCCCTCCTCTCCTCGCATTTTTTCTCTTTTCATTCATTTCTCTTTCTTTTTTTTTGTGGAACAAGGTTGTAAGATATGCTAATGAATCATTTATGAAGTTGAGAATTGAGAATATCCTATTTACCTGTGAGCTTCTATTTATTTAAGACCCAAAGATAAACAGAATAAAATACTGCATTTTTTAGAGTGGAAAATGGCTGATTTGGGAAGTTATTTTAGGTTCCTCTAAATCATAGAATATTAAACAATTTTAAACACATTATTTGACTTAGAAATTATCAAGCCTAAATATAAACATCTCCCTAGATGGTATTTACAATTTCCCTTGGATAAAAATACAACTTATAAAACCAGTGAGAGACATTTCATATTAAAAGTAGGTATTTTACATGTTTTGTATTAAGTCTCTAACACATCAAAATTACTATCTTTTAAAATACAATGACAAGTAGTTAGAGATCTTCAGAATTGGAGATTTGAAAACAACTGTGCCAAACCATTTTCTAATTAACACTCTCAGTTCCTGCTAAATTTGATAAAATTTAAAATGTGAAAATTGAATGAGAAAATATATCCACAGAGCATTCTTATAAATAGTAAAAGTGCCAAGGAAGAAATAGTAGCTCTGCTATTTTTGATTTTTGTAAAAAAATAAATTAGAGAGATCAGTAATTTCCCGTCACCACAGCACCTGTCCCTGTCCACATTCCAAATTTGTAATGAAAAGATGAATGTCTTTGTTGTAATAACAAAGAATTGTGTACAATCATGTGCTGAAGAAGAGATAAACAATTACTTTCAGAAAATGCTGTGTCAAAAAGATTAATTCTGGCACAGATGTACATGCTGGCACTAGCTAGAATACAAGTACTGTATATTTCTTTCAAAATTGCTAGCATTCTGTCAAATAAATGAATGCCACTTTTTAAGAGGCTAAGTACTTTCAGGAACTTAATAAACACCAGAAACCATGAATGCGTGTATTTAGCTGGTCATTTATTTTAAAGCTCACCAAGTTGATGATAATTTGTATACCAGGCTATACCACAGTTTTATTGCTTTTGTAAATCAAAGTGAGCAATTATCAGCAATTCACATGCTTTAACCTCATAGAATGTCTATTATCAAGAAATAGCATTCTTGATTAATTATCCAAGTATCATTGATGATAGAGGACAACTTCAGGGATCCTTGATTTACCATATTAAAATGGAATTTGAGATATAATTAAGCCTCATGCCCTAATTACAAATTCTTTTTTTGACTATTAGTGACTTGTGTTGATTCCTTGCCTCTAACCATATTGTCTGATCCAAATCAATTTTGTTTCTGTCTTAAGATATTTATAGGCATCCAGGTGGCATCATGGAACTGATATTTATTTTCTTTGATAATGATGATGACAGTTTCCTCTTAGTAATGTCTTCATAAAAACTTTTTGTATTGTATTGACATAGTGGTCCAAAAGAAGTTTCTATGGAGACAGTTACAATTTATGGGTTGTACCTTTGATAAAATATATCTGGTGATCTTATCTCCCCACTGTGGTATTACAGGGAAAGAATCTAAGGAAAAGATATTAAGAGTCATAAAAATGAGAAAACTAAAATCTTAGTATTAGGTTATCTGGGATAGATAAATAATAGAAAACAAAGGTGATGAGATACAAACTTATCTTTACACAATAGCGTATAAGAAAGTAACACTACTGGATATACTCTGAAGGTCTGTTACCACTGGTATTCTGTTTTCTGGGTCCATATTTCAATTGGTTCCATGGTTTCTGGTTGGGATGGATCTAAGCAAGCCTCAGCAATAGCCCCAATAGCAGCAAAGCAGGAGAAGGTGAGGCAATTTTCCTCCACACCCCCTGTTGCCAGGTAACTGCCAATCTTCAACAGAGTCAAAAACAAAGAGAAGAGAAGAGAAGAGAAGAGAAGAGAAGAGAAGAGGAGAGAAGAGAAGAGGAGAGAGAAAAGGAGACAGGGGTGGATACAGTACTCAAAGCCAAACTTAGTGACTCAAGGCTGAAGCCAGGACCCTCCTCTGAACCTTGCATTGGAGACCAGGCTTTAAAATATAAACTTTTTGGAGGACTTACAGAAAGATGGTGACTAAAGGAAGCAGTGCATATCAGTCTGGCTGACACCCGATCTCCATTGCCATAAAAACAGCATTATTACAAAAGCAAGAAAATTCCATAACTTTAAAAAGAACATGATAAGTAAAAAGTGGCAGGAAAAATGCTAGAAGACCAATCAGAGAGCATAGAAGAACTCCATCTGTTTTCCATGGCTGTGGCCACAGGTGCCATGGCGGTGCCATCTTGTCTCACCATGTCCAACTTCAGAGACTCACAGGAAAAAAACTAATGACATGAAATGAAGTAAGCAAGTAAGCGGCTATAGATCATTGGAATTGTAAGCCCTCAGTTCCTCCTGTACAAACATCAGCTACAAATTGCAGCAGGGGCAGCTGAGTTCACCACACCCTCCAGAGATCTAGAGCTGCACTCAAAAACACAGTAAGGGAAGCTGCTGTCCCTGTGGAAAATGCACACCTGTGATAAACTCACTGGGTCTAAGACTCTACAGTTCAACCCAGAGAAGTTGGGGATAGAGTCTGCTGTTGGACATAGCAAAGGCTCAGAGAGACTCAGGCAGTGAACATCAGTGGAAATCATGGAGGGAGACCTATGCTTAACACTAGATACAGCTAGTAGGATCTCCAAGATCACCACAGACCATGCAATAGTGGTAGGCAAAGAAAAGTCACACCAGACCAACCCTCCCTGTGAAGCATAGAGATTCTTATGTATACACTGGTTTGATACTAGAGGCACCCATTGCATGTGCAGGCAGGAAGAGACTCAGGCTCCAAATTCGTGGAAAGCCTGGAGAATGACCTACGCTTAACACTAGATCCAGTTGCATTGATACTGGCCATCTTCATAGACTGAGAGAGACTCAGAGAACCAGGCTTGCAGCTGGAAAGGTGCCAGTGGCACTCTGTGTATGCACAGAAAGAGACTGCAGAGGCCTAGTTTGTGGAATATTTATTTTTTTAGGGCTGCATTATTTTGTTTTTGTTGTTTGTTTCTTGGTTTTTCTTTTTGTGTGTGTATGCTTGTTTGATTGCTCTCATCCCAGCCCTGTTCCCCAGATTCTTTTCTTTTACACACCTACTCTCTTCTCTCCATCCCTCTCTTTTTTCCTCCCTTCTTTTCCCTTCTTTGTTTTGTATTAAGTCCAATTAATATCAATGTATTAAATACCCTACATTGGGTACTAGAATTCTACTACATATTCACTATTTCTAATTCCTAATATATACTCCTAATCAAATACATACACTAATTCTAATTGATTCTATCTGTGGCTTTGCCCTATTCTTGCATTTGTGACTTCACTTTCCTCCTCACTCAACCTTCACTGTTGAATACAACACAACTTTCCCTTTGGATATACCAGCTGACACCTAAAAATCAAGAGAAATCTATCAAAATCAACAGATACAAACTTCTGAAATCATGAGAAGGAATAACAAGGAAGCAATGAGCTCCCAAAACCCTACAATAACAGAACCTGGTAACACAGAATTATAGAGATCACCAAAAGAACAGATTAGAAATTTAACACTAAAAATTATACAGGACTTATGAAAAGAATTTGGAGAGAGTCTGAAATAAATAAGGGATGCAATCATTAAAGTTAGACACCAATTCAAACTATAAACAATTAAATCACATGGAGATAGAATATTGCTCCTATAATATGATCACTCCAAAAATTAACACATAGTAAATAACTTATACAAACAATTAGAAAGCATGAATTGGACATTGAAGAAATATGGGCCAATTTTTAAAAGAGCTAACATAAGAATAATTGGCATAGAGGATGGAAAAGAAGGTGAAACCAAAGGGATCAACAGTCTTTTCAAAGAAGTAATATCAGAAAATTTTCTGATACACAGGTACAGAAAATGTATTAATTCCATTTAGACAAGATCACAGAAAATGTTCCCCATGCCACATAATAGTCAAACTGACCAATGTAGAATCCAAGGAGAATCTTAAAGGCAACAAAAACAAAAGACTAAGTGACATTCAGAGCAAACTAATTAGAATCACTCCAGACTTCCCAAACCAGAAAGGGCCCTGAGTAGCATATTCCAAACTCTGAAAAAATATCAACTTGCAGCCCAAAATATTGAACCCAGCAAAACTATCTCTCAATTAGACAGGGAAACAAATATCTTCCATGACAAACAGAAGCTGAAGGAATTTATGTCTTCCAAACCAGCACTAGAGAAAATACTCAAAGAGATTAACTGCAAAGAAGAAATAAGTAATACATGCCAGAACCAGAGAAACAAGAATTTCTATCCAGCAATAACTAAGCAATGAAGAACAAACACTAAATCAAGCAAGTTATATCTCAATATGTTAGGGATTAAAAATCATCTATCAATAATCACACTGAACATAAATGGCCTCAACTCCCCAATAAAAAGACATAAGGTGGAAAAATGGATTAAAAACAAGAATCCATCTATCTACTGCCTTCAAGAAACACAACTTACAAGTAAAGATTGTAACAAACTAAAGGTAAATGGAGCAAGATCCAATGGAACTTGAAGACAAGCAGTAGAAACTATAATATCAGATAAGTTAGTCTTCAAGCCCAAGTTTTTTTATTTTATTTTATTTTTTTATTGGTGCACTGTATTCATACATCATAGTGGGATACAAACTTTTGTAGACATACATGCACACATCTCCCAGTCAGCCCCCACCCGATCCCCACCCCATTCTCTCCCCATCTCTCCCTCCCATGCTTGGCTTAGTGGTTGACATCTAGTATTACAGCAATTTATCCAAAATTAAAGATGATAATCTCACATAACAGTTTCATTTGTCTGATACCAAGCTTTTGATGACTTAAAGATAACATTTCAATATTTCTTTTTACTTTCTTTCTTACCAGAGAATATTTTTTTTCTATTTTTTAGGTGAAATTATCATATATTTATATATTTATTTTTCAGAAAAAAAACTCTATCCTAATATGGAATATGGACTCTAGATACCCAAAACAATCTTGAAAAAGAACAAAGCTAGAAGATATATATTTTCTGATTTCAAACCATATAAAGCTACAATAATTGAAACAGTGTAGTACTAGGCTAAAGGCAGATATATAAACCATTGGAGTTAAATAAAAGCCTAAAGCTAAATTCTTCCCTATATTGTCAAGTTATTTTTGATAAGGTTTCAACAAACATTTGGTGGTAGAAATAATAATATTTTAACTAAATATTGTTGAAACATAATAATTACATGGAAAAGAATAAAGTTGGACCCTTACCTAATCCCATATACAAGTATTAACTCAAAATAGATAAAAGACCTAAATATAAATCTTAAGACTATAAACTTTTAGGAGAAAATCTGGGTCATAAAACCTCACAACACTGAAATTGGCAGTGATTTCTTGGATATGATTTCAATGGCACAGGCAACAGAAGAGTATACAAACTCCCTAAAAAATAAAAAAAAATTGTATATCCAAAGACAATGTAAACAGAGTTAACAGTTACTAATAGAATGGGATAAAATATTTTCAAATACTATATCTGAAGGTATATTAACATTCCAACTAGAAATCCTAAAATTTAACAACAATAAAGACAAACAATACCCTTTAGAGATAGGTAAAAGACTAACATAAATAATGAATCTCCACAGATAACCAATCTTAGTTGACTGTTGGATAAAAACTCTTGTTTCTCTGGTTCTGGTGTGTGTTACCTATTTCTTCTTTGTAGTTAATCTCTTTGAGTATTTTCTCTAGTGCTGGTTTTGAAGACAGAAATTCCTTCAGTTTCTGTTTGTCATGGAAGCTTCTTATTTCTCCATCTAATTTGATAGAAAGTTTTGCTGGGTAGGAAATTTTTGGCTGGAAGTTGTTTTCTTTCAGAGTTTGGAATATGTTACTCCAAGCCCTTCTGGCTGTCATGACTTGGTTTGGGAAGTCTGGAGTGATTCTAATTGGCTTGCCTCTGAATGTCACTTGGCCCTTTGTTTTTGTTGCCTTTAAGATTCTCTGCTTGGCTTCCACATTGGTCATTTTGACAATTATGTGGCATGGGGATCCTCTTCTGCGATCCTGTCTAAAGGGAGTTCTATAAGTTTCCTGGACCTGTGTATCAACCTCTTGCTCTATGTTTGAAATTTTTCTGCTATTACTTCCTTGAAGAGATTGTTGATCCCTTTGGTTTCACTTTCTTTTCCCTCCTCTATTCCAATTATTCTTAGGGTAGCTCTTTTAAAATGGGCCCATATTTCTTCAATATCAGATTCCTGCTGTCAGATATTTTTTCCTAGATTAGAAACTATGCGTTCATTTTTGGAATGATCATCTTCTAAGAGTGAGATTCTGTTCTCCATGTGTTCTAATCGGTTTTTTGTGCTTTGAATTGAGGCCTTTACTTCATTAATTGCATCCTTTATCTCTTTTTGGCTCTCTCTGAGTTCTTTTTGAAGCACCTCTATTATTTCTACAGTTATTTTCCTGATTTGATCTTCTAGAAATCTCTGATTTTCTGTTTTATCGGGTTCTGATGTTGTGGGGTTGTGGGCATTCATTGCTCCAGTATTATTCCTCTTTCTTATGATTTCGGATGTTTGTGCCTTCTCTGGGTTCTTCCCTTGGGTCACTATGACTTCACGTAAGGTGTTCTGGATCTCGAGTCAGTAGTATCTCAGACCCCACTACTCCTTTGCTTGGTTGTATCACAGAGTCTCCGACCCAGAGAGTCGATAGAGGCTGCTTTAGACTGTGGGGGGTGCCAGGTTGCATGTTCTCCTATGGTGTGATATCTCTGCCACCGCCACTCCCCCACTGGGTCAAGTCCCAGGAAGTACAGTACTGGGATTTCTCCTCTGTGGCCCGCAATTTGACTCACTGTTTTTGAGTACGCAGATGTAGCTATACTGGATTCGGTGAATTCTCTGCTGCTGCCGCCGGTGGCAATATGGCGCCGCTGCAATGCCCTCGGCCATGAGGCTGGCTTATTTTTTCTTGGTTTTGATTTCCACTCTGAATCCCTGCGGCGTGTACTGAGCTCAGCCACTGGGAGCTTTAGATTTTACCTGCGGCGAGAAATCCCGCCTGGCTGTTCCG
Source organism: Muscardinus avellanarius (assembly GCF_963383645.1). NCBI lineage: Eukaryota > Metazoa > Chordata > Mammalia > Rodentia > Gliridae > Muscardinus > Muscardinus avellanarius. The sequence goes on along the minus strand of NC_137787.1, from coordinate 13,076,374 downwards.
CAGCGGCTCACCTCGGCTTGCTATAGCCGTCCGGTTAAGTCGCTGCTGCCGCTGGCAGTATGGTGCTGCTGCTGCGTCCTCGGGCGTGAGGCCGGTTATCTCCTCTGTGGCTCTGAGCTCTGTTCTCAGTCCGCTTTCTCTCTGGAGCCTGGTGATTTTTTTTGTTTCTCTGGTGATGGTGTTTTCTGGCTATGAAAGGCGCTGATTTTGTGGTAATGGAGATTGGTTGTTAGCAGGGCTCTTAAACCCCGCTTTTCTCGGTCGCCATCTTCCCGGAAGTCCCCAAGTTTTTTTAGAAGAGACCAAGAAGGCCATTTTTCATTCGAAAAAAGGAACAATACAGCAAGAAGAAAAAACAATAGTCAACATTTATGCCCGAAACATAGGTTCAGCTACTTTCTTAAAACAAACTCTTTGTGACATTAAGTCACACATAAGTTCCAATGCAATAAAACAGGGAGACTTCAACACCCTTCTCACATATTCGACTAATCTTCTAGACAAAGGGACAGTAAAGATGTGTTAGACCTAAAAAATACCACCAACCAAATGGACCTATTAGACACATATAGAATATTCCACTCAACTACAGCAGAGTTGACATTTTTCTCAGCTGCTCATGAAAACTTCTCCCAAATAGATCATATCCTGAGCCACAAAGTGAGCACTGAAAATTCAAAAAATGTGACATACTTTCCTGTGTCTTTTCAGACCATAATGGAAAGAAACTAGAAATCAACTATAAGGAGACCCAGAGAAATGACAGAAACACGTGGAGATAGAACACCATACTGCTAAATAAAGAATGGGTCATAGAAGACGTAAGGGGTGAAATAGAAACATTTCTAGAAACAAATGAAAATATAGATACAACATATGAAAACCTCTGGAGTTGGGCATGGTGGTACACACTGGTAATCTCAGCATTTGGGAGGCTGAGACATGGGGATCTCAGTTCAAGGACAGCCTCAGCTACTACTTAATAAGGCCCTTTGCACTTCATTGAGACCCTCTTTAAATACAAAGAATAAAAAAAAAAATAGGGCTGAGGATGTAGTTCAGAGGTAGAATTCCCCTGGGTTCAATCCTCAGTAGTGCAAAAACAAACAAAAAACAAAACAAAACAAAACCTCTGGGACACTATTAAGGAAGTCTTAAAAAAATTGTATAGCACTGAGTACACATATAAGAAGAACAGAAAAATCACCAAGTAAATACTTAATGACACATCTCAAAGTCCTTAAAATAAAAAAAAAAACTAACCTCAAAGTCAGTAGAAGACAGGAAATTATTAAAATCAAAGCAGAAATCAATGAAGTAGAAGTAGAAAATACATAAAACAATACAGAAAACCAACAAAACCAAAATTCGGTTTCTCAAAAAAAAATTAACAATATAGATGAACCACTAGCCAACTTAACCGAGAGAGAGAGAGAGAGAGAGAGAGAGAGAGAGAGAGAGAGAGAATATCAACTCAAATTACAAAGATAAAACATGAAAAAGGAGACATTACCACTGATAGTGTAGAAATCCAGAGGATTATCAGAAACTACTTTGAAGATTTTACTCCAACAAAATGGAAAAATCTTGAAAAAAAACTGACAGCTTTCTAGATAAATACAATCTTTCTAATATGTGTCAATAAGACATATAAAATTCAAACCAAACAATAGCAATCAAATAGATTGAAGCAGCAGCCGGGCGTGGTGGCGCACACTTGTAATCCCCATGCTTGGGAGGCAGAGACAGGAGGATAGCGCAGGTTCGAAGCCAGTCACACTGGCTTAGGAGACCCTGTTTCCAAAAATAAAAAAGTATAAAATAGGTCTGGGTGTGTAGCCTGGAGGCAGAAGGGCTTCCAGAAACCCCAGTACTACCACCAAAAAAAGGGGGGGTTGAAGCAGCAATTGAGCCTACCATCAAAGAAAAGTCCAAGACCAGAAGGATTCCCAAGTGAATTTTAAAACCTTTCTAGAAGACCTAATCCCCATACTCCTGAATCCTGAATCTATTTTGTGAAGTAAAATAAAAATGGGACTCTCCAAAATACATTATTTGAAGCCAACATCACATGAATACCAAAACCAAATAAAGACAGCTCAAGGAAGGAAAACTATAGTCTTTTATTGTGGATAAACTTGGATGCAAAACTGCCACACAAAATACTATCAACATACATTCAAAACCACATCAAGATAATAATACAACATGACCAAGTAGGGTTTATTTCAGGGATGCAAGGCTGGTTCTACATATGAAAATCAATCCATGTAATTCATCATATAAACAGAAGCAAAGACACTAATCATCTGATTATTTTAATATTTGCTGGAAAAGCATTTGACAAAATCCAACCTCCACTTATGCTAAAAGCACTGCAGAGAATTGGAATAAAAAGAACATACCTCAACATCAAAAAGGCAATAAACAATAGTGCCATAGCCAACAACATATTAAATGGGGAGAAACTGCAAGAATTCCCCCCAAAACAGGAATTGACAGGGATGTCCATTATCACGATATCTTTTCAACATAGTACTTGAGACTCTAGTCAGAACAATAAGGCAGGAAAAGGAAATCAAAGAGTACAAATAGGAAAAGAACAACTCAAACTTTCACTATTTGTAGATTACATGATACTATACTTAGAAGACTCAACAAACTCAACCAAAAGACAAATTCAGCAAACTGTCTGGATACAAAATCAATTTTAAAAAACAGGATCTTTTCTGTATTCCAACAATAAATGCACTGAAAAAAGAATCCAGAAAACATTTCCACTTAGGATATCCCACAAAAAATAAAATACTTAGGAATAAAATTAACCAAGGAGGTAAAAGAACTCTCCAAAGAAAATTATAAAACATTGACCAAAGAAATAGAAGATGACTTTAGAATATGGAAAGATCTTCCATGTTCATGGATAGACAGAATAAATATCAAAATGGCCATACTTCCAAAAGTGATCTACAGATTCAATGCAATATCCATTCAATTACCAAGGTCATCCCCCACAAATGTAGAAAAAACAGAAATTAAATTCTTTGAAACAACAACAACAACAAAAAAAATTAGAATATCTGAAAAGGTTTTTAGCAACAAAAACCATGCAGGAAGAATTGCCTGATTTTAACTTATACTATAAAGCCATAGTAATAAAAACAGCATGTTACTGGCATAAACCAGATACACAAACCACTGGAGCAGAATAGAAGACTCAGAAACAAATCCACACACTTACAGCCAATTGATATTTTTGACAAAGGGATCAGAAACATACACTTGAAAAAAGATAGCCTCTTCAACAGTGTTGGCAAAACTGGTTAACTATATGCAGAAACATGAAAATAAACCCCACTTTATCACCCTGTACAAGAGTCAATTCTAGATTGATCAAAGAGTTGAAAATAAGACCAGAGACCTCTAGGTTCCTTGAAGAGGGCATAGATCCAACACTGCAACACATAGGCACAGGTAAAAACTTTCTCAACAAGACCCCAAAGGTATACAAAACAAAAAGGCAAATCAATACATGGGATTGAATTAAACTGAAGAGCTTCTGTACAGCAAAAGCAAGAACCTCAACTGAGAGTCAACAGAATGGGAGAAAATATTTGTCATCTACTCCTCTGATAGAGGACTAATATCTAGAATATATAGAAAACTCAAGAAACTCAGAACTAAGAAAACAAATAACCCAATTAAAAATTGGCAAATTAACTAAATATACACTAAATAGACACTATGGGATATGTACACAATGAAATTTTACTCAGCCATAAAGAAAGACACAATTATGTCATTTACAGGGAAATGGATGGAACTGGAGAACATTATGCTAAGTGAGATTAGTCAGTCACAAAAAATAAGAAATTGGATGCTCTCCCATCTTCCTAGATGCAGAAGCTAGATGAAGAAGAACTCTAGACTAAGAAGGAGATACTAAAGATGAGCAAGTAAGGCAAACTATCTGAGGGGAAATGGGAGGGGGAAGAGGGAAATTCTCTAACGTACCTGATGTACATTAGCAAACATATCAAAGTCAATCACTAAGCCAAATATGAGAAGGAGGGAGGGGAATGGAACCGAGTGGGAATTGGGGAAGGGCTAATTGGGTGATGTGTGCATGTATGCCTCCATCTTGTACTCCATCAAAATGTACAACTACAATGTACCAGTAAAAAACTTTTTTTTAAATCATTAGGTTTTCAGGGTGCTCCAGATCTGAACCCTTACACCAGATTTTCATAACATTGTTACCCTCCTCCCATCTTTACCCCTGATGATGGCAATGACTTCATTGTCTTGGTAGTCCCTAGCTAGGTCACATTTCTTGTTGGTTACTCTAACCCTGCTCTCTGTAATTTAAATTCTTTTAAAATTGTTTGAGGATTCATTTATTTATTTACAAGACCCTCAAAATCACAGAGGTATAGCACTTTTTTGTTTGCTTAAATTTTGGTAAAATTTGAAGAAATAAATTAATACAATATGTTAATAATGGACTTCAAAAGTCAGGTGTGGTGTAACATACTTGTAATCCCAGTACTTGCAAGGCTGAGACAGGAAGACAATAGGTTTGCAGCCAGCCTCAGCCCCTTAGTGAAACCCTCTCAACTTGTGAGATTCTGTTTCAAAATAAAGAAAAAAAAATAACACAGATCTGGCAGTTTAGCTCAGACATAGATACCCCTGGGTTCAATCCCCAATACTGTTGAGCATTAGCTTGGACAGTTTGGGAATGAAAATGTGGAGACAGTGAAGAGAAACAACACATTAAAATTCTAACTCAAAATATACAAGTGAATCGCAAGAATAGGAAGAGATTTATGTAGCGGGAGGGTGTTCCTTTAACAAGAATGAAGTAAGTTAGCTAAGCATATTAAAGTAGAATGTCACAGATGAAAAACACAGAAAGACAGGTGACCATGAAAAGTACAAGATTTCTGAGATGGGAGGAGAACACGAACTGGAGCAGATGTGAAGAAACTTGTCTTGAAAGGATGAAGGTCTACCATTTGTGTTTGGCAGGTGGGACCACTGGTTGCAGGAATTACAACTTTCTGGTGGGTTACACATTTTTTTGTGTGTGGCACTGGGGATTAAACTCAGGGGAATCCTACCGCCAAGCTACACCTCAGCCCATTTTATTTTTATTTTAAAACAGGGTGTCAGTAGGTTGATGAGAGTCTCACTACTTGCTGAGGCTGTCCTTGAACCTGAGATCCTCCTATCTCAGCCTCCCAAGTACTGGTATCACAAGTGTATGTCACCATACTCTGCTATACTTTTATGAAATAAGAAGCAATCATCTTCTAAGAGTGAAAAGGGTTGGGGGAGGATTTTTCAACACTGTGAAATACTGAAAAGACTTTAATATAAGGGGAATTAAAAGTTAACTACAAAAATATGGTAGGGTTGGTCAACATTTATGAAGATCCATAAAACATAAGTCATCATATATATTTAGAGGTGACAATCTGGTAAGTTCTGTACAATGTCTTTTCAACCAGGTACAGTGTACCCACAAATAGATCATGTGTGAATGAGAGAGAACGATTCACCCTTTATATCTTCAAAGATCTTTGTGCACAGTGTTTTAATTAATTCTGGCTACTAGAACAATATACCTGAGGTGGGATAATTCCTAAACAACAAAAACTTATTGCTCATACTTGTGGAGGCTGAGCACTCTGAGATCAACATAGGGGCAGATTCTGAGTTTGGTAAGGGCTCATTCCCCACAGATGGCACCTTCTATATACATCATCACCTAGTAGGGCGAAAGGGGTAGGGAGCCATAGTGTTTCCTTTGTAAGGGCACGAATCCTACTAGAGAGGCCAGAGCTATCGTGACTTAATCACCTCTCACATTCATTGCCTCTCCATAGCATTGTCCTGGGACTCAGGTTTCAACATATGGTTTTGAGGGATACAGATAAATTCAGAACAGAGCACCCTATAAACTGTCATATGTGTTCATACACCCATGTGATGGCACCACATAAAGGTGTGCTCCTAATGTTCTTACATCATTCTCAAATCTAATTTGGAAGCCACTTTCCCTAATCAGCTTCATCATTACAGCCCATGTTCTGGAACTAGGGTCATTTTATGTTAACAGCCATGGTTTGGCCCTCAAGACTAAATTTCCATTGTTTTTGCCTTTCAGGGTAATTCAGATTATCTTCCACATAAGCTACTTCATATTACCATAAATAAATGATTTTTATTTGGAAATGGAAAATTTCCAGTGCCATCTAGTTACTGATCCAATCCTATAATTAGGGTAAATAATAGTTTTACTATCTCCATACAACTGACATCAGACTTGCGCTTAACCTCCTCCAACACATCCTCCCTCTTAATCTAGTAGTGATGTTTTACATTATTTATAACAACAAAAATCTCACCTAAATGCCCTCTCAAATGCATATTTTCCATATCCTAAAGTCTTGGGTTTTTTTTTTCTGTGCTGCAAAATTAAACCCAGATCCTTAAGCATACCAATCAAGCGTGCTTAAGCTGAGTTACATGTCCTGTCTCTAAAGTCAAATTTCTCCATAAACTCAGAACTTGTCCAATATTATGTGAAGGAAGTTAAGTAGATGATAGAGGACTTGAATTAAATTTCTCTGAGGTCATAACTATTTAAAATTTTGAAAATCCAGAAGATTCTGAACTTCAAATTTATCCCAAGATTTTAGATCAAGAGCTATGAAAACAATCCTCAGGGACTTCATTCAATACATCCTAAATTTTAAAAGAGATCAGAGGATAGATGTAATATTGGCACATGCCTGTAATCTCAGTACTTGGGAGGCTAAGGCAGAAGGATGGCAGGTGCGAAGCCAGCCTCAGGAACTTAGTGAGACTCTGTTTTAAAACCAAAAAATAAAATAGGCCAAGACGTGTAGCTTGGAAGTAGAATGTTCCTGAGTCCAGTCTCCGTCCCTGCACCCCTACCCCTACACACACACACACACACACACACACACACACACACACACACGTGGAGTGGAGATATACCTATCAGATAACAGACTGCATTGAGACAAATAATTGCTTTTTAAGACTTCTTCAGTAAGTGAGCCTTAAACATTTGGTAATCATGATTTCATTTTGAAATCAGATGAAATCCACGAATATTCTTTCTGACAAATGCATGCACTAACACATGCCCATGAATTTTTATTAGAGTTCTAAGTTTTCCAGATACTGGAGAGTGTCAACTACGACTCTTGGCTCATAGAATTCCAAGCAAATAATCACTACATAGAGTGAAATATCACTATGGATTAAATTTGTTTTAAGGACTATGGGTGAGAAAAATATTCACAACCTCACATTTTAGCAGTACATGATTTAATAAGGTAACATGCTTCTATGTAGAACACAACATTTTTACATTCTTGAATGATATATCTTGAAATATGTTATGTGTTTTAAAAATGATCAAATTTCAGCAGTGACCCCATAAAAAAAATGTATAGAAGTAAAAAGAAGATTAAAGAACTACAAGTCCAGGCTGGAGACCTAGGTTATCAGTAATCCTGGTTTGCCCAAGTATAAGGAGATTCTCAGGACATATGAATTTTAGCATTAACATGGGACTTTCCATGAGAAATTAGAATAAATTTGTCACCCAAATAGGCCAATGGCTTTATCCATTCTTATGCAACACAGCCAAAAAAGAAAAAGAGAATAAAATGCTAGTCTCCGCATGTCAAATTAGTTTTTAGGACAGATTATAAAAAATAATGGCTGGGAGGCTGAGACAGGAGAATCACACAGGTTTGAAGCCAGCCTCAGCTACTTAGAGAGGCTCTCCACAACTTAGTGAGACCCTGTTTCCAAATAAAGTATAAAGTGGTCTGGGAGTATAGCCCAGAGGTAGAAAAGCCCCTGGGTTCCACCCCCAGTACCACCACCAAAAAATAAAAATAAAATAAATTTAAAAAATAAACAATAATGGCTAGAATTTGTTGTGAGCTTATATTTATGATAGGCAGTTAGGGAGATTTTATGTGAAAAAATATTTGAGAATACATGAGGATATTGGATATTTGGACTGGTACTGAAGAATGGATAGTTTAAATAATAAGGACAAAGATATTCACCTCTATAGAAACAAGAGGAAGTATCATATTATTTTCTGATTAATTCTTGTTCCCTTTTTATTTTATTTTTAACTGAAGCCATTATGGGTCTCATGTGATTTTTGCAAGACATGTTATTAATGTTTAAGCAAAAGACAACAATCTATTGGGCTATTATATAGTGAATTTATACTTCAGATGATGGGATGACTTGATGACTATTAATTAGATTGTCATAAGTCTGTGCATTTCTAAACTAGCATGCATTCTAAATTTTAAAATCATCATTTTCAATTCTACACATCGTTTAAACCAGAAATTAAATTTTCCTGGCATTTGTGAATCAGACTAGAGCATTGCATTTATTCCTATAGCAGCAAGTATTTGAAGTGTTGGAATGGCTTGAAATGTCTGTGAGATGAGAGGACTTGCTTTTTTTTTTCTTACCTCCCAGATAAAGCACAAATTTCCTTTTAAGTAAGGCCAACCCAAAGGAGATACCATCTGTAAAATTTTAAAATCAGGTATTCATCACCATGCTTCAAAAAGTATAATAAGCAGAACCCAGATGGATGGTTCATTGGGAAGAACTGGTTGACAGCAATTGACTCTAATATTGAATACACCTGTTGGACAGAAAATGAGGAGGAGAGGAACAGTGTCATTCCACATTGTCCAGAAATATTATAGCCAACTTTTTTAGAGATTTATTTTCGTCTAGTCCAAACTGACTAAAGATGGATGATTTTATTTCATTTATTTTTGTTGGATGTGTCCACATTGAACATGGTCATATTGACTGTTCTAGCAACAATATTTGAGTGAAGTAGTATGAATCCCTAAATAAAAGCAAACACAAGACTAAAATGTTTTTGATTTGATCATTCAAAGATTAAACTCATCAACCAATTGTGTAATCAATCGTTGATGCATGCAACCTTAAGCTTTTATTTATAAAATTCTCAAAGACATTTTAGCTTCTGTGAGAAAATAAAAGGAGAGACCACAGTGATTCTACATACTCAGGAAAATTGTGGCTTTTAAAATGAGTGTTGAGTAAAATTGTTAGGTATAGGAGGTTGGTAAGGGAGAAAGAAATTTTTCATTTTCACCTTCAATTCTGATTGATACTTTCTCTTTCCTTATTGCATAGAAATTGGAAGGAAAGATAATAGGGACTAAAAAAGAAAAAAAAAGCAAAGACAGGTTTTTTAAAGAAAGAGGAGAAATAAAGTTGGAGGGAAGAAAGGCGAGGGAACACTGTTTCCTCCAGGGAAATGGGCCACCCTTTCTCAGCTTGTTCCTGCCTGTTTTTGTTTGTTTGTTTGTTTGTTTGTTTGTTTTTACTACTAGCTTTTCAATTACCACTGGCAGCCTCTGCAGCTACTCCAAAGCTTGATCCCCTCCCAGAATCATGCAAACCACATTATGTCATAGCTGTGGCTCCTGCTTCTACCCCTATGTTGGGTGTAGACAATTTGGGATGTTGTGATGAAATCACGTTCTGTTTCTGATGATCCTTTATGTTAACGTTTATCCACATTTCCACTTTCTTTCCTTGCTTTACATTATCGTCCAAATACCACAATAGCAATAAGCTCTTCCCTGACTGGCCCCCGTGAAGCAGCAGCACTGCCACGGCAATGGTGCGTACCGTATAACTAGCTACTGGGGAGACCGAGGCAGGAGGATCTCCTGAGCCCAGGAATTCTAGATCAGCCTGGGAAATGTAGGGAGACTCTCTTTCAAAATAAAACAATAAAACAGCAGCATAAGCAATCACTCCAAATTTTTCTACTCTTGTCTTCTGGCATTGATCATTACTGAACATTGCATATATTTACTTTTTTTTTTTTGCCTATTCCCCATCTTTTCCTACCCTGCCCATTTCTGTGAAATGAAGCGGTAGTTTGTAGCTGTCTTGTTCACTGTTATATCTTCATGCTTGGCACAGAGTAAGCATTCAATAACTACCTATTGCTTGAATAATAAACGGCCTTGCCACTATTTCTGGGTCACATCATAATAGTGGTTAATTTATGGCGCATGTAAGAGGAAGGGATTCAGTGTGTATTCTGAGGGCTGGAGATCTCACTTTAAATCATGATGTTAGGACAACCTGAGTTTGAAATGCTGCTTCAGTTTCCTGTCCTATAACATGAGAACTAAAATGATGCCCTCTTTTCAGTGTCATTTTAAGTATAAAATGATTTATGTGAAAAATGTGTGCAAATAGTAAAATACTATGAAGATGTTATTAATTTTTTTAAAAAATCTAGCTAAATTTTTCTGTCAGATTGGAGCCTAAAAACTAACCTATGATAGTTTTATAACCTACATATGATCTATAGAAATAATTTGCTGACCACATGAAAGACTATAAGGAATTTACTATGTTCCCAGGTAGCTTGTGTCCTTCCTGAGTCCTTAGCTTTGGAGATTTGAGCGGTCCATGTAGCAGAATTATAATAGCATATATCTTTTGTACATAATATTATGGTGAGCTGAAATCATGGCTTACTATTCAGCAAGCATTTCTCCTATAATGTAACTGATGCTTCAGCAAATGCACTTCACTGTGCAATTTGAGAAAGAAAGTCCTTCTTCTGTATGTTTATTGTCACTTGGGAAGATTGGTGTGGTAAACTTATTGTCTGGGGAGAAAATCGTTATTTGGCTCTATAGAATAGGTGGCTTTTTGCACCATCAGTATAGCGCTCAATTTCAGAACTGAGGTCTTTTAACATTGTAGACCATGAATGGGAGGCAATTTCAGTAACCACTTGAGAATCATAAGCTCAAAGAACATCTAAGAAATCTTCAAGGGACAATAGGGGTGGAAATGAGGGGGAATGGTCTAATTTTTTCCCTCTCATTTGAACACCTCAGACTTTACTTCAATCCCGGTCCAATTTTATTGCACAGTATTAATTCTTAAGTGGAGAAAAAAAGGTTTACGCTAGAGGAGAAACTGCCATAAGCTGAAAAGTGAGTAGGTATATGCATACATACTCTTAAAACCCTGGGAAAATGTAGTGCCATTTGTTTTAATTAATCATGGTGATTTCCTCTGCACGTTAGTCGTCTTTCAATGACTGACACAGACCAAGCGTGTTCTGTTGGGGTTGTTGCTTTTCTAACCATAGCTCCATATATTCTTTTTTTTTAAATTCCTACTATTATATTAGTCACCCATATGAACCAAAGACTTCTTTCATAGAGCTGGTAGGAACTCTAAATTCTTCCTCCTTTTATTAATCTGAATGTATGTAGGACGATTGAAATGGAAACAAACGTAAAGAGCCTTAATCACATGCATACAGGCCTCTGATTTTATCTGCTCAATTTACAAAAAAAAAAAAAGGATCAGGAGTCTAGAGAGATGGAGACAAAATGAAAAGTGAAGTCTCTATAGCAAGCTTATAAGATTTTCTGTGTGATCATTTCTACCTACACTGTTGTATTTGACCTATTTGAATATTGTTAAACATTAGATTACAGAAACAAATCAATCCGTTACATGTCCACCAAAAAAAGGTCAATTGTATTATGAGAGCAATTGGCACTAGTACTTATGTCTTAAGTGGGAAACTGCATAGGAAGTGCCTAGAGTAGTGGCTGCCTTCACAAATGCTCAGTGAGCGTTAACGAACATGCTTTTCCTAGTCATGAAAATTCCCTTGAGTAACAAGACCTGAGGAATCTGTGACCTCTCTCAGAACTGGATTACGTGAACCATTGATACAGATATGTATTAGCACTTGTGACACTGGACAGTCTCTATAGTTACAACGTGCCTCAATGCCCTAGATACAAGGAGCCAAAGTATCTCTACTTTTCTCATTGCCTTCTCAAGTCATTCCAGAGAAATGGTCTTGGCTTCACTCTTAGTGTATCCTTACAGTCCACACAGGCTTTTCTCTCACAAATATTAATGTCTCAGAACATCACTCTGTTGTTATTGCTTTAAAAGACACCTTTCTACCTAAAAATAAGGACAGATAGGAAGGAATAATAGGACCAAAAGAAGCAAAAAAAGTCTATTTTAATAATGTACACATACAATCAGTGCTTTACACAGACATACAAATGCACACTGCATGTACGCTTTCAATGTCTCTAGTTCTCATTTTTATCATTGCCCCCTACTTTCTCCATTTCCTCTTGAAAAAGTTTTCTTAGGTAATTAAATTTTCAACCCCGTGTGATTTGCTATTGTTCCTATCATTCCATTGAGTCTACTAAAAATAAAGTTATTCACCAAACTCTCATCACAAAATCTAGCAGATGCATTTTGACTTTATCTTGCTTGTTCTTTGTTTTGTTTCTTATGTTTTGCCCTCCTTTCTTCTAAAACACTCACACTTATGGATTGAATAGTTTCCCAAAAAAAAAAAGTAAAGTTCTTAGCTCTAGAACTGTACCTAGGATAGTATTTGGACAAATAGTTTTTACAGATGGGATCAAGTTAACATGAGGTCATTAGGATGGGCCCTAATCCAGTAAGAATGATACTTTTATAAGAAGAGTAAATTTGGATACAGAAAACACAGAGAGAAGACTGAGGTGTGCAAGCACAGATTTAGGGGAAATATGATCATAGGAAGAAATGAGCAGAGACCAGAATTGTCCACAGACCCAAGGACACCTGAGGCCACCAGGAAATGTAGCACCTGAGCAAGGACCTTCCCCATTAATTCAGAATGCCCAGAGATTCAATGCCCTTCACACACTTAGAGATTTATAGGGTATTCCTACCTCAAAACTGTGAGAGAATAGACTGCTCATGCTCTAAGCTATAAATTGGCATCACTTTACTTACAGAGGCCCTAAGAAGCAAATAGATTCACCGACTTCCATCTCCATCTCCTGATGACTCCTACTACTTTTCAGAATTGTTTTATTGTCCATTTGTTGAATATTTAAATGTTTCCATTCACCAGAGTTTGACTTTCAGCCTTTTCCCTTCATATCAGACATAACTTATTAGATGACCTCATCCACCACAAAGCTCTAACCACCATCTGTCCGCTCCATGCCATGTTATAAATACAGCAGTGGATTATAATTGATGTTAGTAATTATTAGGCAATAAAGAGCAGAAACAGTGATTCATTTCATCTTCACATGCTCAGCACACACAATGCTATAATGAAGACAAGTCACATGTAACCCATCCTAATTCAGCAAAGGAGTTCAGCTGAAGAAATTAAACACCTTAAAAAAAAGTTCACTTGTAGCTGGGTGAGGTGGTGCATGCCTGTGATCATAGTACTTGAGAGGCTGAGACAGGAGAATCTCAGGTTTGAGGCCATCAGTGCAAGGTAACTTAGCGAGACACTATTTCAAAGTAAAAAATAAAATAGGTCCAATAGTGTAGCTCAAAAGTAGACTGACCTTGAGTTTAATCTCAGTATTATAAAAAATGAAGAGAAAATATAAAAGAAGAACAAAAAACTAATAAAAGAAAAAAGAAAAGATAAGAAAATAAAAGGCTCACTCTCTCTTCTTGTAGCCAAGAAGAAAGCTTGTAGTCAGTTTCTCTACCTGGTGAGCCCAACAGACAATAAAATAAGTAATTCTGAAAGAAATGCACAAAAGATTCTGACAATTATTGTGAGACATAATGAATCATGAGAAAACACTTTAAATGAACTGATTCTAATGATCTCCCTAATAGGCCTAAGACGTTGAATTCAGCAGTAAAGAGTCTGTGTCCTAATCATGTTCATTTTATTATTACTTTAAAAGCAGTATTGGCTGATTGATTCCTAGTTTATTCCTTCAATTTTTGAAATATTCTATGGAATATAAAAATAAAAGAATAATATAAATTCACTACTTTAGGAGATGCCCTTAAATAATTAAGATTTCAGAGAGTGCTATGTTGCTTAATGGAGAAAACATGGAAAACAGGACTTTACAGAAGATGGTATCTCAGTCACTTCTTTACATCCCCAAGCAATAAAATGTTTTAGATAGTACTTTGAGAAAATAATTTTTAGAGTATAGGAAAGCCTTTTTAGGTGACTTAACACTAGATAGAAATATCTAAATCTAATCTGAGTGCCCAGTTCTGATGAAGGCTATCTGAATTAAGCAAATGGCCTGGCCTCCCCATTTGCTAAAAGGCAGAGCAAAACAATCTTCAAGGAGAACTGGAAGAGAGAAAGCAATGCAAACAAACAGTGAGGGACTCTTACATAGACATCACTTAGATATTATTGAAGTTCATGAGAGTCTTTTCATTTTTGTTAATTTAAGGAAGCACTTACTGAACCTGTTATATAAATATATAATGTACAAATATAGAACAGGTTGCATGTATTTGAGAAGCACCATTGTACTGGAGCTGACGCACATGAGTCCTCAGCTGCCTCTTCCCATGATCTCATGACCTTGGATGGAATGCACCTGTGACTTCCCTGGCATTTGGCAAAGAACGGCCTGGTGTAAGCCTATGCTCAACTGGCACATGTCCCTTTGCTCCTTTCCTCTCAATGTGCATCCTTTTAGGAAAGCAGAAATATATACTTAGTTAAATAACAAAACCTTTTTGCCATAGAAGACCTTCAGTGGAACAAAAATCAGCTGAGAGCAGTATGTGGTTATTGTCAGTACATTCACCCAACAATAAATGCAAATGGACATTGGAGGGACCCAAAGAGATCAAAATTCCCAGCATGCTGTGCTGCGTAGCTTTGCAACTCAAAGCAAATCTCAAGCAAGTCACATTTTCTGAGAATCTAAATAGCAAGTTCTTTTACTTATTTTTTTTCTAACCTTCACTAAAATGCCAGATACTGCTAATTCTTATATTTTGGTATACTAGCTTTAGATTTTTTCAAATCTGGAGACAGAATAACTCCCTGTTGTGACAGATACTTTTCTTACAGGGCCCCACCCAACTCCTGGCCAGCAAATACGCTGGCCATCCAGCCTCCTCACAGATTCTAAGAAAATCTGCTGACTGGAGAAGATTTCTTCTACAGTAGGCAGATGAACAAAAAGGAAAAAAAAATCATGGAAATAATGAAATAAAGGATAAAGGCACTGGCAACCAGGAGCTTGGCAAACACAAAAGAATTTGCTAGTTAATAAATTGAGTTCGAACATGACAGAGTTGAAATGTAACTTTTACAAGTAGAATCCGCAGGAATTCACATTGGAAATGTTGAAAAGCCCAGTGAGAGAGCTGCCCTTGTCTCATCCTGACCTCAGTGTTTTATGGGGAATTATAAATCCTAAGGAGAGTGGGAGAAAGAGGGGAAGAACAAAAAAGAATTTCTTTAGTTTTTCTTAAAATGAATAGATTGTAAAACTGTTTGTTGAGGATGCTCAAATAATTTGAACGAGGTGAGAAACACATAGATGTCTACCTTGAATTTGCTTCTGTAAAATAATGTGCAATATCTGCACAATTCAAATGTCTTTCAGCAGATCTGTTTATTTTTCTAGATATAAAAAAAACCTTACATACTAAGGTAGAAGCATGCCGTGTAACTGAATAATAAAAACAAATCTTACAGTCCATCTTGTTTATATATGTGCTCCCTCTTGATTTCAGTTTTCAGTTTCTGCAGGTTTTATCAAATCCTCTTGAGTAGATCATAAAGGTATAGAAGATGGGATCCTTGGTAGGTGCTCTTTTTTCCAAGTGGAAGTTTATATTAATTAATTAATGATGATTACACCAGTGCATTGTGCCATGTGACTACAAAATATGTCTCAATTATATAATCTAATTTTGATTTAAGAATTATGATGTATGTCATCCTAAATATTAGAATTTATAACCTAGCATCTTATTTTATAAGAAACTTTAAAGAGGCCTTAGAAGGATAATAATTGCAGAATTCAGCATAATTTAACAGCATATGTTTCATTTGTGCTATTTACAAACTCACTCAAATAAAAAGGTCTTCGTACCTCAGAAATGGAAAACCAACTGGAAACCAGTGAATCCCACTGTTTAACAGATGGAGACATTAGTGGTTTCAGATGTAAGAAACTATTTTCTTAAAATCATATAGTTAATGATAAAAATTGATGATCTTTTAGCCTGCATACTGCAGTTCATCTGTAACAGACAAAATTTAGCCTCTTTCTAAGTCCAATGAACTTGGGAAATGTGTTTTATTTTTATGAGTACCTGCCTACCCAAACTGTAAGATAGAAGTATTTTATTCAACACACAATGGAAGACAATATTGAGGATATTAAAAGAAAGAAAATGTACACGGCAAAACCTCTTTCCTTATGCACTCATAAGGCCCGAACTCACTTACATTACAACAGAGAAAGATGTTTCATTGAATGCACATTTTGTCTTTGAACACACACACCTGCTCTGGTATTCTTAGCTTCTGTCTATGGGGTTGCAGCACCTTCAGAATAGAAGTGAGTATTCATGTATTAAAGAACAATTAAATAGGGCCTGACTTGTTCTGAGGAAATTTGCCTTTTAAGTCACATCTGTAGCTGTAAAAAGTAAGTTTCCATACCTCCTAGTAAAACCTGCAACAAGTCGTAGGCAAGGCATTTGGGAGCACATAGAATGCTCCTCTTGACATCCCTGAAACACTGCCATCTGGCTGGCTTCCTTTTTGGCTTGTGAACAATTCAAAATGTGGTCCCACACTGCCTGACTACTCACCAAGGCATAGACAGAAACTGTAACACTCATACAATGAACGGTTATCCGTGTTTAGTTCCCCCGCCAGCATACCCCTGGCCCTTAGGTAGCAGGTAATTGATTAGCACTGCAGGATCTGCAGGGCTATGCCACGTACTTCAACTCTGTTATAATATCACCAGAGAAAGGGTCTAATTGAGGTGATGGCCTCCAATCATAATGTAATTACTTTTTGCAGAATGATGGTCTTATTATTTGAGAATATCAATAGAATTTCCAACCCTTCGTGTATTAATTGTTTATCATTGGATGAAATGTATAAAAGAGAATGGCAGCGAAGTGTGTTTTCAGAAATCCTGAGCATCAAGGTCTAAATTCTAGTTTTCCCACTAATTCATCCATCCCTTATTCCAGAAAATGACATTGAGAACTAGGATTAACCTTTGACCACATATACCTCGTTATGGAGTTAAAAAGATGTACATTTCCGTCCTCACTGCCCTTATGCTATATGCAAACCCATTCTTGTGTCTCCAAAACTTGCCAACAGCCTCAAAACGATCCTTTCTCTCCTCTCTTACTGGGTTCCTCCACTTCCATTCTGTTCATTCTGAGCTCGGTGGCTAATTCCTGCTCTCTAAACCTTACCTTCAGATAACCTTCATATTTTCAAAGTGTTTCCTCTGCTCGTCAGTGGCTCCACAGGCTCCACTTTTGGACTAGTTATTTATTTACTTTTGGTATTTGGGAATAAACCCAGGAACATTCTATACCTCCAAGCTATACCCCCAGGTTTTTTATTTTTAATTTCAAAACAGGGTCTCCCTAAATTGCTGAGGCTGGACTTGAAACTTCAATCCTCCTTTCTCAGTCTCCTAAGTGCTGCGATTGCAGGCATGTCTCACCACACCAGCTGGACTCGGTGACATTTTCATAGTCTTCAATGGACTGTTTTTCACAGGATTTATTCTACATTTCCCACCCATCATAAATTTCAACTGAATTACTATGTCCTCCTAGTAATCATTTCTGATTTCCTTGGCTCCTGAAGCCAAACAATGCTCTCCCTATCCCTTCTGTGAATTTTTTTTTTATTACTTGACTATTAACCCTTTTGGGGACTATAAAATAATTATGTATGTATGTATGTATGTCTCTTTATCTTTCTCATTATTAAATATTAAAAATTAGGACAAATATATTCAAAGAGCACACGTGTGTGTGTGTGTGTGTGTGTGTGTGTGTGTGTGTGTGTGTGTTACTAGGGATTAAACCTTACTTCTGAACTACACCCTCAGCGATTGAACCATACTTCTGAACTATACCCCTGGGGCCTTTTTATTTTTGTTTTAAAACATGATCTCACTGGGTTGCTGAAAGTATTGCTATGTTGCTGAGGCTGGCCTCAAACCTGTGATCCTCCTGTCTCAGTTTACCAAGTACTGGGATTACAGACATGATTATACAATTTCCCAAAGTGTAAGATGGGGAATACTGATCACAGGACATATTTGGCAAAAAAAAAAAAGAAGAGGTCTTATAGGTAAGTATGTTTAGGAAAAAATATGTTAAATATATCTTGTCCTTTTGTTTAAATTTGTGTATCATATATACTTTTAAATGTGGTAGTACAAAGAAAATTCTGAGAAATAACCTTTTTTAACTTTGTATTTTTTCAAATTAATCTGATTCTGGATATTTGCTTTCCCCTATTCCTGGGCATATATCTTAAAACAAGTGTTCAGCAAAATATTTTAAGAAATTTTTAGCTAAAACATTATATACCAGGAAACCATACATCCCATCAACTTTTGTCTATTACTTAATTTCTGAAATGCTATATAAATACATGAACATTTTATACTGAATTGTATTAGAACTTTGTTTCAAATGACATCAAGTCTGCCAGAGGTTAAGACTCTCTGCCTGTGCTGTGTGTCCCCAGAGGTCCCTGTGGACCCAGTAGTTGTGGTTACACGGCGTGCTTTGTGGATGACGATAACGTCCTCAAGGAATTATCAAGTCTGCCCATCTAAGCCAAGCTTGTACCCAGTGGTGGGAATTGTTGAAGTGACTGGAAGAAGTAAAAAAGACACAAATTATCTGTGTGTATCAGTGGACAATGGAAAAAGGTAGGAAGACACCCTTCTTTTCCTGATGGTTCATCGCTAAGAAGAAAGAAGTGACTATTATAGCAGATAACAGGGACATGGAGAACAAACCTCACATATCTTAGTTTTTTTTTTCTTTTTTTTTTTTTTGGTGGTACTGGGGTTCCTGGAAGCCCTTCTACCTCCGGGCTACACTCCCAGACCTATTTTATATTTTTGAAACAGGGTGTCTTACACCAGCATGGCTGGCTTCAAACCTGTGCGATCATCCTGTCTCCGTCTACCAAGCTCAGGGATTACAAGCGTGTGCCACCACGCCCAGCACATATATCTTAGTTTTATATCAGCAGCTCTATCAGAGGCAAGGTTGCCCCCCAGGAGACACTGGGAAATACCAGGAGATGCTTTTGCTTGCTGTGACTGGAGGAAAATGAGATCTGGGTTGCTGGTGGCATTTGTTTGTGAAGGCCAGGGTGTCACGTAACATCCCAAGATGCCCAGGACATCCCTCCTTGCCCCCAAATGAATGATCTCAAAATGTCCATAGCACCCCTGGTGAGAAACTCTTGTCTGTATGGAGTCAGTCCATTTTACATTTGGATGGACAAATCAGAAGTTGTCAATGGAAGTGTTTGGGAGCCATGGCAAAGATGCACCATCACGTCATGAGGGATATGACAAAGACTTCCCATTGGTTTTATTGTTTCCACGTGGAATAATTTTTATGAAGAGGCTCCTTGCCCAAGGGATTGTGATTACAGAGAGCGCATCAAGCATCAGGGCAAACATACAGAAAACAACTAGTAATATGAAGCACAAACAGATGATGCCATCAGGTTCTCATGGTGATAAATCACAACTGGATGAGGAGATTCCAAGGCTCTGCAAGGGTTTTGCAATTCTTTCCTTGATTTATTGCCACGTCCAGAGATTGTCTCCTGAAAGACTAGGGAAAATAAGACCATAAATAATCTTACTGCAAATAAAATGTATTTACTTAATGTCTACCCGGAGTTTAAATGATACTAAACCCAACCTATTGTGTGTGTGTGTGTGTGTGTGCGCACACACAATATTTGCTATCCTCAAAAAGATTTCTCTCCTCTCTTAAGTTTTCTAAATTCAGTTGTTAAACTTAATTGAAGCAAAAGCTGTTAACACTGTCTTTTAGGTTCTAAATGAAAGTGCAAAGGAAATATTTCTGAAAACTGCATTAGAAGTAGAGGAAGATAAAACAATGAGGCAAAATTACTATAATTCACCTATTCTATACATCACATATACGTGACAACACCAGCAGTCTGTTTATTATACACATGTATTACTCCACACGCATGAGGTAATTTTTAGAGCAATGATTATAAAACCTATATGCCTTCATTTTTTCAAACTGCCGTAATAAATCACCATAGGCTGGGTGGCTTGTGGACAACAGGAATGTCTTTCTCAGAGTTACGGAGGCTGCAAGTCCCAGAACAAGTCACCATCAGAGTCAGTGTCTGGTGTGGACCACTTTTTGGTTACAGAGGGCTACCTTCCCATCATGTTCTCCATGATGGCAGGGGAAAAAGGCACCCTAACTGGCATTCGGAAGGTCCCTAATCCTTTAAATAAGGGCTCCGCCCCGCAGCCTAATCACCTCCTAAAAGCCTCTCAGTACTTTTCATACTGGAATATGAATTCTGGGTTAACACAAACATTCAGACTACAACATTCTATCCCTGGTTGTCCAGATCTTATGCTTTTAAATAACCTACAAGTCAAGAAGAAAGTCTTAATGCTAAAATGAAAATACAGCGCATCAACACTGCTGAAGTGGTGCTGAGAGGGATTGGGTAGCACTGAAGGCACATATTGGAAGAGAGAATAGTCTGAGTTATATCACTTAAGCTCTCATTTCAAAAAACCAAAAAAAAAAAGAGGAGGGATAAGAAAGGGAACAGAAGGAAAGAAGTAATGAAGAGCAGAAATTAAAAACAGAAAAAAAATAGAGAAAAATCTGGGGGAAAAAAGAGCTAGTTCCTTGAAAAGGTCTATAATATTGGTAGAACTTTACCAAGACTCACAAAGAAAGAGAAAACACACACACACACACACACACACACACACACACACACACACACACACGTTACCAATATGTTACCAATATCAAGGAAAAAACATATAATGACAGTCCTTTAGATATCAAAAGGATACTTAAGGAATACCATGAACAACTCTATTCACATAAACTTGAAATTTTAGAGAAAATGGATCACTTTCTCAAAAAATAAGATAAACATAACACACTCACTATGAAATAGGTGATATAAATAGACAATATAAATATATCTATACTTTAAGAAAATTGAATTCATAGTTCAATTCAATAGAACTGAATTCCAAAGACAGAAATCCTTCAATATGTCATTTCACTGTATGATGATAGCTATAAAAGTTTTTGTAGATGCTTTTTATCAAATTAAGGAACTTCTTCTCTATTCTTAGGTGTGCTCTTTAAAAATCCTGTCAAAAGGATCAAAAGATAAACTACAAAATGGAAGAAAACTTCATTCTTAGATGACTGTAATACCGAGATTTGTAAAAAAATCCCTAAAACTGAACAGTAAAATAAGCCAAAAAAATCAACCAGAAAATAATCAAATACATGATAAAAATTTTCACCAAATTCGGGTGTGATATCATGCGCATGTGATCCCAGCACTTGGGAGGCTGAGACAGGAGGATTGCAGAGGTTTGAAGCCAGCCTCAGCTACTTAGTGAGGGTCTCAGAAACTTAGTGAGACCCTGTTTCCAAATAAAATATAAAAATATAAAATAAAAAATATATAATATAAAAATAAAAAACATAAAATATAAAAAATATAAAAATATAAAAATAGGTTTGGAGTATAGCCCAGAGTTAGCAGCCCCTGGGTTCCATCCCTAAGACCACTAAAAAAAAAAAAAGAATGTACAGATAGCAAATAATCATTTGAAGAACTAGCCAATGTCATTAGTTACATCAATCAGCTTTTCATCGCTATAACAAAAACCAGAGATGATTGCATTATTAAGAGAAAAGGTTTGTTTTGGCTAACAGTTTTGGAGAGTCCAGTCCATGATCAGTTGGTGCCTTTGCTTTGGCCATGTGGCAATGCTGTATACCATAGCAGGAGCATACTGCAGAGTAGACTGCTCCCATCAGGAACCAAAAAAAAAGAGGAAGAGGAAGGGGCCCAGCTCCAACAGTCTGCTTGAGTATGTCTCCAATGTGTGTTTCTTTTCAGTTCCCACTGCACTCCCCCACCCCCTCGCCATAGATAGTCTTTACATCGATGCAAATAACTTCAAGTATACAAAGGGGTTATTTGAATAGTTACCATCATCAGCTTCCCCTTTCTTCTCTCCCCTTTTCCTCTCTCTCCAGCAACCCTCCTCCAGTCCTACAGTATCTCCCCTCACTTATCTGGAGTCATCTTTTTATTTCTTAGTTTCTCTCTAGCTTCCACATATGAGTGAAAACACGTGAATGACTTTTCACTTTCTATAACTGGCTCATTTCACTAAGCATAATTTGTCAAGTTCCATCTATTTTTCTACAAATGACATAATTATATTGTTTTTAACAGCTGGAAGAATTTTGAATATATACCATAATTTTATAATCCATTGTTCTGTTGATAAACACTTAGGCTGGTTCCAAAGTTTGACTATCATGAAATGAGCTGGTCTAAACATGGAAATGCATATGTTCCTATAGTAATCTAATTTATCTGATTCCAAAGCCTTTGGGAAGCTCCTCAAAAGTGGTATGGCTGGGTTGTAGAGTGGCTCCACTCCCAGCCTTTTAAGGAACCCTCATACTATTCTCCATTGCAGCTATACTAATTTGCAATCTCACCATCAGTGTACAAAAATTCCTTTTTAACCATATCCTCATGAGTATTTATTGTTGTTTGTATACTTGCTGATTACCATTCTAACTGAAGTTAGATGGAATCTCAATATTGTTTTGATTTGCATTTCTTTGCTAATGATTTTAAACTTTTTAATCTATTTATTGGCCACTTTTATTTATTCATTTGAGAAATGTCCATTCAGATCCAGTGCCCAGTTTTTAATTGTGTTTTGTTTGTGTGTGGTACTGGGGGTTGAACCCAGGGGCATTCTACCTCTGAGCTACACCCCTGGCCTTATTTTATTAATTTATTTTCTATTTTGAAACAAGATCTTACTACATTGCTGAGGCCAGCCACGAACCTGTGATACTTCTGTCTCTGCCTTTTAAAAGCATGTGCCATCATTCCTTGCTTCTTTGATTTTTAGCATTGAATTTTTAAGCTATTTATATATTCTAGATATTAACTCTTTATCAGAAGAGTAAGTGGCAAAATTTTTTTCATTCTATAAACTTTCTTTAGGTTTTTGATAGTTTTTTTTTTTTTGCTGCACATAAGCTTTTTAATCTGATACAATGCCATTTATTGATTTTTTTTAATTTTCTGGACCTTGGGGGGATCTAACTGAAAAAGTTCCCACTACTGCCTATATATGTGTTTATAACTATTATTACCATTATTAATTGACAGAGAAAAATTACTATATTTTTTACTCTTTGTTCCATTTTCTGGCCAAAGAAACCAGGAATAATGTTCTTTCCTCTTGAAGAGTATTACACATGCCCACTATAGTGTGCTCTCTCTCTCTCTCTCTCTCTCTCTCTCTCTCTCTCTCTCTCTCTCTCTCATATATGTCTATATCTCTATCTACTATATCTATATATTCTAAAGTAGTATATTTTTGCATATTTGGACTGGCCCATCTTGAGGCAAGAAAACAAAGGAGTAACTTACCAAAAAGAGAAGGCTCAGTATAAGTGGTCTTAGTAATAGCAATATGAAGAATCAAGTAATATTTATATGTCCTAGAATTATGTCAAAATTATTAGAGTAGAATTTTTGATGATAAATGCTCATGTTGTGACATTAGTAAGTAGGTCAATGATGAGATTAATAAGGAAGCCTATTTGTATCTTCCAGAGAAGCATTTCTCAAAGTATCTTCCTCAGAATGCTTTGGCCAGAATCGTTAATAAGCTCGCCTCATCTGGTGGAATTTGTGGTTGGGTAACTTGGAGACATCCTTCAGGCTCTGTCCAGTTCTTGGAAAGTTGTAGTTAAGATTAATGTTTAAAAGCCCTGGCTGAACAGAACTTAAGGAAGTAAAATTCTTCAATTTAACTAAATCTAGAGCTTCTAAACTTACATGCCCAAAGAAATCCTTTCCAAAGTATATCTACTAGGATCTAAGAAAACTAATCTTGTACAGGAAATGTAATTGCTCTACAAGAGTAATATTTTATAAATTTTTTGTTACTCGGCTACATTTCAAATTCCAAACTCAACAAAATAGTGCACATTTTGTATTGCATATGTTCCAGTGTGGTCTGTATGACATGTTTTAAGTCACATGCATTAATGTATGAAATAATTAAAAGTATTCCAAATCTAAGATCCTTGGAAGAAAATAAAAGGACATCTTTTCATGAGTGGCTATTAAACTCCCATTCTCACTTCCCCACTTTTCCATCTTCCTTTTCCATGTACACAAGACCACAGGGCAGGAGGTTCACAATGACCTGAGAGCAAAACGACCCAGAACAAAGAAGAGGAAATTTTAAGAGAATACAAACAAACGTTGAGAAGGCAGAAAAGTGCCAGATTCCTCCAGTCATTTTGAAATCCAAGGGAAATAATGAATGCAAAGCTCTTAGCAGAATGCATCCTGCAGAGAATGAAGTTCGAATTATTATTACCGTTACTAATTGTCCGAGAATTATTTATTTATTTATTTATTACTCTCATTTTCCTATCAAAGAAAAGAAAACTGCAATTTTCTTCCCTCTTGAAGAATATTACAGGTGCTCACTACAGCCCCTCCCTTCTATTTTTAACTATTTTTCCCACTAGATAAGAATAACCAGCCCACTTGAGCAGAGCCTGACCTTTACAGGCATGTTGCCTTAGCAGAATCAGAGTTCCCCAAAGGAAGACCAGCCCATGCGAGGTGATGAGAAGCAACTTCTGGGATCCTTCAATGGCTGCACCCTTGAGCTTCCTAATTCTGCTAACATGGAACCTAGACTCCTAATCTCTTTCATTTTCTTTTTGTCCTGTGAAATGGGTACATGGTTCAACGTCATGTAACTGGCTGTATCCAGCACCATCAATTCAGAAAGGAATGAAGGACAGAATAAGAGGATCCAAGTCCCTGTTAAGTCTTAGACATATTCTCAGATATAGCTTTTACCAGGAAGTTCCACAGAGATTATAGGGTATTTTCAGCCACATAAAATAAAATATCTCCCCCAAATGACATTTGTTTTAATCATCACAACAGCAGCAAAGAAAATGCCCATGGGAGCCCCAAGGGTTAATTTCAGAACTCAGTGCGAGAAGGCTCCAGGCGGGGCTTGCTGAGCTTCTATGGGCTTTGTCTTGAGATTGTAATGGTTCTAGAGCAGCTCCATGCACACATGTTGTTCATAAGCAGCCGTGCTGGGATGTGTTCCCTCTTCCAAAAGTCCTCAGCACTGTTCTTCACCCCCACGGCCAGGACGAAGTCATACACTGACACTGGTAGCAGGGAAGGGTGAGAAAGGAGTCTCCAGTGTTTCTGGTTTCTGCAAAGGAGCCTGGGTCTTGAGTACAGAAAAAAAAAAAAAAAGGGAGTTGGGAATGGTTACCAGGCAAGCAGCCAAGAAGAGGGAGACACCATTTAATAGATGTTACATTGGTTTTCCAGTTGTCTGAAGAAACTTGTAGCGAACCATCATCTTTGGTTCAAGAAGAAGTAGGTCCTTCAACAGTAGCATTAAAAAGGAAGAAAACAGAAGGACGTGTTTAAAGGAAGCAACGGGGGGAAAGATCTTTAGGGGGAGACAATGGTGAGTGAAGCCAGGTCACAGGAGCCTGCAATCTGGAGCCGACCAGTGTGCCACAATATTCCCTTTACTTGGCTGGTGCATCCAGGCCCTAACAGCTAGGAGTGTTGGTGCTAAAAGTTCATAGCCACACGATTCCCTGGAAGATTTTCCCTGGCTGAGAGATGCCTGGAAGACTCCTCAACCACTGACTGGGGGTACAAAGCCACCCTCTGCATTAAGGTGCCCACATTAGATGGTGCCATTCAAAACTCATAGCTTCTCATAGCATCAGACTTGGGTGCGGTGTCAGCTGAAACTACAGCTCTGCTTAGCTTCTTCCCCTGCCCACTCCAGCTCCCAGCTTCCTATCTTGCCTCTTGTCTTTTAGGTTTCTGCTGAGAGCAACTCTTTTTTTTTTTTTTTTTTTTTGGTGGTGGTACTGGGGGTGGAACCCAGAGGCCTTCTACCTCTGAGCTATACTCCCAGACCTATTTTATATTTTTATTTGGAAACAGGGTCTCACTAAGTAGCTGAGGCTGGCTTCGAACCTGTGTGATCCTCCTGTGAGAGCAACTCTTTAAATCATTTGCTTGTCTAAGAATCCTTTTCCCAGATTCTGCTTCTAGGGGACCTGACATAAAAGAGTTGGAAATAACTAGCTAAAAAATTGGGGTTGAAAAATAGAAGAACTGTTGAAGATTTTATTGCATTTGCATTTTAAGATTTGTCTGGGAATAAAAAATCTGTATAAAGAATTAGAATAGATGTCTGGCAACTACAAGTAACCATATAAAAGGTATAGTCTTAAAGTTTTTATATAAGAGAGAAGTGGAAGAGGAGAAAGAGAGAGAGAGAGAGAGAGAGAGAGAGAGAGAGAGAGAGAGAGAGAATGCCCAAGATCTTCCCTTTGTGATTCTGTATAGATTTACTCAAAAGAGCTGTACAGCCAGGCATGGGGCATGCTTGTAATCCCAGTATTTGGGAAGCTGAGATAAAAGGATCTCAGGTTCGCAGCCAGCCTCAGATACTTAGTGAGAACCTCTGCAACTTAATGAAACCCTGTTTCAAAATAAAAACTAAAAAAAAAAAAAAAAATACAGGGCTGGGAGTAGATTGTCCCTGGGTTTAATCCCCAGTACCACGAAAGGGAGTTGTAAAGTTTTTCAATACAAATCTTTAGCAAGAATCTCTATGGCTCTTATTTACCAAAGGTCCCAGTTTTAATGTTTGCTTTTGTGTCTTGTGTATAATAGTCTTAAAGTGTTTTGTTTCCCCAAACAAAAGAAAATAAACTTACTGTCACCAGGAACAACTTAAGATAGATACACTCTTTCTGTTCATTTTAAGGAGTATCTCAGACTCAAGAGTGAAGGGAGGCCCTTGCAGAATGTTTGATGATTAAAAATAGATGTAAAAAACCTGTTTGGTGGTTTTGATGCCTATTAACCTGAATCCTTGAACATGCCTGGAAATACTCTCTGGTATCTAATTGGGCAATTGACAGTTTCTCCCATGACCCCTTTTCTCCCTAGCTTCCATGTATTAGGCAGAGCATCTAATTTTTTACTTTGTGGGATGACTAATCTCACAACATAATGGTCTTCAGTTCCATCCATTTCCCTGTAAATGATGTACTTTTCTTCTTTATGGCTGAGTAAAATTTCATTGTGTACATGTCCCATAGGTTTGTAATCCACTCATCTGTTTACAGACATCTTGGCTGGTTCCCTTTTTAATAATAAACCTTAAAATTCAGCATTTAAGATTAGAGGCATTTGAATTTTTTCAGTTCTTATAACTAAAGATTAAGCTAGAAATAGTCACTGTCTCCTCTTAACACTTTGTTAAGGTGAGCTACTCAGGCTCAACGGACTTCTCACACGTGGGAATTGAAGTGCTTCCCAAGAAAGCAGAGATTTTGGCCCAACTCAGTTCTAAGATGACTGCAGATGTTCTGGAAATATTTTCTGAACCAAATGAAAATTAATTTGATGCTCATGCTAATATCTCTGCTACTGGTTCAACCTAATTGAGATGGGATTAAACTAAATGCAAAATCATGTTGTAAAATTCTAACAATAATGCTTTTCCACACTGTTAAGTGATTGCAGGTGACACATCTATTTCAGTTTCAGTGAGAATATCAGAGAGAGATAGAGAGAGAGAGAGAGAGAGAGAGAGAGAGAGAGAGCAGTATAGTTTGAAGCAATAATTTGAGTAAATTAGAAAAGATGCCAGAAAATCATACTACCGGTGTGTGTGTGTGTGTGTGTGTGTGTGTGTGTGTGTGTGTGTGTGTGTGTGAAATATCTGGCTTCCTTGAAAGATCAGGGAAGAGAAGATGGAGGATTCTTCTTTTGCTCTGTAGTCCCTTTATCCTGTAAATTTCATGAAAATAGTATTTAGAAATCTCAATCTAACCTGGGCTTTTAAAAACTCCCAGTCAAGAGCAATGAGAAGGCTATGTCACATGAGTTGGTGTTCTATCTCTCACTTTCTGATAAGTCCCTTCATTTGTTTGCAATTTTCCAGAAATGTGAAAATAAAGAGGGAGAAGTTATGAAGGGCTCTTCCGCATTATGTTCAAGTGTTTGGCCACTGGCTCCCCTGAATTTTTGTGACAGCTCCTTTCCATAACGGTGCAGTTGGATCATCATTATACTTCTACGCCATCTGTTCACTTCTCTTTTTGCTGTACTTGCCTCTATTTTAAATGTTTTCATTTGAGGTGATACATGTTTAATAAGAAAACTCCACACACATTTGGTATAGGAGGACTCCTAGACAAGCGTTATTCAGAGAATTGGGAGACAGAATTTATTTAGCACGCATCCATCTATTTAATTTAGAGATTATTTTTGAGTTTCAGTATTTGGAAAGTTCATTAACTGCACATTTCACAGTTTTGCTGTTCTTTTCTCCTTAACAACTATGTTATTTGGATTCAGGCACACATTCAGGATAGTTGGAATTGAGCCAGTTTGTGAAATTTGGTATCTCAATTTCTAATCATCACAGATTATAAATTCTATGCCACACATCACATTTTGTCCCACGATGCACATATGTTATCATTACCAAAATCTATTGCCACCAACTGATATTTTTCAGTAAACTTTCAAAGAAAAAAAAACAGAAAGTATTAGTATCTGGCTATGACTTCTGGTACAAATCCATCGCACCACGACCCACAAGCGAGCCATTGCTCTTCATTTTCCAGTTGAGATTAGTATTTCTTTATCCCACATTCAATAGAAAAGATGTTGATGAATTCCTGTATCAAGCACTGAATCCAGTGTATTATCTGACCATCGATCAGATAACAAACATGATAGAAATTTATGCAAGAGAGAGGAGTTTCTACATGCTTGGTGTTATGCTGAGCTCTCCACTGATATGTGCAGATAAGAACGTTAGGAGGTAGCTATCGCTATTAATATTTTATTATTTTTCCAAATATTATTAAGGTTTAGTGATAATAACTAAACCAATGAGTTTTCACAGCTAGTAAATCTCAGTGCTAAAGGCAAAAACATATTTTTCTAATCTCAAAACCATACTCTCCTAACAACTAAATGAATTATAATGATCTCATATGATGCAAAGTTTTCTATCAGTAGCAAGGAGGCTGCCACTATCTTAGGATGATCTACCCCACAGTATAAGATTGACTTTTTCTTTCTCTTTTTCATAATCAAGAAGGATAAACATACCAACTCTTCTGCATGAAAGAGGAAAACATGATAAGAAAAAGAAGTCCTGTAAGTCAAGAACCAACTTTAGTAAAGTAGATGCTGAGTCACATTGTGAGTAAAAGTGTCTGAACTTAAAATGCTAAGACTATAGTTTCCTTGAAGAAAAACTCCTCAATTTTGCCATGTATTTTAACATTCTGTAGTTTTGAAAGCTATGTGTGAAATGAGAAATATAGATTGTTGAACACAAAATTAGTGTTTCTGAGCACTTTAACAGTGAACAATAGGAAAAGAAAATTAGAAATTACATCTGTAATGGCATCAAAAAGAATAACTATTTAAAAGCAAGTTTAATCATGGAAATGAAAGATTTGCAAAATGAAAACATCAAAATATTGCTGAAAGAAATTAAAGACACAAATGATAGACATTCTGTGTTCATTGATTGGAAAACAATATTGGTAAGATACAAATGCTACACAAGGGAACAGATAGATTGAACTCACTACTTATAAAAATTCCAATGCTTTTTATGATATAGAAAACTCTCAAAATTCATAGAGAATCTCAAAGCAACTGAAATAGCCAATCAGTCTTGAAAAACAATAAGTTGGAGGCCTTACACTTCCTGATTTCAAAACATACACAAACCTACAATTATAAAAATGTGATATTGAGGTGAAGACATACAGACAAACTGAATAAAGTAGAAAGCCCAGAAATAAACTATTGTGTAAATAAATAAATTATTATTGACAAGGTTTTCAGCACCATTTAGTAAAAGAAAGAGCAATCTTTTCTATAAATAGTGGAAAACGATATAGACTTGCCAAAAATAAATCTGAACTCTTACATTCATACTATATACAAAAATTAAATGTGTCAAGCACCTGGGTGTGGTAGCACACACTTGTAAACCGAGCATTTGGGAGGCTGAAGCAGGAGGATTGTGGTTCGCAGACAGCCTCAATTACTTAGTGAGGCCCTGCTTCAAAATAAAGAATAAAAGAATAAGGCTTGGGGTGTAGCTTGGAGGTAGAATATCCCTGGGTTCCATCCCCAGTACCACACACAAAAAATGTATCAAGCAGCTAAATATAAGTGCTAAAGCTCTTAAACTCTTAAAAGAAAACTTAGGGGGAAAGCCTCATTTCATTGGACTTGA
Organism: Muscardinus avellanarius; assembly: GCF_963383645.1. Lineage (NCBI taxonomy): Eukaryota > Metazoa > Chordata > Mammalia > Rodentia > Gliridae > Muscardinus > Muscardinus avellanarius. The sequence continues at coordinate 13,045,763 of NC_137787.1, read as the reverse complement.
CAATGATTTTTTTATATAACAGCAAAAGCAAAAGCAACAAAAGTAAAAAAAAAATTAAAACTATAGTACACGAAAGCACATAATCTACAGGGTGAAAAGTCAAACTACAAAATAGAAAATATTTGCAAGTCATGTATTGAATAAGTGGTTAATATTAAGAATTTACAAAGAATTTCTACAACTCAACAGCAATAACAATAAAAATTACTAAAACAGGGGCATAGGACTTGAATAGACATCTCTCCAAAGAAAATATACAAATGTCCAACAAGCATGTCAAACGATTGTCAAAGCGAGGTGTGGTTGTGCATGATTGTAATCTTAGTACTTAGGAGGCTAAAATAGGAGAATCACAGGTTCATAGCCAGCCTCAGGTACTTAGTGAGGCCTTCCACAACTTAGTGAGACCCTGCTTCAAAATAAAGAATAAAAAAAGGGCTGGGGTGTAGCTTGAGGTAGAAGGCACCTGAGTCCAATCCCCAGTACCACAATAAAAGTTATACCACATTATAAATCATGAGGAAAGTACAAATCAAACCCACAATAAGATATTACTTCATATTCACTAGGATGACCATTATCAAGAACAAATAACCACCACTAAGCAAAACAAAAAACACAAAATAACAAATGTTGAAGAGAAAGTGGGGAAATTAGAATCTTTGTTTTTATTGGGGGGAATTAAGATGGTAAAAAGATTATAGAAAACACCTTATAGTGATCTCTCAAAAAGTTAAAAATAAAATATTCATCAATCTTATTCATCAATCTTATTTATTGGTATAAGTCCAAAAGAATTAAAGTAGAATCTTATACAGAAATTTGTACACTCATGTACATAACAGCATTATTTACAATAGCCAAAAGGTGGAAATAAACCAAGTGTTCATCAATAAATAAATAGATGAACAAGTAAGATGTATAGACACAATGAGCTACTATTTAGACTTGAAAAAGAAGAACATTCTGACAAATGCTATAATACGTTTGAACCTTAAGGACATTTTACTAAGTGAAAGAAATCATTGGAAAAGACAAAGCCCATGTGATTCCACTTACATATCTAAAGTAGACAAAGGTACATAAACATAAAATGGAACTGTAGTTTTCCAGTTCTAGAGAGACAAAAAGGGGTGGATTGGGGGTATTTAATAAATACAGGGTTTTACAAAATGAAAAAGCTCTGGAAATTAGTTGCATGACAATGTGAATATACCTAATATTACTGAACCACGCTCTCAAAGATTTTAAGAGATAAAATATGTTACATGTATTTTCCACAATTTATAAAATCATTAGAATTGATAACATACCCCCCCTTATAAAGGTAAAGGAAAATATTAAAACTTCCCACAATCACGGGAATGTATCGAGGGATTTTGGAGACAACTAGAAGAGGTTCAATTAGAACAGTTGGAGAAAAAAAATAAGTAAAATGGTTCTGGAGTGTAACTCAAAGCATAAAATAAAGGCTTCTGAGTCTACTATGATGATGGAAAGTCTGCATGAGTCTGAAATTCTTCTGCACACATCTGTCTGTTATCTCTTATTTATATATTTTATTTATATTTATATTTATTTTATTTATATTTATATAGTTTCCTTTTATGACTTGGACAGTTTTTGAGGACTACTGATCAAGTATTTTGTAGAAGAACCTTCAATTAGTATTGTCTGATATTTTTCTCATCACTAGACTGGGATGATGTGTTTATTAGAGGAAAATCACAGAGGTAAAGTGCCATTTTGATTCTGTCATACCCAGGATATCAGTATGACTTACCACTGAGAATGCTGACCTCCATTACACAGCTTGAGAAAGTGTCAGGTTTCTCCACTCTCTAGATGTAGGTATGATCTACAAAACACCTAACCTGCATACCTCAAAACTGTCAAGTCATCAAAATCAAGGAAAATCGGAGAATTCTCACAACCAAGGGGAATCATATGAGACATGAAAAGTAAATCTCCTATGATATCTCAGATAGAATACTGGGACAGAAAAGACATATTAGAAAAAACTAAGAAAATTTGCATAAACTTTTGACTTTGGATAGTAATAATGAATTCCATATTATTTAATTAATTGTGATAAATACTCCATATTGTTATAGAAAAACTTTAGATGCGAGGTATGTAGGAACTCTGTACTATTTTCATAATAATTCTATAAAATTAAAGAAATGTATTAGAAGATAAAAAATGTAGTTAGGGTTGGGTATGAGGAAAAGTCTGACATTCTTGTTGTGTTTCAATAATACTTACTTGTCTACAGCCTTCTCTGCCAACATTTTGCCAACCAATATGACATTAGATTTAGATAGAAATATCATGGGGTGAGGGGTGAAGGATGGATATAAAATAGGACTTAATATTTTGAAAGGAAAAAACAAATATTAAATAACTTTTATTTAAAGGATATGGTGGAAGAATGATTATGAATAGCTAGGCAAAGTGGTAAACTCCTGTGTCCAATTCTAGTACTTGGGAGGCTGAAACCAGGGAATTAAGGCCAGCCTCAGCAACTTAGTGGAATCCTCAGCAAATTAGCAAGACCCTGTTTTGAAATAAAAAATAAATAAAATTTGACTGAAGAAATTTCTTGGAGTAAAATAATGTTCAGTGCAACCTTCAGTAACAAAAAGAAAAAAAAAGGTAAAAAGAATAAGTATGAATATACTGAAATCATCTTTGGGCATAAGTAAAAGCATCCCTGAGTTTTTGAGTTAAGAATACAAAGAAAAACCCATCCCAGTTATCCAGATTCCTTTGATGAACATCAGCATGTTAGAAGGAAGGATGGAAGGAAGGGAGAAAGGAAGGAAGGAAGGAAGGATGGAAGGAAGGAAGGAAGGAAAGAGGAAGGCAGGCTCAAACCAAGTTTGAGCTCAGTGACTGTGGACAATCTGTGCAATCATAAATCCGTGAGAACTGGGCTGAAGCTCTTCCTTTCCTCCTTCTAGCAAATGTCTATAGCAACCCACCCTACATCTGCTTTTTACAAGCTGTACAGTAATGGGGTTTTTTATCATATTATTAACCACCACTACTACTTAGTTATCAGTTTTTGGTAATACAAAGGGATATCATACCCCACCAAATATCACAACCACTAAGGCAATTTCAAGGTCAGGATATTGGCTCTCATCCTGTAAAATCCATAGCAAACATATCAACTGGCATTTCTCTTCTCACCATCTCAAGAAACATCTGTGTTTCTATATTTCTGAAAGCTTGCCAATAAAACAAGGCAATTAGTTGACACAGAGCTTTCAATAATCCATGGTAGCTGAATTAGATGAAGTAATAAGGAGAGGACATCATTTAATCAAGGTCTTGGAAACAGGGAGGAAGGATTGGGATTGCTGACTAGGTAACTGAGGGGTCATGGCTCAAAAATCATTTGTATTGACCTGGTGGAAGAGCAAGTCTGGCCTGCAGAAGAGGGCAAGGACTTTTCATGCTGGTGTCATCCTTACTGTGACTGTTAATCTTTGAGCCACGTGCCAATGAGATGGAACTCCATCCTTCCATGGTATTCAGCTCCCTAAATGTCACATTTCTGGCTTGTAACAAATATTGATGAGCTTGTCTTCAGAGACAAGAGACTTTGCTGAAACTACAAAAGAATATATGGATCCGATGGATCACATTCACAGTTACTTATATATTAACCCAGTGATATCCAAATATGTGATTGTGAATAACAGGAGCAGCTCTACCAACAAGGAATTTAGTGTCCTATTGACTTTGCTCAGAAAGTCTGAGGAACTGACTTAAGTGACTTCCTATTGATTCATAATACATCATCAATGAAGATCCCAGAGAATATAAAAATTTGATAAAATGTAACAGAAAGCATATTCTTAATTATTATTGGTTCATATAATTTTCAAGGCAGTACATAATTGTGATATCTTCAACTTTAAAAATAACTCAATGCCTGGGTTGGCTCTATAATTAGGCTATTGTGGATTGTGCTGATATGAACATGGATATACATTGCTGTTGTTCTCCGGTTTCAATCCCCTTGGAAAGATACCCAGGAGTTGTATAGCCAGGTCATATGGTGGATCCATTCTCAGTTTTTAAAAGGAATCTTTATACTGAATTCCACAGAGGCTGAACTAGCTTACAATCCGACCAATAGTGTAAAAGAGTTTCTATTTTCCCACATCCTTGCCAAAATTTAGGGTTTTTTAACTTCTTGATGATTGTCATTCTGGTAGGGGTTAGTTTTGATTTGCATCTCCCTGATTGCTAAAGATGTTGATCATTTTTTATATATCTGTTGGCTATTTGTATCTCTTCTTTTTGAAATGCCTATTCAATTCAGTTGCCCATTTCTTGATTGGTTTACTTGTTTTCTAGTGTAAAGCCTTTACGTGTTTTTACTTTTTAATAATCTAGATATTAGTCCTCTGTGAGAGAGGTGGCTGGTAAAGATTTTCTTTATTTCCATGGGCTCTTGCTTTAGAACCAAACCAGGGGTTCATCAACAGATGAATGGATTACAAAAACTTGGAAAATACACACAATGGAATTCTACTCATCAATAAAGAACAAAATCATGCCATTTTCAGGAAAATGGAAGGACCTGGAGAACATTATGTTAATTAGCCACTCACAGAAAGTGAAAGGTCATATGTTTTCTCTAATATGTGCAAGATAGGAAGTAACTGGAATACAAGAAAGACTTCAGATAATGAGGATAATCTCAGGGTAGCCAGAGAGGAGATATAAGAGTAGAGGTGGAGGAAGACTTAGTTTCATTAATAGAAATACTACCATGGACTATGTGTATATATGTGAATATACCAACATCAATCTCAGTTCTCTGTATTGGGAAGGGGGAAATGGTGGGTGAGGGACACCAAGTGCTGCGTATATGTATGTCATTGCCAACTTGATTTACATTATGATGTGAGACTATAATTCAGCAATAAAAGCACATAAATAAATATGAGTTTTTCATACTTCATAAAATATAGCAAGATAAACTCAAAATCTGCTAGAAAGTGAAATAAAATAGATTAACAATACTAATCTAGACTATCAAATCCTCAGGGAACCCCATCCTACAGTCCCTTCACTTTATAGGTGAAAAAATTGGAGGCCAAAGAAGTGATGTGTAATTAGAGAAGGGTCAATTTGTTATTGTTGGAGAAAGGACATAAGTCCCAAGTTCTTTCCTCAACAAACTCACAGAGAAGTTGTGTGTGTTAAAAAAAAAAATCTCAGTCTGAAAGAATGGAATCAAAGTGTGCATGCGGTGTGAAACACTGATTCCCATAACCAATGACTTTAAACATTTCTGAAAACTCTATGCTTTGGGAGACTCACAGATCTCACTGATAGATTGAATTAAGGTTTTGAGAAGCCCTGTACTAAGTGAACTTATAATACATCTGTATCTCAGAGTTTTCTAAATGTACCAGAACTCTTTTGTCTTATAAAAACTATCCTCATCCTGCAGAAATAGTATTTTAGTGAACATTTTGTGAACTCTTTTGGTTGATAACAGGGAGATTTATTTGTCAATATCTGGTATGTATCTATGGGCAAATCAATCTTCATGTATGATAAGAAGGAATGAAGGGAAGAAAATAAGCTCCAAAGTGTCTCACACCTATAAAAATTCTCTGTAGTCTCAACTGTTGTAACAGATAGAGATGTAAGATAAGAAAACTGGTTAAGAGCCATAGGAGTATGAGTTGACAGGCACATGTAAAATATTTTTAGTTTCAACATTTCCCCCTTTCTATTCTCCCAGATAGTGGAACAGGAAAGAGAATTTTAGAAGGCACAGGACAATTCTGTTCTCATCCCATTGACTGTGACTCGTGCACCTTCTTGGAAAGGAGCTTGTGAAAAATGGTCTAAAATTGTATGACCAGAAAAAGAACATGGATCTTGTAACAGGAAGAAGTCACTAAACTTTTCTGATTAGATTTGGTGTCCCAATCAATTGTGAGTTCCCATGATGATGAAAGGTTTGTCTTAGAGTACCTTAACTGTACTAATCATGAGGCCTGTGGAATGGCAAATGCTTTAAAAATACTGCATAATAAACCATTCATTGAATATAAAATAACTATATAATGCTTTATAACATAATAGAGTATGAAATGCTATAATATTGACCTACACAGACAGGATTTAAAACAGCAGATTTAAAGACCTGTTTCCTTGTTTTCAGTATGTGACAATGTAGGTTACTTAATCTTTCTGAATTTCCATTACTTTAAATGTAAAGAGTAACAATAACTTTTCTTACCTAATAGAATTACCCTGAAGATGAGATGAGATGTGCATGTAAGATTTTAGGTATGTAAATCAACTGTTAAGAAACTGTTATGCTATCATGATATTTGTATTTATTAATTAATTTTATATCATCATTTGTATACCATGGATTTTAGTTTATATAATATGTATTTTGATATATATATACACATATATGTATATACACAGTACTTTTATCGGTGCATTGTAGACTCACATCAATGTAGTTCAATGATAGTGACTGACATACATTCACACAGCACTTAGTAAGCTTCCCTCCCCGCAATGAGGCTTTTCCGCCATGTGTGAGAACACCACTGCCAATCTCAGTATCATGATATTTCAAATAATGAATATACAGGTTGGTATAATATTTTTACTTCATGAACTAATTTTTTTTGGTGGTACTAGGGTTCCTGGAAGCCCTTCTACCTCCAGGCTACAATCCCAGACCTATTTTTATATTTTTATTTGGAAACAGGGTCTCCTAAGCCAGCGCGCGTGGCTGGCTTCGAACCTGTGCGATCCTCCTGTCTCTGCCTCCCAAACGCGGAGATTACAAGCGTGCGCCACCACGCCCAGCCATGAACTAATCTTTGAATACTGAATTATGGAAGGGAACTTTGTATATACTACTTTTTCAGTCACTCAGCAAAGCTTAACCTAACCTACTCCTATTATATGTTACATTTGGAATACCTGATAGAATTTACTGAGAAGATGAAATTAGCTAATTCATATGAATTCCTTGAAATAGCCACTGTAATGATGTCCTGAGTAAATTAGCTCTTACATAAGGGAAACTAACATACACTGAGAAGGCATTATGCCTAAGCATAATTCTAAGTACTTTATATCTTATTCTACCCACAACACTACAATGTAGGTATTAATATCACATTTTATAGATTAAGATAACAGAAGCTAGAGTGAGTTAAGTAGCTGAAACTCAGATTCTAAACTCCAAACAAGTATTTCTTTGACATTGCTTATAAGCAGATGTTCTCCACAAACCAACAGCCAGCCCATCTAAATCCATGGGGATTCCATGGAGATCTGCTGCTCTCCTGAACTCTGGGCTCTTACTAGTTCAGATTATAATGAAAGCAATGTGTGGATGCTCATCATGGGTGATCTCTTCATTACTCTTCCTAATCAAAGACCTTTATGTATCTTGGCTTAGGTCTCCTGGAACCACAGGCTGAGGGCGCAGAAGACTGGAGCAGGTGCCAAGTCACTGGGGGAAATGAGTTCTGCTGAGGAAAGCACTTCCCAGGTTTCTCACTAGGTGCTTGTGGTTTTGTGTCAGCATATGAAGTCAGGAGGTGACCAGAGATTTTCCTTCTGCCTCACTTGTCAGCACAAAATCACTCTCATCATAGGCAAATTTGATCTCAATTCTCTCTCTCTCTCTCTCTCTCTCTCTCTCTCTCTCTCTCTCTCTCTCTCTCCTGTCTCTGTCTCTCTCTCTGTCTCCCTTATTTGTTCCTTCATTTTTTTCTTTATTATTACAAAGGGAAGCCATAGTTTTGAGTTGGCACAAACATTTTTTAATTTCTGTTTAGGGGAGCACTTGGTCTCTTCCTTACTATGGTGTTGCTTCACACAAATATTCAAAGTACCAAGTGAAAGGGTACTTTACATATTTGCACAATGTATTTTGCAAATATTTGGTCACATTCAGAAAGAGGAGAAACCCTCCCTTCCATGGGATATCCATAAATAGAGCCTGGAGATTTATCACCAAAGGTATCGGCAACTTTCCATTTATTTCTATAGAATGTGGGTCTAGATTGGCCATTTTTGTTAAAAACATGTTTAGGCAGTTGAGAATGGATACAAACTTCTAAAAGGCAGACACTTTCATGAGGATCCCAGGCAACAACCGTTGGCTGTTCACAGAACAATCACCTCTGTTCATGTTAATGTTTCTTCATGAAAATATTCAAGTCAGATTGGTTTGCCATAAGTCATCTTTCTAGTTATGCATGACAAAGTACCAGTGTATTTAATAAATGGTTGAGAGTCTTCTCTTTTGAAGGCCTTGGGTGAATCGATAATACTACATACATGTATGATATAAATGCATAATATGCAGTAGTATATTACACATGGGACTATATTCCCAAAACAAGTAAAATCAAAGGATGGGATTAATTACTTCTTACAATTCTTGGTGATTTTTGACAATAGAGTGCTGAGGAAAAACCAGTTATTTCTTTATTTCTTTTTTTTTTTTTTTGCGATACTGGGGATGGAACCCAGGGGCATTCTACCTCTGAGCTAAACCCCCAGCCTTATTTTATTGTGAAACAGAGTCTCACTGAGTTGCAAAGGGCCTCACTAAGGAGCTGAGGCTGGCCATAAACCACGACCCTCCTGTCTCAGCCTCCCAAATGCTGGGATTACAAGCGTGCGCCACCACACCTGGCTGGAAACACTTATTTCTAACTGAGACTCATACATGTGTACTTGTTTATGTCTCCTGAAGACAATGCCCTAAGGCCTGGCATTTGAACTAATTTTACTAAGTGGAAACCTGGGAAAGGCATTTCGAGGTAGGAGTGTTATAGCTAAAGGCAAAGAAACACCTACTACAAATGGGAGGAGAAAGAAATAGAGCATATATCGAGGATTTAAAAGAAAGAAAACCACAGGATAGTAGCCTGGCAAGGCCGTCTAGGAAGAACCTGTTACAGACAATAGGAGTTAAAGTTGTCCCCACGGGGCAACTTTAAATCTCCTGAGAACTCTAAAGATGGAAACTGCTCCTTTGCAGGACTCCATGGTCCTCTTGTATAATCATATGTTGATATCTAGTCTAAGCATTATCACTAGTGATATTATTAAAATGTCAATGTAAGTCCTTCACCTCCAGAGGGGGGATCACGAGTGCTGAAGACCAGAGAAGGGTCTCAGAAGCTCTTGCATGTCAGTGATGTACCCAAGCAGCAATTGGCATGAAATGCACTCAGCTGCTTGGTAAAAGAATGCTCTGTGACAATCAGCGCAGGAGAGAAGCTGAAGGCTGTTTGTTAGGTCTGCAGGAGGCTCTCCCTGAGAGGCATGGGCACACAGGCATGTGTCTTGGGGGCTGGGTCTAGCCGAGCTGTCCTGAATAGCTACCAGATGTGCTCCTTACAATGATCTCACCTCAAAGAGCTCAGATATAAACCAGGTCTAATGAGGCAAATGTTTCAGCATCGACAGGAACATACTATTGAACCAAAAGAACCGCCTTCCCGAGAGACATCATTCTTCCTCATGGGGTAAATTCTTTTCCTTTTATTTCTTTATTGTTTTGTCTATGGTACTGGAGAATGAACCCAGAGGCATTCTACCATAGAGCACCCCTATCCCTATTTTATTTTGAAACAAGTACTCTCTAAATTACTGAGGCTGGCCTCCAACCTGTAATAATCCTGTCTCAGCCTTCCAAGTACTGGGATTAGTAGCTTGGTGCTTGGTGTCACGTTTTCTTTTTGTATTTAATAAAAAATAGAAAGCAATGCAAAAGCATTTCATTAGCTTTGGATATGTGAGCAGAAAGTGAAATATGGAATGAGCACTACTGGAGGAACTGGGCCCCCTGCAAACTCAAGGGATAAGAGAAATGAAAGCAGAGGGCTGAGGGAGGAACAACAGATCTTCTAGAGATACAGAGACGCTAGGTTATGCCATGCCTTTTTTGAGAAAGTAAAATAGGAGGTGTTTATTTCCTCAGCACTTGAAGGAACAAAATTTACAGCCAGAAAGACCAGCAGAGATGGAATTTCAATCAAACCAATTGAATAGTTTATTGAAAGCCCAGTGCCGTCTTTCCCCCCTCACTACTGTAAACTAGAAATCAAGGCCTACAAATATTAAATATGTTATTTTCTAGTCCTCCAAAAAATCTACAAAAGAAAGTGCCAAATTATTATATTTTGGAAAAACTGACATTTGCAACATATGGGTAAACAATTACCAACCCCAAAACTGGTGTTAGCTTCATCGACTGCCGTGCACACGTTTGTTAGGACCAACATTGATATGTATTTATTTTAATCTTTCAGCACCACTGTATAAATATAGCCCGTTGAAGTTACGACACACTTTCTGCTGAATACCAGCTAAAGCCCGACCTTTAGTTTGCTGACTGCATGAACCATGAATGCACCAGGGTGTTCCAAAGGACATGGGACGTTAAATCTCCCCTATGCTTTAAAGTTTAGAGGGATTTAACTTCCCCTTCAACTTGTATTCATTCCAGCCATGCAGATTCTGCACAAGCCAGGGGAATGTGTGAGGGAAGAGGTCAAAGAGAGTGCGCTGTAGTGGAAAATATACTGAATGGACTGCAAACTGCCAGGAGCCGAGTTTGTCTTTCATATCACCATTTGGGTTAACTCAGGCAACCACAGCTTTGGGGAATTCTCTTTATTCACAAAGCGAGGAAGGAACTGGGTCTGGTGGCACACACAAGTAATCCCAGTACTTGGGAGGCTGAGACAGGAGGATCACAGATATAAGACCAGCCTCAGCCACTTATCAGCAACTTAGCAAAAGCCCTTTTTCAAATTAACAAAAAACATGAAGGGCTAAGGGTGTAGCTCAAAGGTCGAATATCCCTGAGTTCAATTCCTAGTATCAAAAAGAATGAAAGAGAGGAGAGAGGGAAGGAGGAAGATAGGAAGGGGTAAAAGGAGGGAAGGAAGAAAGAAGTGAGAGAGGAAAGAAAAATCCAACCTATGGGTTAAACTACAAAGATTGATGGTCCAAATTTTCTGAAAATAAGATTACAAGAGTGCAAAGGAAAGGCCTGAAGGGGCTGAGTCCTAGTACCTACAGCAGAGGTGAGCCGAAGCAAACAGGCCCCAGACAGGACAGGTGTTCTGTTAGTTTGAAGGGTGCATTGGATTACCTGATCCTATGTGTTGTTCTTGTCTGAAGATCCTATAACCAGAAGCTGTGCATTTCTAAGTTACTGGCTCTTGAATTCTGCTCGTAGCACAGAAACAGATTTTTACTTCAAAAAAGGTTTTGTTATTCATTTTGTATTTTGTGTTTATTTGTTTGTTTTGTGGTACTGGGGATGGGAGTGAACCCAGGAACATTCTACTTTTGTGCTACATTCCCAAACTTTTTATTTTAATTTTGAAACTAGGTAGCACTAAGTTACTGCTCACTGGCCTCAGACCTGCAGACCTCCTGTCCCAGCCTCCCAAGGACTGGGACTAAAGGCATGTGCTGTTATGCTCAGGGATTTGTTTTAAATCTGTACACTCAATGCCTAACATCTAAACATTAGAAATGGTTCTGTATTAAAGAAAAATATAAACACTGTATTTATGTATTTATTTATTTATTTATTTATTTATTTATTTATTTTTGTGGTACTACTGATCAAACCCAGGAGCATTCTACCTCTGAGCTACACTCCCAACCCTATTTTATGTTTTGTTTTCAAACAGGGCCTTGCAATGTGCCTAAGGCTAGCACTGAATCTGTGATATTCCAGTCTTTTTTTTTTTTTTTTTTTGGTGGTGGTACTGGGGTTCCTGGAAGCCCTTCTACCTCTGGGCTACACTCCCAGACCTTTTTATTTGGAAACAGGGTCTCCTAAGCCAGCGCGCGGCTGGCTTCGAACCTGCGCTATCCTCCTGTCTCTGCCTCCCAAGCGCAGGCCACCACGCCCGGCTGGATATTCCAGTATTAACGTACCAAGTATTACATGCTTATGCCACTATGTCTGGCTATTTTCTTCTATTATTTATTTTAAAAATTTGCTTAGGGAAAAACTATTGAAGCCAATTCATGCTCTCTAGTTTGAAATGGTCATTTGCATCACTGTTTTTAAGTGGTGTGTTATAAACCAAGAATTCCAACTTTATTTCAGCATTCTGAATAGTGCATGGTCTTTCACTGAAACCCACCCAGCAGGATAGAGCATATTAACTTTGAATATTCTCAAGTTACAGATTGATAGGCTAAATATTCTCCTTTTTACAAATTCCTCTTGTCTTCATCCTGGGAGCATCTGACCCTCACAGTAGCATCCTTTCTCCCCCTGCTCATAAATTCAATGTCCATATTCATTTCTTTGCCATTAATTAGTTGAGCACATGCTGTGTACTCAACTAACTTGAGCTGAGTACCAAACATGAGATTCGTGCCGGGTGCACAAATTCACAAAACACAATGCATACATTCTGGGTGCTCTTAGAACATGAGCTTAGTCATCACAGCCATAAAATAGACAGTGACCCTTGTGTCACAATATGTAATTCAGAAGGGAAGCCAGGGTGCCATGGATACCCAGGCGAGAGTCACTCAACCTTTTTCTTCAGTGGGTCCAGATGGGCTTTGCCAGATCATTACCACATTGAGAACCAAGGCACAAGTAGAAATGGAATTCACGGGGACCAGAAGGAATCTCCCTAGACAGCACAACCAAAGGCCCATGACTGACATCGTATGCTATATTCACAAATATAGGTATAGTTTAAGAAATGATAATGCTTGTCTGAAAGTAGGGAAAATAGTAAGGTTGATGAGACAGGCAGGGTCTAACCAAAGCGGAGCACGTTAAGTGTGAGCATGTGTTAGAGAGATTCCACACGGCCTTCTAAGAGGCCATGCGTCTCACATTCAATGTCAATTACACAGCGCCACAAGAATGCAGGTAACCAATTATCCCAACACGGCATCTTAAAACAGTACATGTCTTGGCTATGAGCCTTCAGGTGGATGGCTTTGAACTAAGCAGCCCATTCTCTGGTCTCCGCTGGGCAAACTGACTTGTCTGCAGTTTCACCAGCCATTAAATACTTGGCCCAGGATGGCTACAGCTGGAGCAACCAGGCCGAGTCACCTCGGCCCCACATGTCACAGTTCTGTCAAGACATGTTCCCATGGCCAGAAGAGGAGCAAAGAGAGAAACAGAAATGTGTGAGAGCCTTTCTACAGGAATCAGAGCTGGTCGCATTCTTCCGTCCAAGGCATGGCACATATCTAGCTCTGAAGTGTGTTGAGGGAACACACTCCTCATATTTCAGAAGAGGCTCCACAAAGAGGTAAAAACAATGTTCGGAGGATCAGCTGAAATAATGTCTCATGACTCTCATCAACTGCTTACACATTCAGCTCTCTTCTGTGTCGGGGCCCACTCGGCTGGACCGAGATGGCACCCAGGCTTGTTGCCAGAGTGGATTCAAGATGGCGCCTAGGCTTGCAGCCAAGTCATGAGACTCACAAGATGGACGTCTCCTTGAGCAATTAAATCATGGATTACCATATAATCCACAGGGCCAAGGCATAGTAGAACGAGCCCATGCCACTATTAAGTCTGCTTTAATAAAACAAAAAGGGGGAATAGGGGCTCAATGAACCATACCAAAAGATAAACTAAATCTTATATTATTTATTCTAAATTTTTTAACGCTGGATGCCAATGGACGAACAGCAGTGGAAAGACATTACAGGCCTCATGAGCACTATGCAGGGCAAGCAATGTGGAAAGATATTTGTACAGGAGCATGGAATGGTCCGGATCCAGTGCTAACGTGGGCTCGAGGGTCGATGTGTGTTTTCCCACTGGACAAAGACTCGCCGATTTGGGTTCCTGAAAGATTGGTGCACCATGTACAGGAACCAATGGAAGATGCCAAGCAACAAATGGATATGGCTAACTCTGTTGGTAATGTTCAACATTGGAATGGGTGAAAAAGATCTTTGGAGAATTATTTCTGCTTTCCCTCTTCCTTTACCTGTATCTACCACTGCCACCATTTTTCCTCGGATCTTTACGACCAATAGTTCCTTAAATTTGCCCTGGATTCCCTTTGATGAAGAAATTAGGCCTTATGCATTCTTCAATATAACTTTAAGTGGCAGTTTATGTTTTTATGCTAATAAAATTTTGAATGATACCTATGATAGTCCTAATCCATGTGTACAGTTATATAATCAGACTATGGGAAAATTTCAGCCATTTAATGATTCCAGTCCCATAGGAAATGTTACTGTTTTAGAAGGATATGCTCCTTTAGCATTTTCTAGATATGAACATCCCCAAAATAAGACAGCTCCTTTGCAGATGCAGTGGGCTCCCAAATGTTATAACCCACGTAGCTGGCCATTTAAATGGACTGACTGCCAAGACTCCAAGGTAGTCTGGGCCTCTTCAGGCTATGATTTAAGTTTTTCTCCAGGCATATCTACTATGTGCAATCATACTTGGGCAGGATAGAATTATACATATCAAAATCCTATACAGTATAAGCCGCCCAATCCTTTTAATATTTGGCTTCTCTGTGGGATAGCAGGAGGCTGTACTGTTATAACAGCTATGTCTATGATTTTAGGGGGAACTGCAAAAAACTGCAGCTATTCTCAGAATTCTTCCGACACTTTTGAGGATAGCGTCAAAGTAAATTGTTCAATGGGACCACAACTCCCGTTTGGACCCACTCCTGTTTGTGTAACTACTCCATTTTTTTGGCTTGTTTCTAATAGTTCCTTAGTTAATGATAGTCTAGGTTGTTTTATTGATACCTGTTTTCTAACTTTCTGCTGGAATGCTTCTATGCACCCTTGGGCAGTAGTAATGCGACTGCCTATAGCAGTCCCTTGGCCAATAAGAGTGGATGTAAATTCCCTTCCAGTTTTGCTGAACCGAGAAAAGAGAGATTTTGGAATTTCTGCTCTTATTGCTGTAATTGTGGCCTTTGTAACTGGAGCAGTTACAGCTGCTGCCGCTTTGGCAACATTTATAAATACGGCAGCCACTATGAATGCCCTATCCTCACATGCGGCTACTGCCATGGCTCAGCAAGCTCAAATAAATGGACAACTTAAAGCTGGCATATTAATGGTAAATCAAAGAGTAGACCTGTTACATGAACAGGTTGACATTCTAGGGCAAATGGCCATGGTACCATGTATCCATAAATTATCTGGTTTATGTATAACGTATGTACAGTATCAGAATTTCTCCCATGCAGGTAATTTGTCTCAGCAATTAAGCAAGATGCTTCTAGGGACTTGGAGCCGTGAATTTGAACACACCATGATTGAGCTTCAAGCGTCCATTGTTGCAATTAATTCTACCCGTGTAGAAGTTGCCACAGTACAACAATGGATGGACTTGATACATGGAACATTGGGTTTCTTAAAAGATTGGGGTGGCATGGCATTCTGGGCATTCTTGCTGGTGGTAGCATGCTGTTTCCTGGTTGGATATATCAGGCGAACTCGACAACAAACACTGCAACAACAGCGCATATTGGTGCAAGCTATGGCAGCCCTTGAAGCTGGCTCATCTCCCCACGTATGGCTCAGTATGCTGGATCGGTAGTCAGTGACGGGTAAGATCGTCCCCGGAACCATATCAACCTAAGACAGGGAAACAATCATGCTATTGTTCTCCCAATGACGGGTAAAAATGGTCCTTGAGGGTCGACAACCTAAGACAGGCACGATCCCGAGCCTTATTTTAATAAAACAAAAAGGGGGAGATGTCAGGGCCCACTCGGCTGGACCGAGATGGCACCCAGGCTTGTTGCCAGCGTGGATTCAAGATGGCGCCTAGGCTTGCAGCCAAGTCATGAGACTCACAAGATGGACGTCTCCTTGAGCATGTACAGTGTGCCATGCTACGTGCCTGCAGAATGATCAGTGACGCAAAGCCTCATGCTGCCACCAGCCTGCCTATGAGAGAGTCAGAAATGTGCATGCCCTAGCTGTGGAAGCTTGGGGTTGGTAGGGAATAGAAGGAGGGATTATGATGCTGATATATATTGTGCTTGTTGTACGCATTGTCAGACATATTGAGAAACATATGAAGAAGAGACATATTAAGGATCCATTAAAGAAGAATTCATATTTCAGCTGAAGAGGTGTCTGTGTCGTTCTCTAAGCCCCTGCGGGTTGGAGTCTTGGGAGACGATACTTCTGGGTGCTGGACTCTGTGCTTCTGCATGACACCCATCTAAAATGCTACAATGATGCTATTGCATGGGAACTTTCCTTTAAGGGATCACTCACCTACACTTCACACCAGCACAAGCATGCCGTGCCTTGTCTGCAACTTTCTGAAGCAGTGGTTCACCTTCTCCTAAAAGAGTGAGAGCACTGGTTGTGCAAGGGTGTGTATGCATATGTAGGGATTGAACTCAGCGACATTCTACCTCTGAGCTATACTCCTAGCCCTTTTTATTTTTGTTTTAAAACAGAGTCTTGTTGGGTTGCTAAGTGTCTCATTAAGTTGCTGAGGCTTGCCTTGAACCTGCAATTCTCCTGTCTCTGCCTTCCAGGTACTGGGATTACAGGCTGGCACCACCACACCCAGCACTAATTGCTCTGTGAGGCAAAATGGAAAATGAGAGAAAAAAAGAGCATAACAAAGGAAAATATAACTATTGTAGCAAACTTTAGACAACTATTTTATGTAGTTCAATATACATAAAATTGTACTAAATGAGAATAATGTGCCACACACTGTACTAAGTACTTTTATCTCTTCTTTCTCTCTAACAGAAACATACACACACAAACACACACACATCACATACATTTTATTACTATATAATTCTTCCAATTTTTTTCCAAAAAAACCCCTTGAAGCTTAGTGGGTTTATGTCACAAGGAAGCACCTGGATTTGAAATCCAGAAGTTTGATTCCAGAACCAATTAGATTAAATAATGCATATCAAAGTCTCCTATCCTAAAATGTTCTAAATCCAATCCTAAGAAAAGAGTATATTCAAAAGGCATCTCAAAGACTGTCTATTATCTACTCTAAAAGTAAATGCCAAGACCCATAAACACTTTATATAAATGAATAATGCAGTGAAAACCTCAACAATGTATAGAGAGGTGTCACGGAGAGTGTACTTTTCTAACAAGTTTATCTTTCATCAGTAATTCATTAGCATAGACTCTGTGTCAATCCTCATGATCTGTGGCGCTGCATATTTTAGAACTTGGCATATGCATTCTTTTCACAAGCCAAGTTTCACAGCAGTCCCCATTGTCTATGATAATGAAGAAAGTACGTCAGTAATATAGAAAGCCTGATTTCTTTCCAAACTCATTAAGAGAGACAGGCAGGTCTAACAATCTACACTCAAGGATGGTCACCAGCCTGCCGTGTCGATTGTCCCTTCAGCCGTGGATAAGATATTCATTCATTCAGAAGCCTATCTATTGACTGCCCACCGTGTCACATGCTGGGTAAGTATGGAATAAAACAAGAACAAGTCATAAATTTACAGTCAAGTAGGGAAAGCAAAGAGATAAGTAAGTAAATAACCAAGAATAATTGTGCATTAAAGTAAGACTTATGGGAACACTCCATATTATATATCTATACCAATACACCTATAACAGCCTTGGCTTTACCATACTGGTCAGGAAAGTCCTGGGACTTACTCTGACAGGCTGGGAAGCATGAGAAAATATATATGCAAGAGTTATCTTTCAGTAATATGCTTGTGACATGTAGGGCTTATATTATGCAAATATTTTGAAAATTGAGCTTGGTGTGAAAGCACACACTGTAATCCTAGTCCTTGAGAGAGTGAGGCAGGAGGAGTACAGTTTTGAGGCCAGCCTCAAGAATTTAGTGAGATCCTCTCTCAAAATAAAATATAAAATTAGGGGTGGAGGTATAATTCAGAGATAGAATGATTCTGGGTTAATACCTAGTGGAGAGAGAGAGGGAGGGAGGGAAGGGAAGGGAAGGGAAGGGAAGGGAAGGGAAGGGAAGGGAAGGGAAGGGAAGAAGAGAAGAGAAGAGAAGAGAAGAGAAGAGAAGAGAAGAGAAGAGAGAGAAGGGAAGGAGAGGAGGAGAGGAGAGGAGAGGAGAGGAGAGGAGAAGAGAGAACCATAAATCACTTTTTTCCCTCCTTTATTATTATGATGTAAGAGCCTTCTTTCCTATGCTGACATAGTTTCAGTCAAAATGAATTGTGTTCTGGTTAATCAAGACCTCACAATGTCCTCAATTTTCCATCAGTCCCATCTTCAAGGTTTCCATCTCAAGGTTCCCAGAAATCTCCCAAGGTCAGGTCTCCAATGCTGTCCTCTGCCACAGACTTAAGGGTGTGCCAGAATAGAATATTAGTGTTAGGAATTGGAATGTTCTGCCAAAAGGTAATATGTCGAAAGCATGGTCTCCTGTGCAGGGCGGTTCCAAGGGGGCTGGAGGAGGGGGACCTCCAAGGGTATGGTCTTGGTGACTATGTTTGACTACCTACTTCCTGTCTCTTTGTCTTCTTCCCAGGTTCCTGAGCAGCTTTCTCCACCATGCTGTGCCACCATGACATTCCTGCCTCAAAGTCAGTTGACTATGGACTAAACCTCTGAAACCATGAACCAAACACACCTTTCCTTCTCTAAGTGGTTCACATCAGGCATTTCAGTCACACCAACAAGAAGCTGATTAAAGTAACGGCCTCTTCTGAGCTATGGGATAGGAGTTGTCAGGGTTTTCCCTAATCAACTTTTAACCTAGGCTTTAAAAATATCTTCTAGGGTGTTTTAGTTCTAAACTATCAATAAATGTTTCCTTTTGTATGGTAAAAATTCTTCTTCCTCTTAATTTTTAAGTATGTTTTTAAATTTTAATTTAAAATTTCAGTGACTTGAGTTTGAATTCATTTGATAATTATGATAAAAATGATTCTGAGCACTGATCAAATTCTTAACAATTTTTTTTACCATTAACTAAAGGATTTTCTTGTGGGGGAGTCTGTGTATTTTGGGTTTACTTTCATAGTAATCCAACCACTTTGCATAGCTCCTTACAACTTCTGATTTCCTCATTTGCCATAGTATAAACATATTATTAGTATAGAAATAGAGAACACCAATCCAGTGAAAAGGTAAAGAACAAGCAGCAGGAAACATTTCCAATTTTTATTTTTCACCAGAAATTTACCTGACACATGGGCTATTTAAAATATATATCTCTTTTTATTACATGCCAAAATACTCTAACTCATACAAGTTATCTTTCTTTGAATATGTATAATTTAACAAGCTAGTTTAAGTTGATTATGATGCTATCTAACAGATAACCACGCCAACAAAAGAAAAGATAGAAACAGCATATATGGAGTGTCATTGTAAGTCATGTATAGCTTATATGAAAAAAAGATACACGCTTCACTTTGAGTTGATTGTTTTTACCTCCTCATCTCTCAGCCAGGGTTGACTCTTCTCTTTGTCCTTGAACCCTGCTTGCATGGAAAGGTTTCTGGTGGGTTCCACCAGTCAGAGGCATCTGTAGGAGATGAGAAGGAATGACTAGAGGACAGAATATTTATTCACCATGGTCATCTTAGATTAGTTGTATTCCTTGACTGAAGGGCACCCTGGCTCAGCTGAAGCCCTCTGCAGTCTTCTGTCCTCTGGATCTCACCCAGGAAGGCCCTAAGGATACTTATCCCACAATTCTGGACCATCTTTTATATTTTGTCCACAGCTTTCTTAGTATTCCCTTTAGAAAACACTAGAAAAAATATTCTCATGTGTATTTGTTAATCTATTGCTTACAAGATTCTTACCTAGTATGCTTAGTATGCTTGTTATTATTTTTTTCATATATATTGTCCCTCTCCCCAGATATTTTGACAGCTACATAAAGTCAAAATAATAGTATGGTATGCCGGGCGTGGTGATGCACACTTCTAATCCCCACGCATGGGAGATGGAGACAGGAGGATCGCTCTGGTCCAGAGCCAGCCTTGCTGGCTTAAGAGACCCTGTTTCCAAATAAAACAAAAATAGGTCTAGGAGTGTAGCCCAGAGGTAGAAGGGCTTCCAGGAACCCCAGTACCACAAAATAATAATAATAATAATAATAATAATAATAATAATAATAATAATAATGGTATGTTATAGTGGTAAATTTTTTCTATTTTCAATTTATTTTCTTGGATAGTCCCTTCTTTGATTCTCCAGATATATCTGATTGGTGAAATGGTTATGACTAGTATCTACTTATGGTTTGGAAAACTGAGGCTTAGAGGGACTATGTCATTGGACTAAAGGAACAGAAAGATCTAGGACCTGTTACGTATAGGATTTTCTCTTATGAGTTCTCTTCCTTAAACCATACTGCCAAGGCAAAATATAAATCATGAAAGGATGTTTTGTCCATGGCTACTGGATAAGAACCATAAATTCTGTTTATGGGGAATCTAAGTCAGAGTTCTGTAAACTATGGCCCTTAGGCTGAAGTCACCATTTGTCTGGTTTTGTAAACAAAATTTCATTGGAATAAAGTCACCTCCACCCAAACGCTTATTGTCCATGTGTCTTCTCTGTCTTCCCTTTGAATAAAGAAAACCAATGACTCACAAAGCCTAAAATATTTATCATCTGGCCCTTACTAGAAAACATTTGCTGATCATTTATCTAAATGTAACAAGGTAAATTTTTTTCAGTTTTCTGACTACAGTGATTAAATAACCTGTGTGTTTCTAAAGTTCTTTCCAGATTACATATGAAAAATTAGGCCATTTAAGACCTTATTTATAAAGGCAATAAATGAGAATCCATGAATGGTGCTTCAGGTAACTTAAGGTAGCCGGATAGTGAATTAATCATAAAATGACATTTTATGTTTAATCTGGAAAACAAAACAATATCTCACCTGGATAATTTCTTTAAAAATTCTTATTTAAAAGGTTTTGGGAAAACAAATTGATTCTGAAGTATGCTATAAGCAAATGCAATTTGTTTATTTTTCCTAGCACCAGAAAAATATACAGAATAAATAAAAATATCAAGCTACAATACCAGGGCTTTCTAAGTTAAAAGCTAAAGGTTGATTTGAATTTAGGGAAAAGCAAAAAATGGCTTACATGACATTTTGCAGACAAATAATTATTGCATGCTTCCTTAAATATTTGTTTCTATAAATGTGTTTTTTAGCACTTTTCAGGTACAAACCCAATGGTTTACTGCTATGCGCAACTTACTGTTATTATCTTTTCTGTAAGTTTCCTTTTTCAAAGATCATTATTACTCAATATTTTTAAATTAGTGAAAATAAATAACAGGGATGTTAGAAATCCATTTCTTATTGTGGATTTCCTGAAAGCCAGGGATTATAATGAACATCTCTAGATTCTATGTGTCTCATTTCTATCCAAGAGAGGCATGAATCATAGGGCACAGCCTCTCCCTGCAGAGTGGTGAATATATTATTTTAATCATCCAATTAGAACAACTCACTTCTCCTGGCCCAGGGTATTTATTCATGTGTGTGTGTGTGTGTGTGTGTGTGTGTGTGTGTGTGTGTCTGTTACACAATCAAGGCCAAATCAGACTTCCATGGGGAATGGTATTGATAAGAGAGAGTTTATCATCTTCTGGGTTTTATTTTTAAAGATCTTATAAGCCTGAAATGACCAAATAGGATGAGAGATTATCATCTTTTGAGTTTTAATCTTAAAGATTTTATAAGCCTGAAATGACCAGTGGTCATTTATTCCATGTGAGACAAATCTACCTGAGAATGAAGTCAACTCAATAACAAGCAGAAGTGGGGGTGGGAGAGAGAGAGAGAGAGAGAGAGAGAGAGAGAGAGAGAGAGAGAGAGAGAGATCTTCTGGTAGCTTATCTAAGCACCTAGACCAAGTCCAAAGTAGCAATCAGCAAGCCCAGATATTCCCCATGTCTGTAATTCACTATTTTCCACGTTTACATTATTTTGATAACTTAGCTTATTAGAAATTTATCACTTGCAAACGATCATGACTGATACATAATACAAAGATAAGTACACGAACACGGGCATTCAGTCCCTGATAAGGTACATACCCAATGGCTATTATGTACAAAGTTTCCTTCCTCCACTAGAGCAAGACAAGAGCCTAGGGAAGGGAACAGAAGGAGGGAAGCCAGCTGGGCAGAAGAAGTAAGCTATTCAGAGAATAATACGGCGCATACTGAATGGCATCATAATGTCAAATAGGTGTATTTATTCAATTATTCAACAAAGAGTGATCAATACTCACTCCGTATTCTTGGCACAGAGAAGATAATAGAGGGAAAATGGAGATATTGCCCCTTCTCTTAGAGAGACTGCAGTCTAATAAGGAAGGTAGAAATCATCCGAATCATCTCACAAAAATAAAAGCGAGAGAGGTATGTGGTGGTATGAAAATGGGCGTTGACCTACTTGGGGAGTTAGGAAAGGTTTGATAGCGTGACATCTTTAGCCATTGGCCAGGAGAAGATAAGTGTGGTGAGAACTTGGGAAGAGACAACACATGGCAGGATGAAAGGAAGCTCTTAATTGAGGTTGGAGGTAGTAGGAGAATAAACAGTACTAGGCTACACCTTAGGCACACAAGTAATTGGGAAGAATGCCCTCTTTCTCAAAAATACCAATTTGGATGTACAATTTCACAATCTTCTTGGTCACAAACAAAATTAAGCTGATTGCAATATGGTAACCTTGACTGGATCCCAGAACAACAAAAACAAAAGTCAAGTGGAACTATTGGTAAAATCCTAATAAAGCCTGGAGTTGATTAATATTAATGTTTATCTGGTAGTTTTGACAAATGTCCTGTAATAATGTATGATATCAACATTAGGGGAGACTGAGAGAAGGATATTCTGAAATCATCTGTGTTGGTCAGCTTTTCATTACTATAACAAATGCCTTAGAAAATCAGCTTATAAAAAAAAGGTTCATTTTGGCTCAGGGTTTTAGAAGTTCCAGTCCATGATTGATTGTTGCTTGAGGCCTGTGTTAAAGTAATACATATAGCATAGGAAGCTGCTCACCTCATACCAGCTGGGAACAAAAACAGAGAAGAAGAGACCAGCTCCCATGAACTCCCTCAAGGGCATGAACCCCAATGACCTGAAACCTTGGAGAAGGCCCCAGCTCTTCAACATTCCACAGCCTCCATTAAACACCATTAAACCTCAACAAATGAGAACATTTAAGATCCACGGTATAGCAATATCTATCTATGCTATTTTTGTGGCTTCTGTTAATCTGATCTTAACTTTCTATTTCCCTTAGGATAAAAACAATACATCTTGTTTTCTGCAGTCAGCCTACATTTGTACTGCATTTACTGATGTTTGAAGTTGTAAGCAGTCATCCCATGAGTGGATTTCTGTATTCATACACTTGTCTTTGTACCCTGTATTAGTCAGGACTTCCTTAGTTGTAACTGACCTATCCCCATTCAAACTAATAAGGCTTCACAGAATCCCTAATTATGACCCAGACTCTACCTCCTCCTCTAGCATGGAATATGGAGACCTTACAGAAAGAGGTTCTGTGAACAGAGGCATGGCCAAAAGGTTGGGGGACTATAAAGACCTCCAGACTTCCAGGGCAATACCCCAGAAAAGTGCTTGTCATGTAGACACTCAATATTCACTGAAAATTAGAAGAAATGGAATATCAGTGCATGCACTTGTGAAATCAGACTAATCATTAAGAACTTATGAGAGTACACAAGGCTTAAGTGAGACTGCAGAGCTTGACTGAGGGATAAAGTAAAACCTCATGGAAAACACTGGAGAGAACGTAGTCATGCTAATAACATTGAGGCCTAGGAAAATGTACGAATCATTCATATTTATTTCCTGAAATAACCAGCATGTTGCTCTTAACTAGAAATCTAATTACATGTCGGCACTTAAAAATATATGTATAGAACATGAGGATCTTATTTGATGTGGACAAGGCCACTAGAGTATTATAAGCACTTTGATACCCAGGCATACCCCATGCTTATAATTATCTGACATAGAGTTTAGTTCTTTCTTAAAGCCTGTAGAGTACTTCTCTTCAGGAAGGTGAACTTTGTAGTTTTTCTTTTTTTTTTTTTAATCTTTCCTCCTTGTTTTCCTCTTCAGTTATAGTAATAGTTAAATGAAAGTCATTGGGTATCTGTGTGCCGAAATGGAATTCACTTAATTTAATGTAATTTGCACAGCTCTCTCCAAGCATTGGAAATGAATGAATTACCCTTTGGGTGGGTTGTGTGTGAAGAAAACCTGCCTCTATCCGAAATAGGCTCATCCTGGAGCAGGGGCAGCAGTGTGGGTGGCTTTTTAGTGATGTGGGTTAGAAGGGAAAGAAGACCGAGAGGCATAAATCCTGAGGCTGCTTAAAGACCTAGTTAAGCTCTTGAAGGGGAAGCCCAGTGGATGGAAAGGGAAATGATTTGCTGCTGCCTGGTAGGAATGAGTCAGGCTCCTGCAACCCTGCTTAATTTACCTGTCAAAGAGCCTGATGGATTTGTCCATAGAGTTTTTAAATAGATGATAAAGCTCTTCCCTATGTGAAACTTTAGCCTTTGGTGGGGGACATAGCTGTCACTTGCCCAGATCAATGTGGCTAATTCAGGGCATTTCAGCTCCACTCTGTCAAGCATTCTATCTCTACTGTGTGCATGTAATTATTTGGAATAGAATTTAAAAGATGGCCCATTGTGTGCCCAGGTTATTTTCCAGCAAAGGCTCTTTAGGATCCATGTCCACAGTGCCAGTAGTTGGTGCTTTCCTAATGTGCCCCTTGGCAGTAGCCTTGTGCCAACCATCAATGCAGGCAGGCTCAGAGACCCAGCAGAACACATGGGGACATTCTCCATCTCTACCGTGGCTGTGTACGATCACTCAGCCTTCCTTGGCCCATTCCCCACGGGCTCTTTATGTCATTCTAGACCTTTCATTAGAAAACATACTTTGGGGATAGGGATTAAGAATTAGACAATTCTCAGAGATCTCTGATCTTCCTTCACTTCTTCCCCATGAAGAATTAAGATGAAATAACATTTGGAACTTCTAAGTGCAGACTATCTATTAATTTCCAACACATGGACTATGTCTTTGAGCAAAATCTGAAGAATCTAGTGTAAAATCGCTAATAAATGTTGAACACGCCTGCTCGATTTGTGGTTTTATAGCAACTGTAAGTACTAGTATGAATTTGCATAACACCATTTTGATCTCTTCTTTGCCCGTAATAATGTATAATTCTATTGGTTCCATCAAGGTAAATGGAATACAGAAATTCACTCACTTAATAGAATATTAATTTTTCTCTTTAAAAAATGATGGTTATTTTCCAAAATTGAAACAAATAATTGTATTCAGTTTCTTCTGGGGGAAAAAGATTGTGAGCAAAATATTTATATGTTCATACAATTGGTATGTAATTGTTCTTAATATCTACATTTATAGATGAGAAAATTGAGAATTGATGAAAGTGTAAATTTTGTGTTTCTGGACAGCACTTTAGAAAATTCAAGAAATTTCAAGGATGTTCAATGAAGTTTTATTTAGTACATTGTAAAAAACAATAACTGTTAGTGATTTAACAAATTATTTATGTTATTATTACATGATACAAGAGGATATATGTGTAACTATTTAAAATATCATAAATCTATAAGTATAGAAACATTTATTTGTGGTTGTATTACAAAAAAGTAATTAAGAAACAACATGTATTTCATTGTGCTTCTGAAATTAAAATCTGCTACTTACCAAAAATACCCAAGAATCCTAAAGAGAATTGAGGGGAAATATTGCAATCTAATTGACCTGTGCTTCTAGAAAGGCTTTATCTATTGATGTGGGGGTGCACGCTTGTAATCCCAGCATTTGAGAGGCTGAGAAGGGAAGATCATGGTTTGTGGACAGCCTCTGCTACTTAGTGTGACACTTCGGAGCTCAATGAGACCCAGTTTCAAAATAAAAGAATAAAACATAGGGCTAGGGCTGTAGCTCGGAGGTAAAATGCCCCTGGGTTCTATCACTAGTACTGCCAAAAAATAAAAATAAAAAATAGAAAGGCTCTATCTCAAACATAGATGTATAGGTATTTGCACATGTCATTTGTATTTCTTAAATTATGTAACATATATTTACTTATTATTTGTCAATGATAGATTATAAAAAGTTTTTATTTATTCCCTGTTAGTGATGATATTTAGCTTTTTAAATGATATAATAGTCATATTTATTTACAGAATATAATATAATAATTTGCTACATGTATACAGTATTCAATGATCAAATCAGGATTAATAGTACTTACTCTAGCAAACATTACATGCAACTTAAGTAGGTAAAATAGCCTCAGAGGTATACAAGGACAATGTTCAAAAACTGGTTTATATATTACCATGCATTGAAGCTGAGAGGGACCAAGAGCAATGATATTCCAGTAGCAACAAGCATATCTGGGGCCCTGACCATTTCTCTTTATCCTATTTTTTGAGAAATAAATAAATAAATAAATAAATACCAGGGGTCCTTACAAAGTGGCTGAATTTAGGGCCAAGGCAGGAAAGACACAGAATAAGCCTGGGGCATCTTGTGCCAGAAAGTTACTGTGGTTTAGGATAGGAATTGAACATATCCCTCCAGGATTCACACGAGGACATTTAATCCTCGGTGTGAGGTGTTAAAGAGTGGACACTGAACTCAAAAGTGGTCCTTAGAGGTAGGACTTTTGAGAAGTGATTAGAAATACATAAGCATATCTGGGTAGAATGCCATGATTAAATCTGGGCAACTTTTTAAGAGAAAAAGAGTCTAAGAAAATACACACACACACACACACACACACACACACACACACACACATACTTCCCATCTATTGTCATATGTATGATGTTCCATAGCACTTTGGATTCTGACAGGGGGAAAAAAAACATTATCAGATGCAGCCCCTGAACAATGAACAAAAATAACCTGTTTTCTTTACAAAGTAACCCAGCCTCGGGCACTTCATGATAGTAATGAAAATCAGAGTAATACGGAAGTATTGAACACATACATGCACATGATATTGAACATATCTCAGAGGGATACCAAAGCCAACTGAAAGATTCCCCCGATGACTGAATCTGGAATGATTTGTGCAAAAAGTAAGTGACATAGTCCTGGATTATGACCCAAAGTATACAATACATATCGATGAGTTCATACTAATGTCAACATATGGCCAAATGCATAAATAGTGTGAAGAGACAATCTCCTAAGCACAAGAATTTCAAATAATGTAGATAACGTTGTTTTCATCAAAAGGAAGCAAAATTCTCCACTCCTTCAGTGTGAGCCAAGCATGGTGATATTCTTCTGAGGAATATGGTTTTGCAAAGCAGGAAAAGAAAAGAAGTAAATTACACATTGGGGAATCCTGACCAAAGTCTGAATGTGACATGTAAAATGTGCTATGAGGTAGCAGGATACAATGTAGAAACACAGAAATTATGCAAAGCTCAAGGAGAATGTCTTCTTGGAAGATGCCAGGTGAGTCTTGGCTCTTCTCTCGGCATTTTTCTTCCCTTTGGGTGGGCCAAACAAATTATGAGTAACAAATTCAAACTTCCCAAGGGTATTTTAAAACTTGTCATGTTAACACACATAAGTTGCTTAACTTAAATGTATTTTTCTTGTCTGAGTAATGGGAGCATTGAGACTCCTTTTTAATTGTTGTAAGGGTCCATTGACTTAATATATACATAAAACATTTAGCACTGTATCCAGTATATGTTACGCAAATGCATCTATTAGCAATAATTATTATTTGTGAAATGCATTGTCCTTTACGAAATCCCCAAGAGACTTACCACATAAACAAGAACAAACTCCTAATAGTGAGACTATCATGGTTATAAACTTCCTTCCCTGTTCAGCTGTACAAGGACACAGGCTGGCTCCTCTTTTCAGAAGATAGGAATATAAAATACAATGTAATATTTACATTGTCTAATTACATAATATACATTGTCTAATACATAGTATAATTACTATCAAATTTTTGAAGGTCCTAAATTCAGACATTGCCTTTGCTTGTGTGTGTGTGTGTGTGTGTGTGTGTGTGTGTGTGTGTGTGAAAAGCACCTCTCAGCTTGCCTCTGATACCTCTGATTTGCAAAAATCATCTTTGTCAGATCACATGCTCCAATTTCTAATGATCAGGGAACTATGGGCCAACATATTAAGCTGAATGACCACACTCCAAGTCACCTAGCTTATCTGCATCACACTTAACACCCATGTCTTTGCAATACACAAGTAGATTCTGAGGAAGAAAGGAAATGAGCCCAAATAAATGAGCTTTCAGTCCAAAGACAAGCAGCACAGTGCAAGTCAGACAGGCTGAGCGTTACAGCCCAGAGCAGTGGATGTGAATCTGTGCCACACGGAGGAGGTGTTTTAATTCCGATAATAGATATTGTGTGATTGATGACTCTTTCACAAGTGCTTTCTCTGCAGCTGCTTAATTCAAGGTTGCTGTTCTCGGCAAGTTGTCAGGGCCAGGGTGTCGTGTGTGGTCCCCAGTGCGTTGGAAGGGGTGGGTAGGCTGTGAGTTGGGGCAGGAAGTTGGTGTGAAGTTAGCACATGATGTACTAAGTCAAATTCCACCAGCTCATAACAGCACCCACCGCTGACAAATAGGGCAGTGGTTGGCAGCTGCTTCACAGTTGTTTCTCTCTTGTTTTTAATGTGGCCACCTGGCAAGGCTTCCCAGGTGACCACAGATCAATCCCCAGGAAAGATCTCATCAACAAATCCATACAATCTGGACTTGAGTAATATGATCAGATGCCTGGGATCTGATATATATATATATATATATGGTACTGGGGTTCCTGGAAACCCTTGTACCTCCGGGATATACTCCCAGACCTATTTTTATATTTTTTTATTTGGAAACAGGGTCTCTTAAGCCAGCGAGGCTGGCTTCGAACGTGCGCGATCCTTCTGTCTCTGCCTCCCAAGCCCAGGGATTACAAGCGTGTGCCACCACGCCTGGTGTGGGAGATTCTGTTTTCCTGTCAATGACTGTTCTTTGCATGTGAATTTATTTAAAAATTGTCTCTTGCTTGAAATAAAAGAAATTGATGTACCCATCCTGAACAGCAAATGTCTCCAGCCTCATAAATTCTTGATATTGACCCCAGAGAAACTTCTGAACAAATTTCTAGGAAACGTGTACACTACTTCTCATTGTTTACATTAAAAAGTGTGTAGTAACAAAATATTGAAAAACAATTGATATGCTAGTTAGTGGAGGAACAATAAAATTATGGCTTTATCGTTATCATCATCATCATCATCATCATCATCATTATCATTATTGTTGTTATTATTATTTTTTGGTACTGGAAATTGAATACAAGGATATTCTGCCTCTGACCTACACCCCCAGCCCTATTTTATTTTATTTTTTGTTTTGTTTTGAAACAGGGAATCACTAAGTTTCTAAGGCTGACCTCAAACCTGAAATCCTTCTGTCTCAACCTCCCAAGTAGTGGGATTACAGGTAAATGTTACCATGTCTAGCTGTGGCATAGCTACTTTCTTGAATATTATTCTGTGGTTAAAAGAATCAAGCTACACTTATCAATAGAAACACATGGCAGAAGTGTAATGGTGAACTTTTACAATTTGAAGTTGCAGTTTATATAGCCTACATTGAATAATTTATTTGTGTAAATTTTAAAATTATGTAACTAAAATATTTTCTATGTCTAAGGACACATATATATTTCAAATCCCTGATGAAAGATGGATTTTTAGGAAAAGGTTGATCAATGGCACTAAGTCATAGAGAGAAGCAAGTAATTCCTGTGTGCTATTTACAGTAGGGTATCTATTAATAATATTAATAATATATTATATATTTATAAAAGCTAGAATAAATGATTTTGAGACATTTTACCATAAAGAATGGATAAATATTTGCAAAGATGGATATGCTTAACATGATTTAAAGATTACACAATGTATACATATATTGAAATATAGCAGCATAACTCATTAATATATATATAATTTTTATTTTTTATGTACCATAAACAAATGTAACTTAAAAAAGAATGATGGACTATTGGTGTACACATTAGATGCCAATGCACAGGAGATGGACAGACCTAGGAAAATGAGAAGAAGGAGACAATAATCATGAGGAAAATAATGATGTGCTGTTAGTTACAGGAAATATGGTTGATTGCGTCCATCAATTTTGAGGTCCAGCATGGGCTAAAAATGTTAACGATGCAGAATGGCTTTAAAGACAAAAGAGGCCATGCTGATGGCCAGAATGGCTATCTGGGCATCCACTGTTTGACTTGGAAATGGTGCCAGTAGCCCAGACTTCGTTTGCCATTCAGGCATTAGCCTCCTTATAGGAACTGCCAAGGAGGACTCCAGTTTCAAGCACAATTTGTTGGCATGGTCATTTTTGTGTTGCAAATACGTCAAGTCAACCCACTTACACCCTACCTGGCAACACAGAGGATACTTCAAAGACTAGGATGCCGGATCCAGGCCCTTATCACTGACCCATCACCCCTTCCTGTCCTCAGGAATGCCCTCCTCTCTGGTTTCTCAAAAGAAAAAAAAAGTGAATGATAGAACAATAAAAATGTTTCCATTTGCTTCAACTGACCTAATACAACAAATCATGCTTCTAAAAGCAGTCAGTCATGGTGTTTTAGCATCTGGGTTTAGTCACCTTTTCAACAGTCAGACTGGCATCCACGTTGAGATCACTGGAGTTTCTATTTCTTTCAAACACTTCTTTTTTAAAGTAGAGAAGAGCCTGCCATCCATATTTGAAGGTTATATAAATTATGGTTGTCCATAAGGCAGTGTGGTGAAATGGCTCCATAACACTCATTAAAATGTGTCTCTAACAGACTTGTTCTTATAAAGATTAAGTGGGTTTAACTCTAGGATCTTTAATGAAACTTTGTCTGCCTCTAAATTAATGAAGTGAGTCAGTAACTGTTTGGGGTGAAAACGCTCACAGGAGGCCCCATAGATGAACAAGTGCTCAGCAAAATGACTGCTGGCCCCTGGCTTCTGCTGTGTTTCCTGCTTTGCTTTGGTTTTTGGTGACGTTGCCATTATGATTGTGTGAGTCTCATGCAGAGAGACACTTGTAAAGCCTGATGATGATTTCTATTCATATACTTTAGCCAGACTCTGTGTGTGTGTGTGTGTGTGTGTGTGTGTGTGTGTGTGTGTGTGTGAGAGAAAGACTGAAACAGAGACAGAGATTGATCATTGAATCCCAGGACTTTCTACCACTGATCTGCGGATCTACTTCCTTTTAACCATTCTATAACTACAGAATTGTTGGACTATTTCCCAAGGTGAGGCCGAGGTGGTTCCCATGGCAACTAGAGTAGTAGAAAGGATTTTCCAACATTGGTACCTCTTGCTTCATCCCATTGTCCCCTTTTGATTCTGATAAAGTACATGCAGCCTCATGTAGCAATCACTGCTAACCCACATAGTCAAGTACTCTGGCCAAACCCAACAAGGACTGTTTTCATTGCTGCAGGTTAATAGTAAGTAAATTAACTCTGGATAACACGAATGGTGTCAGTGGAGGTGTAGAGTTAAGGCACACAGAGGTGAAAGGAAAGGCTTCCTTGGCCATAGGAAAGGCTCATGTACAGCCTCAATGGGCAACAGAAATCTATTAGGAACCAGAGAAGAGCATTTTCCTATTAGCAGTAACACAGAACTTCTAAGAAATTATCTCTGCTCATTAATAATAATAATAATAATAATAATAAATTTAATAATTAGTTCTGAATGGTGTTAATGTCAATAGTTAATAGTAATCAAAATAACAAAGTATTATATAAGCTAATGCTAATTAAATTATCTTTCAGAATCATAAAATAGATTTCAGCAAAAATATGAAGGGTGAGACATTTTATGATAAATATATATATATATATATATATATATATATATACACACACACACATAGGGAATACTAAAACAACAATAATAAAAAAAACCTTCTTAATTTTTTCCCATGTAACTAAACATAAAATAGCTCCAGGGAGTTTACCTCTTGCAACATTCAGGTAACTTATTCCCACTGGCCACCAGCAAGCATGTAGAGGCATATTTGGATATCTTACAATAGGTGTTCATTCAGAATCAAGAATACTGTGGTCATTTTCAGTTAGGCCCACAACACAGAAAGATCCTGAGATGAGCATGACTTATACTGTCCTAGAGTTTACTTGTTTTAATCTTCCCTAAACAAAGAAACAGTTATAATTCTGTATATATTAGAGAACTTTCCCATCTTCCACATCTAGGACAGGCACATAATCAGATAGTGTTAATTTTTGTTAATGCATTAATTATTAACAACATTTAATCATTTTAATAAAGCTCCTTTTGAATTATTAAATGCATATAATCCCCCAATATATTCTGAGGAAGTTGGATGGCACTAACCTGAGGGCATTTTGCTGAGTACTTTAATAAGTTAGGAGAGACAAATTTTGCCTATAATAAAGGAATGAGGTGTTTGGAGAACTTCAGAAGAATTTGAGAGTGGGAGATTGTATTTAGAGTGAGCTGTGTGCTATATGGAAGGAACAATGGACAAAAAAGAGCAACTCAGTAGAAGAAAAGGTCCATATATGTAATTTTCTTTTCCAATTATTTATGAGACAACCAACTCTTTTGATTTTCCTGGCACATCTTCAGCAGATGCTACACTGACCAATGCTCATTTATTCTAATTACAATGATGGATGACATGAACAGATAGTTTCAAGAGAAACATAGAGCAACAACTGACAGCTGGGTTACCTTGGTAAGTGGTGATGGTTTCACCCACATTACATGTATACATTGCATGTATTGAGCCTAATTTCTAATAGATACGCAAAATCCATCAGTAGCTGAATACATTATTCTCATCCATTGTCTGTTTGGCATTGGCCAAACACTCATTCAACAAGCAGATTTTAAATACCAACTCTTTACTGAATTTGTTGAATTCAATGTTTGTCTTGCCTTTAGTCCAATAAGTAAAGTAGAACCTAAGCACTGGTAAATATATACAGTGTAGAAAGTAACAGACATTGTAAAACTGGAAGATTTTTAAAGAATTGGTCAAGGGGAAAAGATTATGTTGAACGGTTAGGACGTAAGCTAAATTTGAGAAGAGACTTGAAAGCCTGAAAATCTGTGAGTCAGAGATATTAAAGCAAAGCAAAGAAAAGAAAAACCTGTGCTCCACAACTCAGAATTTTACCTTGCTGGTGGTTACTGCATTAAAGAGTTTCACTCCCTTGAAAGTCCCATAATTCGAAGAATAAAATATGGTAACATAACAAATCCATCATGTAATCTATACTCCCAATAATGGGAACCAAATATGGCATGAAGAATAGCAAGAGAAAAACTATGTGCTTGTCAGACTTTAAATATAAAGATTAGTCTAGAATTCTTTGACATTTTATTGTTGTAGAGAATGGAGGGGTAGCCAAATTGTTCCTGGACCATTTTTAAGTTAGCATTCATCTCTACTCTTAGAAAAGGAAACACTTCAGGTAAAATCCAGAATACTGTTTCAAATAGCCACAGAGCCCATGTGACCCAATTAATTTATCCTCATACACATTTTCTTTAATCACCCAAAACAGGATATCTCCTCTTTCCAAAATTATGACATGGCCTTCCCAAACAAGGACCAACATAAAGAAGCATCTTGTAGAAACTTAAGCTGGCAACTCACCAAAGAAATTAAAAATAATTCTACAAACACTTTTTTTTAAATCTTATACTATCAGTTGAATTCTAAAATAGCAAAATAAATTAGACTCAACAATAATAAGATCCAAATTAAAAGACAATTTTAATGGGAAAGAAAGCAGATTTTTTGAAATATATATTATCCCAGCCTCATGTGCATTAGTATGCATAGCATTTAGATTCCTTTAATCACATTTTGATTGGATGCTACTATATTTAATGAGCTTTAAGTCCCACACATCACCACATTCAACCACAAGCTAACCCTAGTTTTTGAATAGAAATGAATTTGTTATGGAGGAGTTATTGAGTTTTTACACATTATTTTATTTGGATTGCCTAAAATTCATTAGAACTGTACCACCATTTGTAATGAAAGGGACCAAATAAGATTGATTGGTAGATAAACAAATGATTGAATAATTTGTCCAATTAATTCTTTGTAGGCTTCCTAATTGCAAGGGTTGCCAAGCTGATGTTAGCTTGCTACCATCTCTGCCTTTGTACTGTTCTCCTTGCTACTCCACTCCTGTCAGTTCCACATCCCCTAGTGCTGTCAGGTCTGATCTATTTTGTGTTTATCTGTCATGCATCCAGAACTATAATTAAAGCCATGTAAGGTCATTCAGAAGTGCCTTATATTGTATGGATGCTGAAAATTTTAAACTGATTATTAAGTCCTGGCTTCCTTTCCCTCCGACCCCCAAAATCACACACCACACACACACACACACTCTCTCTCTCTCTCTCTCTCTCTCTCTCTCTCTCTCTCTCTCTCTCTCTCTCTGATTTCTCACTACTTTTAATCATGCTTACTAAAATAAACAAGTAGAGTCAATAAAATTTAAGCCCCTTATTTCCCTGGATGTGACCAAGGGGTAAATAGTACAGAAATGACAAAATGTATCCATGGGAATCGCTCACCTCTAGACCTTGTATGAGGTCACCATTTTAGCAGATTACATTTAGTTGTCATGTCATGGACCTCATCCAATGACACTTCTAGTTTTTACCACTCTGATATTGTCAAGAACATTTTTCTCTATATGACACAAAGGTCTTTCTGTAAAGAATTGTTAGAGAATTTTTTCTCATTCCTCATTCCAATAATAGGTGTATTTCTCATAAGTTACTTACTTGTTTTTTATCCTATGAATGATGTATGTTATGGAATTGATCGTATCTTGCTTATGATATTTACTTACATGAAACTCAATCCCAGATGAGTCCATATAGTTATACCTTCTAGAAATGGCCTCAGACCCACCTAGAGCACAAAATCAAAGTGTTCCTCCAAATGGACATGGTGGAGCACACCTGTAACCCCAGTACTAGGGAGGCTGAGGCAGGAAGATCTCAGGTTCAAGGACATCCTCAGCAAATAGTGAGACAGGTTCAAGGACAGCCTCAGCAAGTAGCAAGACCCCGATTCAAAAAATAAAACAGAGCTGAGGGTGTAGTTTGGAGGTATAATGCCCCTGGACTCCATCCCCAGTACCACACACACACACACACACACACACACACACACAGTCACTCCTGATGGCCTCACACTATTCCTGACTTGTGTACCCTTATGGTACGTGGCATGGGCAATAACTTAAGCTGTGGCTCACTTTATTTTCCTTAGATCATAATTTTCTCACATAAATTATTGTCTTGTACACAGTTTTAATGTGTCTTTCTTTAATCTGAAGGGCATAAATAGAGAAAAAAGCCTAAAGCTATAGGAAGCCTGGTGCAGATAAAAATTGTCACATAAACCCTATTTACTATATTGTTAGGACTCTCAGGACTTCCTCTATTAGAACATGAATCTACCACTGGTACTTGTATGATGTTCTCATGTTTGTGTACCTCTAGAAGAATCTAGCTGATGAGAGAAACATACTGCATACCACAATGTCTAAATATTGAAAATCTACCTATTACTCTTCCCTACATTGTATTACTTTAGTATTCTTTTTAATCTTAAAATATTTAACTGGTAAATAAAGCTCTGGCACCAGTCTACTGGGATTCTTCTTCCAGCTCTAACATTTAATGTTAGTGAAAACTGAGAAAATGTTATTTCATGTTTCGTGCCTGGGTTTCCTTGTCTGTAAAATGATAATAGACATAAAACTACTTCCCAATGGCTTTTTTAAAACCACATTATGATGTATGAATACAATGAACCAATAAAAAATTTAAAAGATAAATAATACAAGTACAAAGAAGAGAAACAAAGATAGACCATAATATATGACTCCTAGTAAATAATATAAAGCACTCATGGTATTAGCACATAAAATCTGAATTACTCCTCTTCTGTATCTTCCACATTTAAAACAACTTTTTAAAAATTCCTACTCACTATATTCAGTATTATTGTGGATATTTCAAATATAGATGTACTATTCATAATGAAAAATAAATCAACAAAATTACAATCTACAGAATGTAAGAAAGTATTTTCAAATTTTACATCTAATACAGGGTTAATATCTTCCAACATAGCTAAAGAACAAATACAACTCAATGGCAAAAATAATAATAGTGACAACCAAATTAATAATGGGCAAACGAAATAAACAAATATAAATGTTTTCAAAGAAGACATACATGGCAAACAATATATTAAAAAGTGTTTGATGTCACGAATTACTAAAGAAATTCAAATCAAAACCACATGTATTCCCTTGCATATTTTAGGATGGCCATTATAACAAAAAGATAATAAGTATTAGTGAGGCTGTAGAGAAAGAGAAGAAACCCTTAACCACTGGTAGGAATGTAAACTAATAGTTATTATAGAAAACAGTATGGAGTTTCTGCCAAAAAAATGAAAACTAGAACTATCATATAGTTTCTATCAAGAAATCCCACTTCTAGATATTCTAAAGAAAATAAAATCAATATTTTGAAAAGATGCCTGCATTTCAGTACTTTTCCCAATAGAACAAATATGGAATCAACCTGATGATCTATAAATAGACTAATGGATAAATTGGGATATGTAATATGCATTTTGGAGCAGTGCTAGGGATGAAATGCAGGACCCTGCATATGGCAGACAAGTGCTCTGCCACTGAGCTACACTCCCCAGCTCAATGATTTGCGTTACATGTGTGTATGTGTATACATAAAATTCAGCCATGAAAAAAGAAAGAACTCTACCATTTGTGACAACATGGATAAACTTGAAAGACATTATACTAAGTGAAATAAGCCAACACAGAAAGACAAATACTGTATGATTTCATTCACAGGGAATCTTAAAAAAAGTTGAGCTCAAAGAAGCAGAAAGTAGAACAGTGGTGTCTCACATCATAGAGTAAAAGTATTAAAAAAAAACTTTCAGTGAAAAGATAAACAATTTTTAGGGATCTAATTTGCCACATGAGTCATGATGGATGTGTTAATTGTGATAATAATTACCCAGCATATATATCAATCAAATCATCATGCACTATACCTTGAATATATACAATTCTTACTAGCCAATTAAATACTTTCAGAAAAAAAACTGAAGTATAAAAATGTAACAAAATATAATATGTGGGCTTTCATATTTAGCCCTAATATAATGAAGACCATAGAAATTGTCACTACCATTCATAGAAGAAAAAGCTAAACAAACTTAAAAGCAACACTTTTTTCAGACCCACAAGAAAATTGAAGCTTCAGAGAAATTGTTCCTCAGTGTCTGGGATGACAGGTAAATGCAGACTCAGAACTGATTACCGAGGCAGAAACCAATGGCACCACAGCCTAAAGGGGCCACTTCAAGAATAGTTTGACCAGTTTTCTGGAGGCCAAATGTGAATTAGAGAATAAAATGACCATGTAGTACAGAACTAGGAAGACGGCCACAATTTGGGGAGTTCAAGAACCATTCTAGTTACAGTGAAGATTCTAGAAAGATCTCTCCAATTCTAGCAAGTGGAAGGGAAGAGAGTGATCACCATCTCTTATTTATTTAGCTCCAATAGTTTCTATATCTGCCTTTAGAACAGTACTACACTGTTTCAATTATTGTAGCTTTATATGGTTTGAAATCAGAAAATATAAATCTTCTAACTTTGTTCTTTTTCGAGATTGTTTTGGGTATCTAGAGTCCATATTCCATATTAGGATAGATTTTTTTTCTGAAAAATAAATATATAAATATATGATAGTTTCACCTAAAAAAAAATTCTCTGGTAAGAAAGAAAGCAAAAAGAAATATTGAAATGTTATCTTTAAGTTATCAAAAGCTTGGTATCAGACAAATGAAACTGTTATGTGAGATTATCATTTTTAATTTTGGATAAATTGCTATAATACTAGATGTCAACCACTAAGCCAAGCATGGGAAGGAGGGATGGGGATGGAATGGGGTGGGGATGGGTGGGGGTTGACTGGCGATGTGTGCATGTAAGTCAACAAAAGTTTTTTTGTATCCCACTATGATGTATGAATACAGTGCACCAATAAAAAATTTAAAAAAATAATTTGACAGGTAAAAAGAGAGAGAGAGAGAGAGAGAGAGAGAGAGAGAGAGAGAGAGATATCACCAGAATGTTGTCTACCACAAATGCCTCTGTCCCCAAGGAAAATAATTTATCAGAACCTTATCCCATCTGAGAAGGGCACCCCTCCCATTCCAGCACTGCTTTGCTTTCCCATTTCACCTGAGGGGAACAGACAGGTGCTCGAAAAGTACTTGGGGATATCTCAGCCCAGACCCATGAGTGTGACAAAAGACTAAGGTTTGGTCATAAGATTATAAAAATCCTCCTCTATCCTCCCCACGTGTACCCACAAAATTAACAAGGCTCTGGTATGATGATGACACAAGGTGCAAAATTTATCTAAGGAGTACTTAGGGAAGCTCAGAGTAAAGATCAGGAAAAGTAACTAGAACTTAAATTTTTATCAAAAATATCACATTTACCCTTGAAATGGAATACCTAGGTATAAATCTCGTTATAAATGTGCAAGACCTATTGCATAAGAAAAACTATAGAACTCTCGCCGGGCATGGTGGCGCACGCTTGTAATCCCCACGCTTGGGCGGGGAGACAGAAGGATAGCGCAGGTTCGAAGCCAGCCGTGCTGCCGTAAGAGACCCTGTTTCCAAATAAAAGTATAAAATAGATCTGGGAGTGTAGCCCAGAGGTAGAAGGGTTTCCAGGAACTCGAGTACCATAAAAAAAAAGAAAAAAGGAAAAACAATAGAACTCTAAAAATATGTCGAACAAGACATAAACAAGCAGAAATGTGATCATAGATTAGAAGATTCAATTTTTTTTTTTTTTTTTTTTTTTTTTGGTGGTGGTACTGGGTTCCTGGAAATCCTTCTACCTCTGGGATACACTCCCGGTACCTATTTTTATAATTTTTATTTGGAAACAGGGTCTCTTAAACCAGCGTGGCTGGCTTCGAACCTGCGCGATCCTCCTGTCACCGCCCCCCAAGCGCAGGGATTACAAGCGTGCGCCACCATGCCGGGCAGAAGATTCAATATTCATAAGATGTCATTTATCCTCAATTTGATCTACAGATTCATTATACTACCAATCCTTCTCTCAAAGAGGCAATTCTATGTTTATTATTAACTGATTTTAAAGTCTTTAAGGGAAGAAAAAGCTAAGTATCCAAAGTAAGCATGCAGAAGAAAACATTGAAGGACTCCCACTATGAGGTTTCAAGACTCGTTAACAGTACAGTAATCAAGACAGTGTGGTATTTGCAAAAGGACAAGCATATAGATCAATGAAACAGAACAGAACATGCAGAATTAAATCTACACAAATGTAGTCAACTGACCTTTGATGGAGAAATAAATGTAAATCAATGGGGAAAGGATAGACTTTTTGGCAAATGATAGTGACCTCAAAACTTGCAAGGTCATCAAAAACAAGAAGTCTAGGAAGCTTTTACAGTCAAGAGAAGCCTAAGGAGAGATGATGACCTGCAACGTATATTCTGAATGGGATCTTGAGACAGATAAAGGAATGTAGTTTAAAACTAAAGAAACTGGGATAAAGTAGAGATTTTACCTATTAAAATACTATAGTCACATTTTTCATAAATTATAAGAAATGTACTACACTAATGCAACTTGTTAATAATAAGAAACCTGATAGACATGTGGAATCTTCCTATACTGTCTTGGTAATTTTTCTTTAAAATTAAAGCTATTATAGAAAGTAGTGATTATTTAAAAATCAGCAACATATACTCCAATAGTCAATAAAGTTATTATTAAAGTAATGAGGTAGAAAACTTACCTAATGTACCCAAAGGCACTGACTTAGAGTACTGACTTAGATTCCCAGCCCTCAGGGGAAAAAATAATTGTTAACATTATACACACACACACACACACACACACACACACACACATATACATATATATATATATATATATATATATATATATATATATATATATCTTATCTTACTTATATATATTTTTCCACAAAATCTGTCTTTCTAACTATACTATTCCATACCCCCTATTTTTCACATTTTAGTACTTTATAAATATCCTTAATTTCAATAATTATAGCTATTAATTATCATCCAATTCTATTGTGCTATAATTTATCACACTATTCTTTGACATTTCTGTTGTTCCAAATTATTTGCTAAACAACCTTGTAATTTATTTGTAAAATTTTCAGCATGTCACAATTAACTCTTTGGGAATATTTCTAAAAGTGAAATTTTGGGGGTCAACATTTCAAATTCTTTTTTCTCTCT
Organism: Muscardinus avellanarius; assembly: GCF_963383645.1. Taxonomy (NCBI): domain Eukaryota; kingdom Metazoa; phylum Chordata; class Mammalia; order Rodentia; family Gliridae; genus Muscardinus; species Muscardinus avellanarius. The sequence goes on along the minus strand of NC_137787.1, from coordinate 13,005,182 downwards.
TCACTATTACATTACTCCAGAGCTCACATACTCTTATACTTATTGGAAATACTGCCATCACACTATTGATAAAATAAATTTTTAAATAAGAAAAAAATAGAAAACAAATGGTCCTTAAGAGATAGCATGTAATAGTAAGGAGAAAGTTGTCAAACATATATACATTGTCACACATAAATTATATATCCAAGTGGCTTTAATGAAAGCACTTCCATGATGCTAAGAAACTCCCTAAGTAAGAAAAAGAGAAAAGAAAGAATTGAAAGAAGAAAGGAGAGAAACAGAGGGAAGAAAACTATGAAGGAAAGAAGGAACTACTATGGGAAAAAATGGGCAAAAACTTTGGCCTATAATAATGTAAAATACTGAGACTGAACTAAGCAAAAGGAATAAATAGTTTGAGATAATCACAGCTGAAAAATAATAGTAACAAGATATCACATTTTGTTATTATGTTCCTGGAGATAGATGAATAATCAAAAGCCAAATACCTAATGGCCATTTATTTCTCTCCCCAAAACTTCCTTCTAGTATCCTTTTTATCATATACTATGATTTAATTTCTATACACACTCAGATAATCATATTTTGTATTTATATATCATAAAGGCAAGATTTTTACATGTGTTTGGGTATGTGTTTGTGACTCTACAACAAACCCATCAGCAGCTCCTTTAATATTGGAACGCGTACTACTTTCATGGTATATGCACTACACTTGCCGACTGATGTCATTAGAAAGATGGCAGGGCAGCTGCGTATGAGTTAGCCTGCCTTGGTTCAAGTTTTGGTTCCATCATTTAACTTTTGTGCTATTCCACCCCCGACATTTTCAAACCTATGCTTCATTTGCAAAACCTATAGTACCTGCTTTGTGGAGGGCTGCTGTGAAGCCTAATAATTATCCACCATCTATCATAGATAGTTGTCAACTTAAGATGGGTTCAAAAGCAATACACATTCAAGGAAAACTGCAGTTCCAGTTTTGATCTTCACCTTGGCTAATGCTATGTTGTAAGATCCTGTCTCTTGGTGCTGGGCAGTGGTAGTGAACTGCTGGGCAGTGGTAGTGAACCACAGCTCCCCATCAGCCATGTAACCAAACTGTAGAGTGGACAATTTTTCAATAAATAAATTTGTTGGAATGTAGCCCCATTAAAGTCAAAACTAATAGCCTGTCATCTATAGCTGGTTGTGGTGGCACACATATGGAATCCCAGTACTCGGGAGATTGAGCCAGAAGGATCGCAGATTCGAGATCAGCCTTATCAACTTAGTGACTTTCAGAAACCTAGGGAGATCCTATTTCAAACCATAAAAAAGATGGCTGAGGTTGTCTCCCTATAGGGAGAATGCCCCTGGGTTTAATCTCTAGCATCACAAAAAATCATCTGTACATAACATATGAAATTTTATTCAAATATAACACAATATACATATTGTGTTAATATATATTATTATGTGTCAACATTATATATAAAGTATATGACTGTACATATTTATATGGAGACACATGTGAAATAATTGTTGAACAATTATACAAAAATTCCTGGTGAATAGCCATCACCAAATTTGTGTTTCTGGTCATTAAATCTCCAGAAACATTCTGCAAAGGAAGCATTCTCATTTTTGTTTTGTAGAAGGAGGAGCAGAGGCTCCAAGAATCTTCATGGTTTCCCCAAGGGCTCACAGATGGTAAAGAATTCACTGGGGCTGGAAAACATCTGAAACCAAAGCATATGCCCTTTCTTTGAATCATCATGTTTACTATCAATAATGACTAATGTTATTATACTATAGAGATTCATTTCTTGAGCTTATTATTGGTAAAAAGAAAGTGGCTTTTGCCATAAATATTTTCACCAAAATAAAACTTAGGAAAGGCTTGTTACAGTGTTATTGAAATCTTAAGCATGTGTGTTTTAACAATCCAAAGAAATATAAAATTGAAAAAATGCTGTACACGTCATAGAAACCTGGAAAAGGTTCCCTCCATGAGCCAGAAGCTTCAGGATTTCTTTAACATGTTGTATACACAAATTGAAAACAATAGGATGATTAGCCAACACACAGTAGACCATATGTTAAAGAAAAGCTCCCACATGTGAGTGGAACATGCCACGTTGAACGCGTGACTTGCAGAAGGAAAGGCTGCCAGTGAGGCAGGCCCGTGGCTTGTGGGTGTGGAGGAGAAGCAAGCTTTCCACAGCCCATGACTATACCAAGCACTAATACAACAACAACAAACCATTTCTTTGAAAATAGTTATTCATTCCGGTGCAGATTCAGCCCAAATTTGTGAGCCAAAAAGCAGAAGCAAATACCACCATATTTTCTAAGAACAAGAGCTGTGGCAGACAAGGAGCAACTTGCATGGTTAAACTGTCTTGATAATAAAGAAAAGTAAGTTCCTTGGCAAAGCAGCGATGTGGCCTACTTTTAGCTCTCACCAGATCTCGATGGCTCACGTTTCCCTACCTGGTGAATACAGTTATTGTAAATATAAAAGTGTCCCTCTCTCTTCCTTTATGCATGAAAGATCCAAGAAGAGACCAGAAAACACCTACTTGAACTCACCAGGATGTTCAGTGTTGGACAGCCTCAGACTTGTAAGGATAGACAGAGAAAAAATATCAAGACACAAAAGAGACATTAGTTTAAAAAAAATCCATCTAAGAAATCTACTCTGCTTCTCCAATTCACCAGGAGTCAATTTCTGCAAAAAAAGAATATAACAATTTTGGGGGAAAGTTACTGAGACTATTCTATCTACTAACCAGTGTTGGTAGACCATTAGCAAAAAGTCACCAGAGAAATGGAAGGAATTCCTGTGTTCAGACAGAAGAGTGCAATGGAGACAGTGACTCACTCACTAGAATCATCTGGAACCCTGATCTTTAAATGCAGACGATGTACCTAAGGATGAGTCAATATGTGAGAATTAAGAATAGGTGTATGATGATGAGAAATAAATGAGAGACCTGGGAAAATCTCTCAGAACTAAGATACATATGACAGCAGTTTCAGAAGACAGAGGAGAGAGAAACAACAGAGTATCATAAGGAAGTTTACTGAAGATTGGTTGAAAGTTTCTTGTTAAGAGGATTTTAATTGCCAGATAAAATTTTTAAAAGAGCATTCTTTTATATAGACAATGGCTAATTTTATGTCAACTTGACTGAGGTAAGCATTGCGTCAGTAGCTGGTAGAATATTATTTCTGAATGTGTCTAGGAGGACATTTCTGGAAGAGATCAGCTGATGAGTTGATAGACTAAGTAAAAGAGATGGCCCTCACCAATGTGGGAATGTGGGTGGGCATCATCCAATCCACTGAGAGCCCAGTAGAACAGAAAGGTGGATAGGAGTGAATTCTCTCTCTCTCTCTTCTGGAATGGGACATGAATCCTCTGCTCTCAGACATTAGTGCTTCTGGTCCTCAGGCCTTTGTACCCTGAGACATACACTAATCAGTCTCCTGGGTTCTCAGGCCTGTGGACTTGGACTGAAGAGCCCCACCAGCTTTCTTAGTTCTCCAGCTTGCAAAGGGAAGATTAAGAAATTTCTTTACCTCCATGATTGCATGAGATAATTTCCATAACAAATCTGTTTGTGTGTGTGTATGTGTGTCTGTATAAAATGTGTATGTGTATATATATATATATATATATATATGTATAATTTTATATATTTACATGTTAGATTAGGGAGATAAATAGATAGATGATATATACATCTTTTATTGATTCTGTTTCTCTGGAAAATCTCAATTAAAATGTTTGTATTTCAAAGATAAAAAAAATGAAAACACAAAAATCTTCAAGATTCAGGCAGAAAAAAGAGATTGCCTAGAAAGATAAATATTAGTTTTACATTAATATTCGTTTTATAAGAGGAAAGGACAGGAGGCAGTGAAGCACTGTTTATGGTATTTTAATGAAAAGCGGTTGTGGAATGAGAAATTTATAGAGTTGAGAGACGAGAAACAGAATAACATTATCCAACATGGAAAATCTCAGAAGGTATTTTAAGCAAATGCATTTTCTCAAGAAAAGAAAATCCATAAATCTAATTACTTTAAGAAAATAAAACAAAACACTCATACCAAGCACTGACACAACAGGGCTGCCTTAATAAAGGACAGTAGGCTGGATGGCTTGGGCAGCAGGAACATCCTTTCTCTCAGTTCTGGAGGCTACAGCTCTAAGATCAGGGGTCTGCAGAGAGGGTTCTCCTGAGCCTCTCTTTGGTTTACGGGTGGCTGCCTTCTCCTTGTGCCCCCATGTGAAACATGAGAACCACTCTTCTTCTAAGCACACCAGCCATACTGGATTAGAACCCACCCATGACTTCATTTTAACTTAATTGTCTCTTTAAACACCCAGTCTCTACATACAATCCCACCCTGATGTATTAAGTGTTAGGGCTTTAACATGGAAATTTGGGGGCAGAAGAGACACAATTAGTCCATGAGAGACAAAGTAACCACAAGGGGAAAAGCATGTAAAAACTTCCATTTTAGTCATGAATCAATTCTTCAAAAAAAAAAAAAGTAAATGTTACAATGTGATGTGAAAACAGAAAACTCTAAATTAAAAATTATGTGAAAATGCACCATGTTGTCAAAAATATTTTAAATGAAAAAACAAGGGACTTTAGTGGTGTTTGTTTGTGTTTAGACTTTCAAGCCCCAGATAATTCTTAGCATAAACCATTCAAGATCACAGTATCAATAGAAAAACTGTAGGCTTTATTCTATAAAACTAACATAGGCCTAAACCTTTTCAAGAATGCTAGAATAGACCAAAAACTGTGCTTCCCTCTCAGCTCACAGAATTTGAGGGTCCCATGCCCCAAACCTGACCACTCAGAGAGAGGGTTTTGATAGCCATGAGGACTGCTTAGAAATCAATAGATGGTCCAGTATAGGCTCATCAAGTTTCCCAGGGAAATTCTTGCTGCAATTATTTTTAAGTGTTCTATTTGTATATCCAGGATGTTTAGATAAACAGAAAGTGTAAGTAGATTCCACAGCTAAGACTAACTATATAATTTGTGGAGCCCAGTGAAGAATGAAAACTATGAAGAATTTCAAGATACTAGTGATTATGGAACAAAATGTGTGCCCCTTCACACAGATTCATATATTGAAATCTCAACCCTCAAAACCCTCGTATGAAGTCTTATGTGGAAATAGGTTCACTGCAGATGAAATTAGTTAAGTTACAATAAGGTCATTAGGGTGGGCCCTAATTCAGTATGTCTTTATAAAAAGAGGAAATTTGGACAATGAGACATAGAACCCCATGTAAACATAAAGACATAGAGGGAAAGAATACAATTACCATCCCAGAAATGCTAAATATTGCCAGTAAACTACCAAGAGTGAGGGACAGTCACAGAACATATTCTCCCTTCCAGTCTCAGAAGGAACCAACTTATTGACACTTTCATCATAGACAAGAGATCACTACAGCCTCCAGAACTGTAAGATGATCCATGCAGGTTGCTTAAGCAAGCTAGCGTGTGATACTTTGTTATGGCAGCTCTAGCAAAGCAATATGGTGACAACAGAACATTACACCAAGCACTAGTACGTACTCCTCATGTCTTGGTGCCAGTGCACAGGTTGCATGCGTGCGAACCCAGCCCTTCTTGAAGCTGGACATGTGACCAGGTAGAGAGGAATAATGGACCTGGGGGAGAGGAAAAGAAAAGCCCAATGTTCAAGCCTTAAACCTAGTGTATCACTTCCAGTCTCAGTAAAGAAGACACCAAAATGTGATTGGACATGCAAGTGAAGAATTAGGGAAAATGCCCCTGAAAGGAAAGGTGGAACAGGAAGTCAGGGCAGAGAGAGCCTCCCATCTGCAATTCTGACCTGCTTCCTGGAAAGCAAGAAGTGAAAGGAAGAGTTGGGTGGAAGGCATCTCCATGTGCAATACAAAGGTCAAAGAAAGTTTGGCAAAGTTGTCAAAGATCCCCAGAGCAAAGAGGTCAAAGTAACCCCATACAAGGGAGAAATAGCCCATTCAGGTATACCTTCCCTCCTCAGCAACTGGCTGGGGGCAGCCAGGACAGAGCATTCCCACCACCTGAATACTCTGGTGGATCGAAAAGGACTAACACTGGATAATTTCTTTTTTTTTTTTTAATTGGTGCATGGTAGTCATACCTCTTAATGGAATACAAAATGGTAGAGTCATACATACATATATACACATCACTCATTTAGCCCTTCCTGAATTCCCACTCCTATTCCCTTCCCCCTCCCTCCTTCTCATCTTTGGCTTAGTGATTGACTTTGATTTGTTTGTGAACGTACATCATGTACATTAGGGAATTTTTCTCTTCCCCCTCAGTTAGGTTGCCTTATTTCCTCATCTATGGTTTTTCCTCCTTAGTGGAAAATGGTCTCTTATGACCATTTTTCCCCTAGCATCGGCATATTAAGGAGAACATCCTATTTTTTACTCTTTGTGACTCACTTAACATAATGTTCTCCACATCCATCCATTTACCTGTAATTCTTGTCATTTTATTCTTCATTATGGCTGAGTAAAATTTTATTGTGTACATATCCCATAGTTTTGTAACCCATTCATCTGTTGATGGACATCCTGGCTGGTTCTATAGTGTGGCAAATGTGAATTATGCAGCTATGAACATAGATATGCATGCATTCGTTAGGTAATTTGGTTTCTGTTCTTTTAGGTAGATACCCAAAAGTGGTATTGCTGGATCATATGGTAGGTAGGTACATTCCCATTTTTCTAAGAGTCCTCCACACTGTTTTCTGGAGTGGTCAAACTAATTTGCAATCCTACCAACAATAGATTAGAGTTGCTACTTCTCCACATTCTTGTCAGCATTTGTTGTTGTTTGTGTTTTTAATGATTGCCATTCTAGTTGGAGTTAGATGAAATCTCTGTGTAGTTTTGATTTGCATTTCTCTGATTGCTAATAATGTTGAACATTTTTTCATACATTTATTGTCCATTTAAATTTCTTCTTTTGGCTAGGCATAGTGGTGCATGCTTGAATCCCAGTATTCAAGAGGTTGAGACTGCAGGATCATGGTTCGCGGACAGCCTCAGCTATTCAGTGAGGCCCTCTGCAATTTAATAAGACCCTGTTTAAAAATTAAAAAAAAAGGGCAGGGGTTGTAGCTCAGAGGTCGAATGCCCCTAGGTTACAAACCCAGACCCGCTAAATAAATAAATAATTAAACAAATTTCTTTTGTGAAGTGTTTATTTAGTTCACTTGGCCATTTTTTATGGGGTTGTGTTTTCTTAGTTGCAATTATTTTTTAGTCCTCTATGGGAGGAATAGTTGGCAAAATTTTTTTCCCATTCTGTCAGCTCTCTGTTAAGGTTCTTGATAGTTTACTTTGCTGTACAGAAGCTCTTCACTTTAATGTGATCCCATGTATTGATCCACACTTTGGTTTCTTGTGCCTTTGGAGTCTTATTAAGAAAGTCTTTACCCATGCCTATGTGTTGAATTGTTAGACCTATGCTTAGGGGCTTCGAGGTTTCTGGTTTGATTTCCAACTCTTTGATCCATCTTGAATTGACTCTTGTGCAAGGTGAGAATGTCTGGTTTATTTCCATTGTTCTTCATTAGGTTAACCAATTTTGCCAACACCACTGTTGAAGAGGCTATCTTTTTTCACAGTGTATGTTTTTGGACCCTTTGTCAAAAAATAATTGACAATAAGTGTGTGGATTTGTTTTCATTCTTCTATTCTGCTCCATTGATGTATGTGTCTTATTTTGAGCTAGTACCATATTATGCTGCTTTTATTACTATGGCTTTTTTATAGTTTGAAGTCATGTATTGTGATACCTCCTATATAGTACTTGTTCTGAGAACTACTTTGGCTATTCTGTGTTTTTTGTTGTTTCAAATGAATTTAGGGACTAAATTTTCTATGTCTGTGAAGAATGACCTTCAAAATTTAATGAGTATTGCATTGAATCTGTAGATCACTTTTTTAAAAAATGGCAATTTTAATGATATTTATTTTGCCTATCTATGAACATGGAAGATCCTTTCATCTCCTAATGTCTTTTTCAGTTTCTTTTCTCGATTTTTTATAATTTTCTTTGTAGAGGTATTTTACCTCCTTGTTTAGGTTTATTTCTAATTATTTTATTTTTTGTTGGGTATTCTGAGTGGAAGTATTTTCTGGACATATTTTTCAGTGGATTTATGGTTGATATATAGAAAAACTTTTGACTTTTTTAGATTGATTTTGTATCCAGACACTTTTCAGTTCTATAAGCTTTTTGGGTGAGTTTGTTTGGTACTCTAAGTATAGTATCATTTCATTTGCAAATAATGATAGTTTTAGTTCTTTCTTCCCATTTGTACTTCTTTGATTTCCTTTTCTTCCCTTATTGCTCTAGAGGATTTTTTCCAACTACAGGGGATCCATCAGATTCTCTCAGAGTGATATAAGAGTGATATAGTTTAATTGCTACCAGCATCCACATTTCACACATACCTACTTCACAAATTCAGGGAACATTCCATCCTCAATTTTTCTCTTTCTGGGGAAAAAGCTAGCAGAAGGATATGAGTAGGATCAATTGTAGCCCCTATCTCTGTGTTTGAACTTGGGGCCATACTACCACTTTTATCATTTAAAATTTCCCTAATCTTCTGTGATCACCTCATCAGGTCTTTACGGCTTGTGTAGTGATATGACCCATACCTTTACTTGAAGGGGTTCTGAACACATGGTCACCATATCATTCACAGCCTGAAGTTGACAAACAAATCTACAATGGAAGGAAATAGTACCAACCTCTGCCCAAGTGAATCGACTGGCTTTCACCTGTATGTCTTTATTATTCCCTCCTCTTAATAAAATTCCTGAAAGTGTGTCCTCATCTCCTGGTCTCTGGACACTCAGACTTTTAGGTGCTCTAAGAGAAACCATACCTTAGAGTACAAGAAACCTAACTGTGGACCCTGGCAAGAGTGGCTACTCTAGGAATACCAGAATTTCCAAAGCTACAGAATCCAGAATTGTGGAGATGGGAAGTGAAAGTGATCTTACTGGATCATTGGGAATAGCGTCAACTAGGGCTACTTTTATTTCCCATCCATTGTCTATAGACCAATGTGTTCATTTTTCCGAGGACATAGTATTACACAGAAGTGTCTGATTTAGTGTATATACTGAATCCTAAAAGATACATTTCACTATGGAAAAGACTGTAACCATGCTAGCATATTGAGTATGCTTTCAGTAGGCTATTGGTATGTGTGGTCAGGCCAAGATGATATGTGATATGACAGATGGATTCATGGTAACAAGTCCTCTCCTGTATTCTATTCTCTGGTATGTGGGTTCCCTGGTTAGATTCTATGTCCATGCCTTTTTTTTTAAATCAGACATTCCTCTATTCCCCATACTCATCCTGGTTGAGGTTCCATGAGTCAGAAAGGCAAGCTCATATCAGAATAGGTAGCTGGAACTTTGAAAATTAACCATGATCCTCTTTAACAAAAGAATCCCAGTGGGCTGGATGCATAAGTCAACAAAAAAAATCACTTGACTAGCATGCACAAAGCCCCGAGCTTCATCCCCAGCATCACAAGAAAGTTGATCCCCAGCACTATAGAAACACAAGATGAAAAACAAGAGGAAGAGGAAGAAGAAGGAAATATCTAATGTAGTCACTTGTCACCAAGGAGCAGATGGTTTCCCTAAGGCAAAAATGTCACTCAGAATTGGTCTCTGTTGTTAGCAGGTTGAACACCAGAGCTAGCTGAAAATAGACTGTTTCTGGGGAGTGGGAGTTGTCATATTGCCTCCATCTTCACCATGTAGTTCTCTTGCCCACTCTGCCAGTTCTGGGTGCCCAGTAGCAGCTCACATGAACTGGCCAGGTCATCTGTCTTTTTATTGTTTTTTTTTCAGTGCATTTTTCAAAGGTGGTTCTATGTGATGGCATAATGAAATCTTCACACTTGCTGCCCACTTCCAGATCTCCATCCATATGCCTCTTCTCTGGACTTTCTTGTTCCCAATTTTCCAGTCCTTTTCCTTATAGGCCCCTGACTACCCTTAGTTACTTTTAACTTTGGTGACTTCTCTTTTCATACAGAGTAAATCTTCATGTTTGGAAAGACTTCTCTTTTCTGTTGCATCTCAAGGTGAGCATTGTCTAGAGTCACAATGCAGCCTTTCCTTGTGCACCAAGCCCACCCATATGTAAATTGAACTATGGTTTTTCCTTGCTTCTTCTGCTGGACATACAGGAGCTTCCCCCTACAATGTGGACACAGGTTTAAGCTGGAGACCAGGTGCTGGGACAACTGTGATAGCAGGCATAGGGACCTGGGCTTCCTGCTCACACTGACTATTCACCCTCTCTGGTCCAGTCATACTAGAGATGTATCCTAACACACTATCATCACTTTTCAATGGGTTTCTGCTTTGCCTTCTCCCCATACTTCCTCCCTTCTTTCTTTCCTCCCTTTCTCCCTTTCTTCCTCCCTTCCTTCCTTTCTTCTTTCCTCTCTTTCTCTTTTCTCTCTTTTTATTTGCTGCATGGTGTTGGGGATGGAACCCGAGGTTTTACACATGCTAACCAAGAAATCTACCACTGAGCTATATTCCCAGCCCAATTCCTTTTGGATTGTGGGACTTGTTGGTTGAGCAGGACCTAACTAATAATAGATAATTCTAGATGCATGATTACTTTTGGCCCCACAGTAAAGTGTTCTGTTTTTTCTAATACCCAATAGAATCCCTAGAGCAGTTTTTCAGAAGATGTGCAATTCTCACTAAAAATGGCATACACATGTTACCAAACTTCAGGGACTTAAACTATTGGTCTTATAATTAGGTTTTCCATTAATACCAAAATTATTCTTTGTTTTCATTGAAATCCCCAACGTTGAGTCTGATGGACCATGGCACAGAGGGTAGAATTGCTTGCAGTACTGCCTGGCATACTACATAGTCCTTTCCTGCTCCAAGCCCTGCTTAAAACTTACCACATTCTATGACACTCAGTATATGGTCTTGAGCAGTATTCCTAGAACCCTGGTGTAAAATGCTATGCCTCCAAAATGCTGGAACATTTACAAGGAGCCATGAAACCCACATTCTTAGTGTACAGGGATGCAATATATAACAATTTAGCTTTAGTTTAGAAATTACAGCATGGAAATGTGGACAACTGAGCCATTACATTGTTTGTTTAAGTGACAAATGTTTGATTCCTCACTGACTTACCTCCTATCCTATAAATTTGGGTACCTTTTCAAGGTGTTCAGCATGCTAGCAACTTCTTGCTCTTTCTACCAATCATGATGCCAATTGACATGATATCAAAAGTGACATTCTTCAGAATTCAGATGGTCAAGACTTCTTCAGATGTTGTTATGGCAGAGTGTGGTAGAATTAATGCAGTCATGGGGCAAAACTGTTACTTTTATTTGTTCATCATAAATAATATATTTTGATTGCAATAGAAATCAATGCATTCACCAAATCAACAGCCACATGCCATGTATCTGAGACCTGAAAAATCTGCTCTAGCACTGAAACCGTGTCTCGTTCATCAGGAGTACCTGGTTAATGTTGTTTGTAGTCATTCTTCAGCATCCATCTAGTTTCTTCAGGGGAAAGGCTGGTGAACCCTGTGATAATAGGACAAGAAACAACATCCCTCCATCTTTTATGTCTTTAAAGGTAGCATTAAGATCAAGCATTTTCCTTGGCTGAGTTATTGTTTTTACTTACTCTTTTGGTGGGGAATGGGAAGGATCTGACTTGGCTCTAATCCTTCTTCCATATTCAGGCTGAGAACCAAAGGCCACACAGTGGATGCTAAGGTGACTTGGAAGTGGAAGCAACTCAGGCTTCCTGCCAACTGCTCTTTGCAGTGTGTTCTCAGAGGGAGACCTGGTGTGCACCCCCGCAGTACCACAGACAGATCAGTCGACATTTGTATCTCAATCTCTTCATCTCTATCTCTGTCAAAATACGTAACATTTAATTGTATGTAAATAGGATTTATCCAAGAATTCAAAGACATTCCTTTACATTAGAGGACATTTTAGTGGAATTCTCCAAATTTCCAGGTTAGGGGTTGGGAGTAGGGAACAAATAAGAGTGGGGAGATATGAACAAATGAAAACAGTTTTTATTCTCTGTGGAGCTTCTCTGTATATTCAGATTTTTCAACACCCAAGTCTTCATCTACTGTATCAACTACATAAAATGGTGTGTGTGTGTGTGTGTGTGTGTGTGTGTGTGTGTGTGTTATTGACAGTCAAACTCAGGGCCTCTTATATGCTAGGTATGCACTCTACCACTGAACTAGAGTTCCAACATGCATTAAAAAAATTAACAGCTATTTTGAAGGAGAATTTTAAAATATTACTTTGATTCTTGGCAAGTAGAAATAACGGCTTTAGAATGTGCTAATGCTGCGAGTAGAGGTGCATACCAGTAATCTCAGTACATTGGAGACCGAGAGAGAAAGACCTCAGGTTACAGAATAGCCTCAATAATTTAGTAAGGCCCTCAGCAACTTAGAAAGGCCCTATGTCAAAATAAAACATAAAAAGAGCAGAAGGCATAGCTCAGAGTTAGAATGCCCTTATGTTCAACACCCAGTACAAAAAGAACAAGGAAGAAAGGAATGAAGGAAGGGGAGAGAAAGGACAAAGAAGGAAGGAAGGAAGGAAGGAAGGAAGGAAGGAAGGAAGGAAGAGAAAGAAAGAGAAAAATAAAGGAAAAGAAGAAGGAAGGAAGGAAGGAAGGAAGGAAGGAAGGAAGGAAAAGAAAGAAAGAAAGAAAGAAAGAAAGAAAGAAAGAAAGAAAGAAGAAGGAAGGAAGGGAAAGAAAGAAGAAAGAAAAAAGAAAGAAGGAAGGAAGGAAAGAAAGAAAGATGGACCATCTAAAGAGCTTTTCCCAGTCAGTCTCTCAAGCCTATTCAGTGCCCCAAAGCATCTGCCTCACTTCCATAGCATCCCATCTGTTGAGGAGGATGTAGAAAGTTCCCAGAGACTCACCACAATTTATTTCCTTATGAGCAAAGATGGAAAGATAAATGCTGGGATCAAGGAATAGCCAAAATCCCTGGAATTCAAAAAAGCATTGCCTTTGCATAGATAATAAAAATACTCTATGGGGACTTCCGGGAAGATGGAGACCGAGAAAAGTGGGGCTTAAGAGCCCCGCTAACAACCAATCTCCATTACCACAAAATCAGCGCCTTTCATAGCCAGAAAACACCATCAGCAGAGAAACAAAAAAATCACCAGGCTCCAGAGAGAAAGCGGACTGAGAACAGAGCTCAGAGCCACAGAGGAGATACACCGGTCTCACGCCCGAGGATGTGGCAGCAGCGCCATACTGCCGGCGGCAGCGGCAAGTTCATCGGAGGGCTACAGCAAGCCGAGGTGAGCTGCTGCGGAACAGCCAGGTGGAATCTTTCGGCGCAGGGAACATCTAAAGCTCCCAGTGGCTGAGCTCAGCACACGCTGCAGGGACTCAGAGTGGAAATCAAAACCAGAGAAGAAAAAATACGCCAGCCTCACGGCCGAGGGCGTAGCAGAGGTGCCATACTGCCACTGGCGGCAACAGCAGTGAATTCACCGAGTCCAGTACAGCTACATCTGCGAACTCAAGAACAGAGAGTCAAATTGCGGGCCACAGAGGTGAAATCCCAGTACTGTACTCCCTGCGACTTGACCCAGTGGGAGAGGGGCGGTGGCAGAGATATCACACCATAGGAGAATGCCCAACCTGGCACCCCCCATAGTCTAAAGCAGCCTCTATCGACTCCCTGGGTCGGAGACTCTGTGATACAACCCAGTAAAGGAGTAGTGGGGTCAGAGATACTATAGACTCGAGATCCAGAGCACCTTAAGTGAAGTCATAGTGACGCAAGGGAAGAACCCAGAGAAGGCACAAACTTCCGAAATCATGGGAAAGAGGAATAACACTGGAGCAATGAATGCCCACAACCCCACAACATCAGAACCCAATAAAACAGAAAATCAGAGATTTATAGAAGATCAAATCAGGAAAATAACTGTAGAAATAATAGAGGTTCTTCGAAAAGAATTCAGAGAGAGGCAAAAAGAGATAAAGGATGCAATTAATGAAGTAAAGGCCTCAATTCAAAGCACAAACAACCAATTAGACCACATGGAGAACAGAATCTCGCTCTTAGAAGATGATCATTCCAAAAATGAACGCATAGTTTCTAATCTAGAAAAAAATATCCAACAGCAGGAATCTGACATTGAAGAAATATGGGCCCATTTTAAGAGACATAACCTAAGAATAATTGGAATAGAGGAGGGAAAAGAAAGTGAAACCAAAGGGATCAACAATCTCTTCAAGGAAGTAATAGCAGAAAATTTTCCAGACATAGAGCAAGAGGTCGATACGCAGGTCCAGGAAACTTATAGAACTCCCTTTAGACAGGATCGGAGAAGAGGATCCCCACGCCACATAATTGTCAAAATGACCAATGTGGAAGCCAAGCAGAGAATCTTAAAGGCAACAAAAACAAAGGGCCAAGTGACATTCAGAGGCAAGCCAATTATAATCACTCCAGACTTCCCAAACCAAGTCATGAGAGCCAGAAGGGCTTGGAGTAACATATTCCAAACTCTGAAAGAAAACAACTTCCAGCCAAAAATTTCCTACCCAGCAAAACTTTCTATCAAATTAGATGGAAAAATAAGAAGCTTCCATGACAAACAGAAACTGAAGGAATTTATGTCTTCAAAACCAGCGCTAGAGAAAATACTCAAAGAGATTAACTACAAAGAGGAAATAGGTAACACACACCAGAACCAGAGAAACAAGATTTTCCATCCAACAGACAACTAAGATTGGTTATCTGGGGAGATTCATTATTTATGTTAGTCTTTTACCTATCTCTAAATTGTATTGTTTGCCTTTATTGTTGTTAATTTTTAGGATTTCTAGTTGGAATATTAATATACCTTCAGATATAGCATTTGGAAATATTTTATCTAATTCTATTAGTAACTTTTAACTCTGTTTACATTGTCTTTGGATATACAATATTTTTTTATTTTTTAGGGAGTTTGTATACTCTTCTGTTGCCTGTGCCATTGAAATCATATCCAAGAAATCATTGCCAATTTCAATGTTGTGAGGTTTTATGACCCAGATTTTCTTCTAAAAGTTTATAGTCTTAAGTTTATATTTAGGTCTTTTATCTATTTTGAGTTAATACTTGTATATGGGATTAGGTAAGGGTCCAATTTTATTCTTTTCCACGTAATTATTATTTTTCAACAATATTTAGTTAAAAGATTATTATTTCCACCACCAAATGTTCGTGGAAACCTTGTCAAAAATAACTTGACAATATAGGGACGAATTTAGCTCTAGGCTTTTATTTAACTCCAATGGTTTATATATCTGCCTTTAGAACAGTACTACACTGTTTCAATTATTGTAGCTTTATATGGTTTGAAATCAGAAAATATACATCTTCTACCTTTGTTCTTTTTCAAGATTGTTTTGGGTATTTAGAATCCATATTCCATATTAGGATAGATTTTTTTCTGAAAAATAAATATATAAATATATGATAGTTTCACCTAAAAAAATAGAAAAAAAATATTCTCTGGTAAGAAAGAAAGCAAAAAGAAATATTGAAATGTTATCTTTAAGTCATCAAATGCTTCGTATAAGACAAATGAAACTGTTCTGTGAGATTATCATTGTTAATTTTGGATAAATTGCTATAATACTAGATGTCAACCACTAAGCCAAGCATGGGAAGGAGGGATGGGGAGAGAATGGGGTGGGGATCGGGTGGGGGCTGACTGGGTGATGTGTGCATGTATGTCTACAAAAGTTTGTATCCCACTATGATGTATGAATACAGTGCATCAATAAAAAAAAAAAAGGAAAAAAAATACCCTATGGATTCGACTCAGTGTTCTAGAGCTCAATAATTTCCCCAAACGCAGTGGCCAAGGTAAATTGTACATACATGAGCCAAAAGGGACTTTCAAAGGGTTGAGTATTAACTGAACCAGGAAAACTAAGCACACTTAAAATAACAATAAGGATAAGAAGGATCATCATTACATCCTCCGCATGGAGAGAGAAGGTCACTGTGACCAAACTCAGGTTGACAAACATCCAAGGCTTCCTTGGCTCTTGTGAGTTCTGAAGCCAGAACCAGGCTGCAGCAGCCACCAGGCCTAGCTCACACGCCTCACTTACCCTCAGTGACTGTCGGTGGCTCAAGTTGCAAATGCATTTATATTTAGAAGAACAGGTGTGTGGCCCAGTTTTAAGTCAGTCAGCTCCTGGCTGGTGTCATCGGGATGCATTTCATGTAGCTGGATTGATTTCCCGTGGAAAAGGATGACACACCCCCTGATTTATGCTTAGGGTAGGGGGACTTTATGCCATGACTTCTGTTCTCTTTAGATTCTATTGCTTGTCCTTTGCATAAACCTGCAAGTTTTTTTTTTTTTTTTTTTTATTCTTTTGTACTGGTTAGTGGTTTCCTGCAAGAAAATGAGTCTGAAGCTCTGGATTCTAACGTGGCCTCAAACACTTGATTTGTAAAGTTATCCTGCTAATTTTTTTTATTTCTAGTATTTACCTAGGATTCCATTCAAATTCTGTTCAGTGTATCACATGACATAGAAAAACTGTCTCTGCTGGGCGTGGTGTGCATGCCTGGAATCCGAGTACTTGGGAGGTTGAGACAGGAGGATCTCAAGTCCGAGGACATCCTCAGGAAGTAGTGAGACTCTCACTCAGTAACCAAGCAGAACCTGTTTCATAACAAAAAATAATGGCTGAGGGTGTATGTCAGAGATAGAATTCCCCTGATCTCAACCCCCAGCAACACAAAAAAAAAAAAGAAAGAAAAACTGTGTCTCATTTTGTCATGTCCCTAAATGAACTAGGCACCAAGTACAAAACTTTCTTTTTAGGGAAAGAAAGGAAAAATCTGTTTCTGACTAGATTTCATTTTTTGTTGCTCTGATAAGAATCACTATACATGGTTAGAAGCTATATAAGCAATGATGAAAAATATAATAATGATGAAAAATAAAAATTTGTAAGAAAAAATTAAATCTGACTTCCCCTAGAGTAGCATTATCAAATGTATCTCTCAATAAAGTTTCCTGTCAACTGAGTGTGGTGGCCCACTCTTGTAATCCTGGTACTTGGAAGACTGAGACAGGTGGATCACGGGTTCTATACCAGCTTCATCAACTTAGCAAGGCCTTCAGAAACTTAGTGAGACCCTGTTTCCAAATAAAAATAAAATAGGGCTGGAGATGTAGCCCAGAAGTAGAACAACCCTGAGTTCAATTCCCATTGCCACAAAAAATGTGAATACCTTTCCCATATTAAATTGAAGCCACCATTAAGTAAGTGAATAAACACCAGACCATCACCTTTGGAAGCACTGCCAATAGCAGGAGCACTTAGAATGCACTTAAGCTTTTTCTTGGACTTTTCATCCTCTCTCATCTTTCCAGCTCCCTTCATTGCTCTGAAATACAGATAAGAAGAGAGAAAGATGCCACTATGAATATATGAACCTAAAAGACATAAGACTTTCCCATGGTCAACTCCAAGAGAAGAAGTGGCCTCTTCCTCTGGGACAGGAATGTCCCCACCATGTACCTGACCATGGCTTCCGTCCCTGTCCAGTCTACATTAAGCTCAGCATTGTAGCTGCCTGCACCCAAAGTCCCATGTGCTGACAATTTCCTGCCTGTGTGTCAGTGGCTAGAACTGCAGGTGCTAATCTATTAGACCCTGTGGCAGTACTAACTCTTCTTCTCTCTCTCCTCACCCTGTTGGGGCTGGGAAGCCCTTGATTTTTTGCCACAGTGGAGGGGAAGATAACTGTTTATCATGGCCAAGAAAAACATCCCTCCAGAGCTACATGTCTGTAATTGTTTTGTTTTGTTTGCTTTGTTTTTAAAAAAGTAAAACATTTCTCTTCCCTATTTGTTTTTTTAACTAAAGTTTGGATGACTGGATCATTCAAACAGAGTTGAGTAAAAAAATGTGCATTTTAAACAAATCATAACAAGTGAAAGAAAGACACTCATGAGAAAGACAGGAGTGGGTAGAAGTTGGTCTGGAAAAATAGCAGTGAGAAATACAAGAGCAAAAATCAGCTGGAAAGGCAGAGAAGGGGGAGATGGAGGTTAAGGCAAGTGTGAAGAGAAGGTGGAGGACAAGGAGGGAGGGAGGGAAGGAGAGTTTGGTGGGAGGCGGGGAGGGAAGCAGGCGGCAGTGTCCAAGCTCAGCCTCTACTGAGTCCAGTGCAGAGCTGTCTGGGCATACTGTTGGAAGTGAGCAAACTGGGCAGAGGTGGATCACTCACTGAATGAAGTCCAGTGAGTGTCTGTGGACTGTGATCGTAAGAGCCATCATAGTTATTATTAGTAACAAGTGCTGAATGTTTACCAACTCTTCGATGCTATCCTAAAAACCCTGAATATAATCCTTATTGTACCCATATGAGTTGGATTCTATCATCAAAATCATAGTCATCACCCTCAGAGGCAGGTGACCTCTAACCTAACACTTCTCGGCAATGGCTGAAAAACTAGGTCCAGCATCAGGTGGGACAGGTACATAGCGCTTGGCCACCTGTCTTGTCAACCAAGGCAACTCTGCATCTCCAAGTAGCTCATGAACAATTTGTTATTCATCAATATTTCTCTGAGCCTTACAGAAATACAAAGCAAGACTTTCTACATATATAAAGACTATATTTAGTGTCATTAGAAAATTGCAAAATCTGTTGTTTTATTTACTTAGAATAAATACATCTACTTATTTGTCAGTCCATCCATTAATTTATTTCTTCAGTCATTTTTCAGAATGTACTTTAGTAGTTTGCAAATGCATAGCAGTTTTCTATCTGTTTCAAATTCCTTAAATGGTTCCAATTTTTTAAATTGCCTTATTGTTTCACTTTGAGTGATCAGAGTTGATTTATTCCTTGTTAACTAGGGGCTGTAATTACAACTAGCATTTATTTCTGCTTCAGATGAAATTATTGTTTTGTAATCTAGTTAAAACTAAGAAGGATGTAAAAAAAGAAAATTCTTCAAAAGTTATGAATAAGTAAATATTGCATGCATATAATAAATACAATATCATGGGCACCAATAAATGTTTAATGAATAAGTAGAATTGATTAATCATTGCTTGGGAAGAGCTTTTATACTGCCTTTAGCAAATGTCAGTAATCCCTTCTGAAAATTTTTTCCAGGAGAAAAATTATTTCTAAGTTATATCACTTTGATCAAAGAAATTTCACTTATGTTCTAGAAGTCTGCTGCAATTAAATATAGGACCATTCAAGGAAATTGAATTATTTTAGGTACTTTAAGGAGAACAGCGCTAATATAAGAAATTAACTGTTCAACGAGGTGTCGGGCAACATTGAGATGGAGGGAGGGATAGGAAGTGGAAAGGAAGCAAAGCTGATACTCAAATAGTGAGAGGAGAGATACCTCACCTCCCTGGGTGGCAGCGCACAGCCTAAGGTGCTGCTGAACCATCAGGGATACTGTCAACTTCAAAGAGTTAAGTATAGAAGGAAAAAGCACAACTGTAGAACTCATAAGACATTTAAATCTCATATATAAAGACAACAACCAGATCAGGTTGTTGCTACAGCTAAAGTACACATCGTCCCTGTTGATCTACCCCAAATTCCTTGATTTGAGCTTCTAAACAGCCTGAACAAATCAGGAATTCCACCCAAAACATAAAAAAAATAAATAAATGAATTTAGCCAAACACAGTGGTGCATGCCTGTGATCCTAGTATATGGGAAGACAGGAGGATCAACGTTTGAGGGCAGCCTCAGCAAGTAGCGAGCTGCTCGTCAGTCTGGCAAGATTCTGTTTCCAGAAAAGAAAAAGAAAGGAAAAGACTGGGGTGTATCTTAGAGAGAGAAATATATGAATTTGTTTAGAGGCATTTCATAATTGCCTATGTATTTAAAACTATAAATGAGAAACATGGTCCATTGTCTACGGAAGGTCTTAACATCTCTGTTCTCTGTGTCTTCTGTTTGGTTTTCTTTTTTTCTTTTTTTTTTCAGTACTAGGGATTTAACACAGGAGCATTCTAACTATGAGCTGCACCTTTCAGCTTTAGTTTTTATTCTTTATTTTGAAAGAGAATCTCGCTAAGCTGCCAAGAACCTCACTAAGTAGCTGAGGCTGGACATGAACCTGCTATACTCCTGTCTCAGTCTCCCAAGTACTGAGATTTCAAGTGTGTGCCACCATACCTGGCTTATGTTTGATTTTCGGCATTGTGGTTATCATTCTTAATTTTTTTGTGTGTCTAGTTTCAACATCCACTTTTCAAATTTGGCGATTTACTGTAAGCTTTTTGGACTATAAAGGTAATAATGCTAGTGTACTCCTTAAATGGATTATAAAGTTTATCATTCAGTGTGGAATGTTGAGCTGTGAGGAAAGAGTTTATTAAAGAACAATTCCAAGTCTGGCACGGTGGCACATGCTTGTAATCCCAGCACTCGGGAGGCAGAGACCAGAAGATGGCAGTTCACAAACAGCCTCCACTACTTAGCGAGGCCCTTTGCAATTCAGTGAGACCCTGTTTCAAAAAATAAAAAGACTAAAAAGGACCGGGGGTATAGCTCGGAGGTAGAATGCCCCTGAGTTCCATCCCCAGTTTAGAAAAAAAAAAGAACAATTCCAGTTGCAAAGTGCCACCAAGACTCCAAAAATGCCATACTAAGTCATTTATGAAGGTGATGTTCATGTTTTATTATAGCTTTATGGATAGTAGTTATTTCAGGGAGAATGCTTTACTCTGATCTCTGTGGTCCATTTTGAGGTTGATTACATTAAATTTTATGTATGTACTCAGAGAGAAATGAAATGGCTTGATACTGACATACATGCCAGGACTTTACTTTTATTGGATTGAAAAAAGCAGCTATTTAGACTTGCATTACCTCTTTGAAACTGAATATATATGTAAATTTTATATAAATTTTATATAAATTTTATATAAATTTTATAAAAATATATTTAGAAATATATATATTTTAGTCCAAGTTTTATGTTAGGTAATACCCAGACATTTTGGAAATTAATTAATCTTATCTGCAACTGCAACTATATTTTTTAAATTTGATCAAATGCTGAGCAGCCTCTGTAGCCACACAAACTGCATGGAGCCAAGATGGTGGTGTTACATTTAGGTGGGACTCGTCAAGGAAATCTTGTCCATCAGCATAGTGGAGAATCTGCTCAGGTCATAGATTTCCAATCCCCAAACCATTTCCAGCTCTGTGGAGGTTTCCCTAAATGCACATGGATTCATGCTGGGATTTCTCTTCCTTGGATCCAACAGAGGGCCTTTCCCTGCTTGGCAGTTCTCTGACCTGTGTCAGATACATTCAAGTCAATGCGATGTAGAGGGTCATGGTTCCTTGTGGAAGGCATTCCAGAGGAAGAGACACCTTTTAAAGGTTAATTGCAAGAATCACTTCCATGATTGGGGCAAATATTAGCTAGCAGCCAGGAAGCAGACAACATTAGTAAGATTAGGTGTAAAGGAACTGATTGTACTAATATAAACTGGAAGTGATTCCCAGTCAGCTCTTAGAAGTTTCTCGAAAGGCCTTTTGATTGCTTCAATCTCTTTCTTTGTTATTGGTTACCAAATGCCAGTTAGAACAGCAACCATCAAGAATACAAATAATAATAAATACTAGTGAGGATATAGAGGAAAAGGAACACTTATACAAGATTGTAGGATTGTAAATTAGTACAACCAGTGCAGAGTAGAGCTACCATATGACCCGGCTACACCACTCCCCGGTATCTTTCCAAAAGAATTGAAGTCAGAACATCACCACACCATCGCGATACATGCGTACCTGTGTTTGTAGCGGCACCACCCACAATAGCCTAGCTGTCCATCAACAGAAAATGGATAAAGAAAATGTGGCATATACACACAATGGAAATTTACTCAGCCACGAAGAACAGAATTACACATTTGCAGAAAAAGGGAAGGAATTACAGAGCAGTATACAAAGCGAGATCAACCAGTCTCAGAAAGTCAAGAATCATACATTGTCTCCCAATATGTAGAAAGAAAATAGGAAAGAAAAGAAAGTTTATAATAATAAGGAGTGAGACCAATAGAATAGTCAAAGAGATTCTAGAATGTTATGAGAAGAGGGAGAGGAGGGGTACAAGGGTAAACACACAAGAGATGTTGTGTGATCCATGAATGGGTCACTCTGGATCTCACTATAATGTTTAATTACATTGCACTGATAGAATTCTTTTTTCTGGTACCGGGGACTTAACCCAGGAAGTTTATAACTTCAAGAGACACTCCAAGCCCTATTTTTACTCTTTATTTTGAAGCAAAGTCTCATTGAGTTGCAAAGAGCCTCACTAAGTAGCTGAGGCTGTCCTTGAACCGTGATCCTCCTGCCTCAGCCTCCCAATGCTCCCAATGCTGGGCTTACAAGTGTGCGCCACCACGGCTGGCTACACCAATAGAATTCTATTAAAAATTCCTTGGAGATACTACAGCAATATGGGATCTAGAAACAAGTATACTGGCTTTACTTCTTGGCTGTCATTTAGTAAAGATTGGAGCAGATTGCTTAACCACCCTGGGGCTAGGCTTATTCACCGTATAAAACAAAAATAATAATAGTGCTTATTCCATTGGGTTGTCAGAAGGATTCGATGAGTTATAATCATTAAAGTGCTTGGCACACAGTAAGCCCTACATATGTGTGTGTTAAGTCAACAAATTCCTGCTTTCAGAGGAGAACGTCACTCCCTGCTGTGTCCACACAACACACGCAAGCTGCGATGCTGAAGCAATAAATCCTTCTGAGAAAGAAAAGCGCAGATTCCCAGAGCCTTATTTTCAGAATCGCTCATGTTGCTTCCAGACTTGGGCTATTTAATCCTTCCAGAACAACCCAGAGAGAATTTACGCAAATAAACTTCTCCTTTTACAGAAGAGAATGCTGCTGCGCAAGGAGGTCATTTTCCTTGAGATGACCCGTGGAACTGAGCCTCTGTCCCTGTCCACTTCCTTCTCAGGCTCACTTGCTGCTAGGCACACAAGATACTAAATTGATGAGATAAAAACAACTTAAAGCCAGGCATGGTGGTATACGCCTGTCAACCCTGTACTTGGGAGGCTGAGATAGGAGGGTCACGGGTTCTATGTCAGGCACAGCAACTTAGCAAGGTCCTCAGCAACATCGTGAGACCCAGTTTCCAAAACTAAAAATAAAATGGAGCTAAGCTGAGTGTGGTGGCACACATTTGTAATTTCAGAATTTGGGAGGCTGAGACAGGAGGTTCATGGTTTTCAGACAGAGCCTCAGCTACTTAGTGCGGACCTTTAAAACTCAGTAAGATACTGTTTCAAAATAAAGAATAAAAAATAGGGCTGGGGGTTGTAGCTCAGAGGTAGAATGCCCCTAGGTTCCATCCTCAGTAACACACACACAAAAAATGGGGGCTAGGGGTATAGCTAAGAAGTAGAATGCTCCTGTTTTTAATCTCCAGTATCACCAATACACACACACGCACGCGCGCACACACACACACACACACACACACACCACTACTTAAATGTGACATTCACACCAACTGGAGAAGTCAGGATACATATAGAAAAACAATCCCACTGTACAATATTTATGTACCTTTTTAGAAACTAAATCTTTTCTTCACACTGTTATTGAAAACCAACAAAGTAAGTTGAGAACTTAGGTTTCCATTAAAATTTTCTAAGGGAGCGAGGAACTTTTCAAAAGAAACCAGCTATTAATGAAAGTTGTGCTTAAGCTAATACAAATGTGGTTTGACTCTGCCAGATCATGGAGGAAAAATAGTTATTAGATTATGTCTGGGAGGGTGGGCATACGCGAGGCCCTCTGTCTTTGTGGATGTCCCCCCTGTTTAAGGCAAAAATCGGGGAGAGACAAATGTGAGAAGAGGCTTGGGTGGGACGACAGACTCGTTCAACTTTCCTCTCCAAAGATCTTCTTAATGACATTTGAAAAGCAATAATCTTTGTTCATCAGAGTTTCTTCATGGCATCTCCTGTTTGGGCAAGAATTTTTGAACTTTGCCCAAGGCAGCAAAGTGTTATTCAGCAAGGGGAGAGGGAAGGAAGGGAGAGGACGTGAAGGAGGAAGAGGAAGGATGAGAAGACAAAGAGATTCATACTCTCCGCAAGTTATTTCCATGTTAAGGTATGCTCTAGAAAAAAAATTAACTCTAAAGCTGACATTTTTTCCTAATACCAAAGCAATAGGTGTTCAGTACATAAAATTAGGATTTTAAAAAATACAGAAAAAGTCAAACTCACTATAATTCTTTCACTCCATTGTTAGTATCCTGGGTTATATCATTAGTACACACACACACACACACACACACACACACACACACACAAACACACACACGCCTCCATGCCTATGAATCTAGTTTTACATAAAATTTGTATCTAGGCACACAGCTCAGCAGTTTGCCTTAACACTTTATTGTATTGAGTTGTTTTCTTTACATTTAGACATTTTTTTCCCCTTGGGGTAGATTTTTATTTTTCTTAGAAGATTACAGGCTAATACAAACAAGTTTCTTTGACTAATATTCCCTTTTCTCATGGATGTTTTCTAATCTACCTTTAAATTAGGGCATAGTACTTCCCAGTCCCTTACCCCCTTTTAAAAAATGTTTATTTTATTTTATTTTATTTTATTTTGCGATATCAGGGATTGAACCCAGGGGCATTCTACCTCTAAGCTACACCCTCGGCCCTATTTTTTATTCTTTATTTTGAAAACAGGTCTCATTGAGTTCCAAATGGTCTCACTAAGTAGCTGAGGCTGTCAATGAACCATGATCCTCTGGTCTCAGCCTTCCAAATTCTGGGATTACAAGCGTGCGCCACCATGCCCAGTTACCCCCTTTTTTAAATTGGTGCATTGTAGTCATACATTTTTGTAGATTTTTGTTTTTGTTGTTGACTCTAACATCATTC
This sequence comes from Muscardinus avellanarius, assembly GCF_963383645.1. Lineage (NCBI taxonomy): Eukaryota > Metazoa > Chordata > Mammalia > Rodentia > Gliridae > Muscardinus > Muscardinus avellanarius. The sequence goes on along the minus strand of NC_137787.1, from coordinate 12,980,080 downwards.
ATCTGATGAGCTACATAATTTATTAAAATACAAATAGTTGCATGCTAATGTATTTTTTCTATTATTTTCCAAAAATAAATAATATTTGTTGGTGTGTGTGTGTGTGTGTGTGTGTGTGTGTGTGTGACACCTATCTCAGCCTCCCAAGTACTGGGATTATAGGCATGTACCAACAGGCCCAGTTCTAATACTAACATTTTTTAATCTTTATGCAATTCAGTGGTGATATCCTTGGGAGAATTTTTCTAAAGTAGAAATCCTGAGCCAAAGTACTTGTATATTTTGAGACATTTAACATATATCATTGTGTTTTGTGTTTTCGCTGATTTTTGTTAAACTTAAATATTGATCTTATTTCTCCAAAGAAAAAAGTTCTGAGTTTATCAAATCAACTGTTTTTTTTTCTTAACTCTGGATTTTTGCTCTTATCTCTATTATGCTATTTATCATGACTTCCCTTGGATTATTTTCTATTCTTTTAATTTATTTTCTATTCTTTTAATTTATTTCATATATATTTATATATTTATTTGTTTTTAATATATTAAAAACAATATATATTTATTGGGTAAATCATGATGCTTTGATACAAGTACACATAGAATATTTAAACCCAGCTAGCAGGGCATGGTAGTACACACTTTCAATCCAAGTATTTGGGAGGCTGAAACAGGAGGATCTCAGATTTGTGGCCAGTCTCAGAAACCTGGTGAGGCCCTCTGCAACTGAGTGAGATTCTGTTTCAAAAAGAACAATAAAATCAGGCTAGACATACCTATCTCTTCAAATATTTATTATTCATTTATTTCAAAACATTCAAAATTGTTTATTCTAGCTTTCTCAAGCATACATTTTCATATTTATAGTCACATTACTATACAATATCACAACAGAAGCTCTTCCTTCTCCCTAATTGGAACTAAGTACTCATTGACCAACCTCTTTCTTTTCTACTCTCCCATACACTCTCTCTGGCTCCTGCAACCACCATTCAACTCTCATGTTTTTATGAGATCATCTTTTTTTATATCCCACATATGATTATGATCTTGTCATTCTGCGCCTGTTTATTTTACTTAGCATAGCAATCTCCAGTTACACCCATGTTGTCACAAAGGACAGTATTCCATTCTTTTCATGGCTGAATACTGTTCTATTGTGTGTTAGACTACCTTCTTGAGGGATTAAGTCATTCCTTTCTTTTCTTTCTAAAGAAACATGGTATCATGGTCAGATATAGAGAACCCCCTGAAGAGCACATGTATTCAGCTCAAGGTTGACATGGAATGGATTTATCTGGATGGGGTGCCTAGAGAGGGTGCGTTCCTGGGAGTGTGACCGTGGGGGTTATACAAGGTGCCTCCTCCCTTGCTTCTGCTCTTGCTTTCAGCCTTCATAATGTGAGAGTAAAACTTATCTCTCTCCTTCCCTCTGCTTCCTGCAACCATGCCTTGAGATTAATGGTCCCCAGCCTCTGGGGGACTGAACTCAAAATATCCAAACTGTGAGCAACTAAATTTTCCTTCCTCTAAGTTACATGGTCATTTCTTTAGACCATAACAGTGAGAATGCTGATCAAGACACTTCAAAGGAAATATCATTTAACCCTCACTAGTACTCAACAGATACCATGAGCTCCATTTTATATGTGAGGAAGTGAGCTTAAATAAGTTAGACAACTTCCAAAGGTAATAGAACTAGTGGATGATGAAGTAAGGACACGGGGTCCCCACATTGTGGGGCACTGAAAGAGAGTTACCCTCCTCACCTGTGAGCACAAGTCCTTGGGAATTCCCTAAGATACCACAGTCCTATTTTCCTCCTGATCTCTTAATGTGAAGGACCATGTTTCTGTTTTATTTTCTAAGAAGCATAAAATTATAGCAAATTTTCATTGAACATATAATGTCAACTCCTAATATTTTTATATGAAAAAATGGGTCACAAAGTCTTCCTTTCACTCAGCATGCTCAGGAATGGTTCTTATGAGTGTTTCTGGAATGTCTGGAGGGACTTTTGTCTCTGCCTATAGAGTAAAGATATCTGCTGCACCTCAGAGAAATTGAGTTTATTACATTTTGTAAAAAGCTTTTAATTTTATTTTATTCATTTCCAATTATTTTCACATACTTGTTTTGTTACAGCATGAGAACAATATAAGTCTCCTGTTAGATTCTCCTCTGTCTAACATAAACTGGCTGTGCCCACTGTATGTGCTTATATTTACCTAATTTATTCTTTTACTTTTTATTGGGGGTTGAGCCCAGGGGCATTCTACCTCTGAGCTACACCCATATCCCTCCTGGTTTTTTTTTCTTATTTTTTTAAAAATTACAGTCTTGCTAAGTTACTGAGAGTCTTACTAAGGTTTTGAGGCTCTCTTCAAAACTTTGACCCTCCTATTTCAGCCTCCCAAGAACTGGGATCTTACACATGCACCACCACATACAACACAGTCCTGTCTTATCTTTTCTTTCCAAGGTTGGCTTGTCATTTGGCTTTTGAGAATCCGTCTATGCTAATAAGTGATTCTGAGATCCATTTCTTTCCAACACTTATAATTAATCCATTCACATCTGCTCTAATAGCTGGTGTGGTAGGTGTTTATTTTTGTTTCTCTAGGTTTTCAGGATTCATTGCCTTTTTTCTTTTCCTCTCCGTTTCACATTCCCCAAAGGTTATGACTAAAGGTTTTGTGCACATCACTTACAAAAGAAAACCTCAGCTCTTCAGCATGGCATTCGTAAGGTTTGCTGAGATCTGGTTCTGCCCACTTCCACAAGCCCCAGGCATGTCCTCCCCACTCAACCCCCATTGGTTTCCATGCCTTGAGATTCATGGTCCCTGGCCTCAGGGGCCTGAACTCAAAATATCCAAACTGTGAGCAACTAAATCTTCCTTCCTCTAAGTCATTTCTTTAGACCACAACAGCGAGAATCCTGATCAAGACACTTCAAAGGAAATATCATTTAACCCTCATTAGTACTCAACAGATACCATGAGCTCCATTTGATATATGAAGAAATGAGTTAAACAAGTTAGACAACTCCCATCTTTGAACTGATTTTGGTTCTGGCTTGTATGTTATTTCATTCTTTGACTTTATTTCTGCTATTCCTCTTGTCTGTAATGATCTTGCTGTAAATTTTTCACCCATCTAAATTTCATGGTCTTTCTCAGAATCATTTTGCTGTCACCTTCTCCAGAATCCTATGAAGGAATCCTCTGAATCTTCTCATATGTCTTCCTCAGAGTGTCCTGCATGCCTTTTTCTGCTGCGAGCTCCATAAGAAAACTTTTTGCAAAAGGAAGTTTAAAAATATCAGAGCCTTCTGTTTATAATTGTAGTATTTCTTAGTGAGAGATCTGGGGATTTACTAATAAAAATGTAGTTTTTTTTTAAGCTAAAACAAAAGTCTGCTGTCATTTGGGATGACAAGCTTAAAGGTTCTATCAATTCCAACAAGAAATTTGATGGCAATAAAAGCCATGAATACCATGCTGTAGTCACAGCCACTCGTGGATGTCTAAGAACAACATCCCACATTCAGAGGAATGGCTTTGCATTTGGAGGCCGCTTGTGTGTCAAAAAGATATATTGGGGTTCATAAAGGCAGCGTTCTACAGTATCCTCAATTAACTCCACTCCACTTAGTCAGCAATCCCTCCCAAGATCACTCAGTTGCTGTGTCAGAGGTGGGCAGCCAGAAATGACATCCATGCCAACGGCCCGACTCCAGGATAAACAGAAAAGCCCTTAGAAGCCCTCTCTTAACTTCTCCATCCTTAATTCAGCCAGGGCTCAGATCAACCTGAGCTTGCAAGCCCATTTCTCAAAGCAGAAGTCAGGAGTGTATCAAAGTAGCAGATAATTCTGAAGTCCCTTAAAAGCCCTGCTTATGACCCAAAATGCTTCTTAGCAGCTGCCATCTGCACACAGAACAGACACCCATGCCTTCATGCATTGACTTCTTTATGGCATAAGTAAAACAGACCTTCACAAAGCTCTCTACCCTGAAGGAACCGTGAGATGGGTTTCACTGACACGGCAAGCCAATCTCACAAGGATCTAGTGTTGACAGATATCACCTTTCTCTATAGAATTTCCACTTCTCAGGGCAACAGTGAGAAACATTCACAGCTTCTGAAAGGGTGAGAGCAACTGTAAAAGCAGGCAGAGAAAGAGGAGGAAGGTGGTTCAAGGGGCACCAGGGATCAGACACAATGGGCAGAGAAGCAAAAATACCAGGCAGCCTGCTTGTGCCCCTGGAAAGAAGGCACTGTATGGAATGCAGCAAAGCCTTCATTCACTGATCCCAATCAGGGGACTCTGCTGTCCTCAGTATTTACTAGCCTCGCCCTCCTTCTAGCATAATGAGTCAGAATTGTTTTGGTTACCAGTAACAGAAACTACAATTCAAACTTGTTCATCAAATAAAGAAGAAAAAAAGGAGAAAAATTAGGAGGAATAGGAGGAGAAAGAGGAGGAGAAGGTGAAGAGAAAAAGAAGGAGAAAAAAAAGGAAGGAAACAAGGAAAGAAGAAAAGGAAGGAAGGAGGGGAAAGGTGGGAGAGGGGAGGAGATGTTCATGCAATGGCCAAGGCCAGCATGTGATTCATAACAGGGACACAAATGACATCATTACAGCCCAGACTTGCCTTCCTCATACTTTAGCTCTGTTTTTCTCTTCTCCAAGACAGACCCTTTCCTCTGTGTTGGATCAACACTTTCAAGAGTTATTTATTATATTATCAACCACATTTAAAAGAAAAAGAATAATTTTATTCTAATATGTCCAAGCAATTTGAAACTCCTTGGTCTGTATTTGGCTTTTGGGGCTCCCATGGATACCTAAACCAGAAGAGGAGATGGATTCTAGGAAAGCAAAGATAATAGAACAAACCTTCTGTCATATATCTATGGCCCGTGCATGAGCTGACAGGAAGAGTTTAAAGGACATTAGCCTGTCTGCCCACATCCCTTCTCTGTCATCTGGAAACAAGATCATCTTCATCTGGGGAACTTCAAAATCTCACAGGGTTTGGTAGAACTGTCAATCACAAGACCTTGCCCACAAGGGTGAACATGAGACTGAAGTTCGCCAATCAGGTCTGCTCTCTTGGAAAATGTGAGCCTTTGCTCTGAGATACAAAAGTTGGTTGAAGCTAAGTCATCCAATGAATCCCAAAGAGTTAGTGAGTAGAGCCTGATTCTTAAACATCATACAGTTGACCTTGCTTAGTTCTACCCTTCTGAATGTCTCTTCCCTAGTCTCCCCTGGTCTATTTACTATATATGGAGGCTATGAGACTGATCCATTGCTTACGTTAGTGAAGACCACTTTCTTTCAAGTGCAGCTTATAAGTCTGACTGTCGCTGTGTTATATTGGAAGGGTTTCATAAAAGCCCACTTTACCTTGATGTTCAGGACTGAAGTTAGATTTTGTCAAAATTCATACCTGGCCCTGAATAGAAATGAATAAATAACACTGCTGTTTCTGATGTAGATGAAGGACTATGATGAGCTGTGGTCTCCAAATGTACAGTTTAATGACTGGTATCAAACCTGGACTTGAGCCATGTACTCCTTCTCAAGCATTTATTCTTTAGTGTATTGAAAAGGAAAATCAGCTCATCAGAGGTAAGGCAAAGCTCTCCTTCATTTTTCCATTTGTATCATAATTATTTTATTCATTTTCTGATTATTTATTTGTTAAGCACTTTATTCCATGCCAATGAAAGGCACTAGGGACATCAGGCTGAGCTAAAATAAACATATTCCTTCATCTTAGGGACTTGACAAAGACAGTCCAATAAAGATTTAAAAAACACACAAAAACACAAAAACGTCTTGTATTAATTATCCGGGGCTGCCATAATGAAGTACTAAAGACCGGTAGCTTAAGATAACTGAGATTCATTGTGTCCAGTTCTGAGGGGTAGAAGTTGGAATTTAAGACTCCAGCATGGCCTCTCCGAGCTCTCCACAGGAAACCCTTCCTTGCCCCTTTCAGCTGAAGAGTCCTTGACTTGTTGGCACATCACATCTTCTCCCATGTGTGTTTTCTTTTCTTATAAAAAGAATAGTTACTGGACTCAGGGATTACTCAGAATCCAAGATGATTTCAACTTAGGATCCTTAACTAGTATGCTTGCAAAATCCCTGTTCTCACATAAGATAATACTCTCACGGTCCAACAGGCAAGTCAACAGCTGTGACATTGCAGATGGCATTGTTCAACCCCACACACAACTTAATATACAAAGGCAAACTGAGTGATACTTTTACAAAAGGGAAGAATATGTGATTATGTGAGGGGTCAGAGAGGAGTGTGAGCTAGTCTATGGGTACAGTAGTTTCTTGGTTTTTAAAAATTTTTATTGGTGCACTGTACGCATACATCTTAATGGGGTAGAAGATGGTAGAGTCATACATACACACATAACTCATTTAGCCCTTACCCGATCCCCCTCCATTTCCTCCCCCTCCCTTCTTTTCACATTTGGCTTAGTGATTGACTTTGATATTTTTTTAAGGTACATCATGTACTTTAGGGAATTTTCCTTTTCTTCCCTTCCATCCCCCTCAGTTAGGTCACCTTATTTGTTCCTCTATGGTAGCTTTTTGGTTTTGCTTTGTAAAAAAAAAAAAAAAAACTACCACAAACTCAGAAGCTCAGCTATTCTCCAAATGCCTGTAGAGCCACACTCCAGGAACAGGACTGGATTTGCTACCAAGGTCTCAGAGCCTGGGCACTGGCCTTCGATCAGACTTCTAGTGAGGAGGCACTGGTGGAGAATCCACTTCTAAACTCCATTCAGATTGTTGGAAGAAATCTGTCCCTTGAAGGTATGGGACTGAGCTATCTGCTTCTTTGCTATGGGCTTGTGTTTCTCCTAAATTCACATGTTGAAACCCTAATGTCCAGTGTGACTATATTTGGAGATAGACCTTTGAAAGTAATTAAGTTTAAGTAAGATCATAAGGAAGAGGCTCTAATCTGATAGGATTGGTGACCTTATGAGAAGAGGAAGAGAGAGTCTCTCTCTCCCTGGAACTGTTTTGAGAGTCTCAAGGGATGCTCAAGTAGCTACACTGAGACGACAGGTGTAAACCATGGTCCCTCAATTTTTTGAGATTCAAAGCAGTAAGTATCCCCCAACCACAAATAACAACTCTAAATATATTTTTAAAAATAAAGCTTTGTGGAGCATGGTGGCATATGGCTGTAATCCCAGTACTTGGGAAATTGAGACAGGAGGATCACAGTTTCACAGCCAGCCTCAGCAATTTAGTGAGGTCCTTTGCATCTTAGTGAGACCTTGTTTCAAATCTAAAAAAGTAATAATGATAAAATAAAATAGTTCTGAGGATATAGCTTGGGAGGATAATGCCCCTGGGTTCAATCCTCAGTATAACAGAAAAATAAAAAGAAATAAAATCTTATTTGTACATCTATTGCTTAGACATCAGCCCTTTGCACTAATCTGGCACTAACTGTCACTCTGGGAAGTTGTTCTCACATCTCAATTTCTCTACCTTAAAAGTAAGGTTTTGCTCTTTCTATATTAATTCATACCATGTAAATTCCATTTAAATAAATTTACGAATAAGTGTTTCTTTCTTTGTCAGTGTGCAAATTTTAAGATATTTCCTGTGAGTTTACATTGTAAAACAAATATAGTAAGACAAATAGAAATTCTTGAATGAACAATAGTGAGAATTGTGCTCACAGACTCCATATTTTCAAGGTCTGAAGCTGTTTAATCCCAGGATATGAAGTCTATTCCTTGTCTTCAATCTCTGTACAAAAGCTGGTTTCTGCAGGATGCTGGCCAGCTGTTGCCCAGCTCTGCTTTAAGGAGAGACAGTCTCCACTGGTTTCACAAGAGTGCATACTCTACCCGTCTTCATTTATCAGCATTTTATCCATCCCTCAGAACCCACCTTAAATCCCATCATTCTTTGGAATTCCTGGATCATGACACCAACTGGTGACTCTCTCTCAAGTTACACATCTTATGCCTTCTGTGTGCATCATATGGTGGGTAGGTTGTCACCTAATACCGTATTCAGTAAGTTTCTACTTTTTATAATGTTCCTTTTTTGTGTGACTTCTCACAACCAAATCCTAGAGTATAACAAATTGGGCTAATCAGCTTGAGCCCCTGGCTTTTAGGGGGCCCTTGCTGATGCTGGACCAGGTGGATAAACTTTCATGTGTCAAGAATGAAGAGAAAAGACTGCCAACTGGTTGGAAAGCAGATCTCAGCCTGTTGTACAATCAGCCAACAAATCATACAGACTCCAACGGCAGCAACCCTCAACATGCATAGCTACTGATTCTCCCCTGTTCACCATTCAAAAACATATATTTTTTTTTCTTTCTGAATTTAAACTTAACTTTGAATTCCATCTAACCTCAACATTTACTAAAGAATATGGAGTAACTGGTCCATTCTGATTTACAATCTTCCTATATTTCTTTAGGAATAACTATAAGTATTGTAGCTTTCAAGAGTCCCAGGTGGTTGCTAAAATATTCTGTAAATAGTTTAATCTTGCAGGCCATATATTCTCTGTAGCAATTGCTCAACTTTGTCATTATAGTGGGAAAGCATCATAGAATATATGAAGCAGATGTGCATGGCTTCTTCCAATAAACTTTATTGATTAAAGCAGATTTAAGCTGGATTTGGCCTGTTGGCCATAGTTTATTGACTCCTGGGCTAAACTCAGTCTAACATAGTTTCCTTCCAGAATGGAAATGCACAAAATCAAAACTGTCACTTCATAAAAAGCTTTGATTTTATACCTCTCAAATTCTCCTTTTTATTCTCTACATTAGGTCTTAGTTTTTCAGTAATAGTAACAATTTTTTATTATGTCCCTTACATTCAGCCTCAAAGGAAAGAAGTAGCCTTTCCCTTTCTATTCACAATATTAGCCCACTGCTCTCTGTCACCCTTATTGATCCATATATTTAATTACTTTATACTTTTTATTAATATTTTTATTGTCACATTGTATTTATACATCATAATGGGGTAAAAAACTTGTGTAGGCATAAATGCATACATCACCAAGTCAGCCCCCACCCAGTCCCCACCTCACTCCCTCCCCATCCCTCCCTCCCATGCTTGGTTTAGTGGTTGCCTTCGATATGAATAAGTACAGCATGTGCTTTAAAGCATTTTCCTCTCCCCACCTCCCATCCCCACAGTTAGGTTGTCTTATTTGCTCCTCTGTAGGATCTCTTTTTTCACCTGTAGTTTCTCCTATGACCCCATTCACCTTAGCTTTCACATATTAGGGAAAACATCCGATTCCTTGATTCCTTACTTTTTGTGACTGACAAACCTCACTTAGCATAATGTCATCAATATCCATCCACTTCCCTGAAAATACTGCAATTGTATTTTTTTTTATGGCTGAGTAAAATTCCATCATGTACATACCCCACAGTTTTTTAATCCATTCATTTGTTGATGGACATCTTGGCTGGTTCCAGAGTTTGACTATGGTGAATCGTGCAGCTATG